>NW_019525320.1:3339812-3391703 GCF_002814215.2 Seriola lalandi dorsalis
AGCTAAAAAAAAAAAAAAAAGAGGCTCAGCATCAGTTGGACCACTGACAATGTCTGGCCCAGAGGAAAGAAAAGATTCTAAGAGTGGCAAGCTTCCACTAATCCCCTGTGTCTTATCCTGAGGGTTTCTTTGACCAGATGAGCTCACTGATCTTCCCTGTTTGTACCGACTCTGTCAAAAAGGCGTCAGCAGATTTTAACGCATTCTTGAACCAACTGAGTCATCACATTATGGGGCTCTTCTGAAAAAAACCCCAAAAACAAAAAAATAACTGAAAATGACTGATACACTGATTGCGCCATCAGCATGTAACATCTAAGTGGACAAAACCGCAAACCCCTGTGTCATGGGAGTGGTTTCCACTCAACTGAACTGTGGGAGGTTGCGTTCTGTGTGGGAGCATTTTTTGCATGTAGCGTGTTTGCTGATGTGTCTATGCTTGTCCACTGACTGGTAACTGGAAATGTGGAACACTTGGAGCGAGTTTCAGGAATATTTCTCATCTGTTTGGTGTTTGCGTGTGTGTCTTGCTCTCTGGGAGGTGAGCGGGAAAGTGGCAGGAACTCTTGGTGGAGTGTGTCCAAATTCACCAAAGTTCGCATGCAGATGGAATTTCCTGCAGATTACACGGAGGTGAAGCAGGCTGGGGCTGATAAAGAGAGAAAAACAAGCCCTGTGCCACATCACGCTAATCTGCAGCATTAATGGAGCAAATATTTTAGCAAAATAGAACAGATGACATGAGTAACTGCAGTAGGTTAAAAAGCTGGACAACGCTCGATATCCATTAAATTCAGATGACTCGAAACCCTCCTTCCATCGGCTCCTCTTTTGTAGGCCCGCTGTTAACTGGTTCTCACGGAAATAAATCAAATCATTTTTGATCAATCCATCCTCAAAGCAAGAGTGACATTTTAAAAAACAACATACATTAAGAGTTTCTCCACAGCACAGGTGCAATACAACCCTGATGTAAACTAAACTTTATGTCCTTCATTTTTCTCACAAGAATCAAACTGAAGACTGTAAAAGAGTTCCTACCACAAACATATTGCACCAATATACAGCAATAAAATTAACAACAGCAAGCTGGTAAGAACACCATGATCTGAAATGAGCAGGCGCATCCTGGAGACTCTGTGTGTGGTAGGACAGATGGTACACAGACATACAGACAGAAGCTCAGGAAGGAAACCAAACATGGCTGAAAACACACACGTTCCCTTCTCCAGTCTGCCACGGATGGTTTGTGGTCTACCAAGAGTTTGTTTTGTGGCAAGTCTTCCCCCTTCCTTAAAGGCTACCTTGGACTATACCATATGTGGGCTGCTTCCACACAAACAAGCAACAACACTGTGTAACCAATATTGAGCAAATCCATGACAGAATATGTAATTTTATATAATGACAGAGATAGAAAACCATTTATGGATAAATCCTGTTACCTAACAAACAACATTCATCACATTGAAGCAAAAATCCTGTTAACCCAATACTGTCACAAAACAGTTGTGTTCATTGATTTGCAAACATTTCCCATTAGAACCCGACCAGAGATATTAAAGGGATACCTCTATAGGAAAATCTATACTGACACAATGTGAAACCATGACCTCAAAAATAAGAGGTGTTTAACTAAATCCAACAGTGTCCGAGTAAGAACTCCTGGCTCGCTAGCTTTTACCCAAATGCCATGTTGTTTGCTCTGCATATCTCACTTGATTCAGAGCAGAAGTGTAACAAAGCTAGGCTAGGAATAATACCAGGCCTAAATATACATGGATCTGAGTAGTGGCTGGGTGTGTGTGGTTTGAGTGAACTCTGCTCTTGTATCCACATAATTGGTGGTCTTTACACTGGTCCTTTGTGTGGAGATTAAGACGACATGAGGAGGGATTGGACCGGCCCTGCACGAACAAAGAGCAGACTGGAGTGGGGGAGCGCACTACTGCGTCGGGCAGTGATGGGGGGATGGGTGGCGCGCAGGGGACAGCCCAGGGTTAGCAGTAACAACCCCGATGTTTGGGGGCTGCTCTGGGCCAGACAGGATGGGGGCTGGTCCCAATTTGGGCAGGACAATACAGACAGGAGGGGGCACAGGGGGTAACGAGCGGGACTTACAGAGCCCCCCAGCTGCGATTGAGGTCTACCCAAGTGACCAGCTGCGTCCGTCATTAAAAACCCAGTCTAGACTTTGACTTGTGGGAGGGGGTATACAACAGGAAAAAAGGGACCGGTGGAGGAAAAAAGGGGAGAACACAGCAAAAACAGTTACTCCTCTGAGCTGCAAGTGTGTGAAGTTCCTATCATTCCGTTCATGTTGAGACAGGAAATGGCAGACATGGTGAGGAGGGGATTAATAAAACATTGTTGCCATAACCAGTGTCGTCTTAACTTGGACCCAACTAAAAACCACAGCATAGTCCCGTTCCAAACAGCTTTACAGATTTAACCTTGATGACAATGTTTTGTGTATGCGTGAGTGTATACATGTGTTGTTCAGACTTACTCGTCGGACCAACCCTGTCAAAACAGAGGTGAACTGTCAAGTATGTTAAGTTGATAAAGTCTGTGGAAAATACTCTAAGCGTGCTCAGCGCGGGACGGCGGGGTTACACAAACACAGTGAGTTTCTGGGGGCTAAGTGACGCAGGCAGAGACAGTCGGTACGTGCGTGTGTACGGGGAGCAGAGCGCCATTACCAAAATGCACTGGCTGAAATTAGATCCATACAGATACCAGACTGAGAGCTGATCAAGACAAGCAGACGCCACCAGACAGCGTGAGTGCAACACACACACATACGGGCGCACACACACGCACACACCACAACTGTGTCCTAATCAATGCTAGGGGAAGGAGGAAAGTCATTACCTTTGTCTGCATCTGAGGGTCAGATTACTGATCTGATTCTAAAGTAAGGTCTCTGGGGCTGAGGCTGCTTCTACTATCTCTACCAACCACTACCCTCTAGGCTACATCCTGTCTGTCTGTGTCTGTCTGTCTGTCTGTCTGTCTGTCTGTCTGTCTGTCTGTCTGTCTGTCTGTCTGTCATGTGTGCTATGTGTGTGTTTGTATGTGTGTGTGAGTGTCTGCTGTCCTAATGAGTTCGTAGGCACAAGTGTGAGCACAGGCTCACTTCAGACATGCTGCTGATGCTGGTGCTGGCGCTCAAATTCCCACTGGTCAATGCTGCCTCTTTGATGACCTGGTACATTGCACTTCTGCGAGCCAATGCATCAGCCATGTGACTTGAGCTTAAAAACTCTTCTGAGTATTAGCTGACCAGGGACTTAACAATTACCCCTTTTTTTCTGTCTTCCTACAACTGTTGTTCAAGTTTTACTCCTGCTACAGTCTTGGTTGGGTGTCAAACCTCAACACTGTTTTATTACTGAAAACAAAACAAATTGCTTTTTTTTTTAACTAAACGTTGCCTAATTAGGCATGTTCATGTTTGCTTTAAACATTAAACAGTTAAAACTTTGGCCTCTTACTTACATGAAAAACAAAAGGGTTTATATGAAAAGTATCAGCACTGAAACTCATGTATTGCATTGGCATTACTAAAGAACATTTTCAGACGATACCCAGCTCTTGCTTCAGTTCAGGGTGACTCCAGATTGATGTCTACCATCTACCACGGCAGATTGATGGCTACCATCTTTTACCAGAAGTACTTTGTACTTAATTTATGACATTTATTTTTGGTGATGCATGGTTTCATTATTTAAATTACCAATTCAAAACAAAGCAGAGTAAAAAAAACAAAAAAACAAAACTGAGACAACTGACAATAAATCAGAAATATGATTTTTAAATTTTGGATAAGGATGCCATGCAGTTGTTAGTGGAAAAACAAAAAATGATGATCATCTACAATTATTTTGGATACAGTGCTTAAGCTAGATAACTTAATGACACCAAAACAACTTCCTCTGTTTATCATCATCAAACAGTCCACTCCTCTCATTGCTGTGTAGGAGATACACAGGGACTGTGTATGACTGCCATATTAACACAGAAATCATACCATCTTAATAAAATTACATTTGCTAGTCAGAAAAGGAACAACTTTGCATATTGGAGTTTGTTGCAAGGATGGTTGTTTGACTGCCAAGTGAAACACACATTGGTTCATTTCAAGGTAATGTCACCATGGAGGCCTGAGAGTAATAAAGCAAAAAGGTAGAGGTTTAAATTGTAATTCAAGAACTAGTTAGACAATATACACTCAAACGATATTCCCCAAGCAAAAAAAAAAAAAAAAAAAAATCTTACCAACCTCAAAAATCAAAGCAAATCATTGTCAGGGAAGTGCTGGAGAAAACTTGACAAGTAGACTGCACACCTTCCAGCAGAAAATGGGAGGCAGAGCAGGTCTAATCTGCATTCCAACAGCAGCCAAAAAAACAAATCAAACACCTCTACAAAGAGACATGTACTGGAGGACGGGTGTCAGGTTTAGCCCTATAGACATGAACTCGCACAGCTACCAGGTCTGTCTGGGTGTACTGTGACAAAAACAAACTCACTGTCACCAGGAACATTTAACGTATACCACAACAAGCAAGTGTCGCTGTACTACCAATGCATACTACAAAAACCCTTTAAAAAAAAAAAAAAAAAAAAAGACAAAGGGCTCTGTGTAACTTAATGGCTTAGAGAAGTGGGCAACTGAGAAGTGGGCTGGCTCTGCTGTGGTAGTAATCCCTTGTGGTCCAACATCAGTAATGGCGGAGCTGGGTCAGTCAGGGGCTATGCTGTCTGCTGTAGCAATTAGGGCTCTGTGCCTCTGGGCCAACGGAGGTCATTAACAACACTGGTCATTATGGAGGGAAAACTAGACCACCCCAGACCTGACCTGACCCTTTCTGGCTCAGTGCCACATTATAGAAAGTGTTGGTAAACACAAATGGTAAAAGAAGTAGTTTTGGGCCAGGAAGTAACATGACATTTATACAGGGGGCGTGCAACTTCATTTGAGCATGATTTTGCTGCAGGGACCTGGCAGCTTACACATCAATCTATCTAGAACGGGCCTCGACAACTGCTACACCTTTCAGAAGAAAACAAAACAACTTTCTCCCTTTAAACAGCTGGAAATACTACCACCCAACCTCCCTCCCTCCCTCTCTCCCTCCCTCTCCTGAGCAAACTCTCCTCTCTTCACATGCACACACCTTTGAACCCAATAAGTTTCAACCTTTCTCCGTACATTTCCTTGGCTCTGATCTAATGGGCAGGTGTACACATGTTCCAATCTGAGTAGCTCATACTTTCTCCAGCTGAACTCCTTCACATCAAATTTGACATTAAACAGCACCTGTACCAGAGGCAGGTCTGTGAACAAGTTAAGAGGAAGGGACTTTTCTCTGTTTTCCAATTGCTCTGTCTTTGATTCACACTTTGAAGCGCATCAGGGTATGACAAGGCTCTGGCAGGGCTAGTGATAATATGTGAAGGGGTTAGTAAAAGTCAGTGCAGAGTTCAAGAAATAGCAGGACGTCATCTCTAAAGGCTTGTTTCAACCTAGAAAGACTAAGAAAATATCAAGCAAACACACACGGCCAATGCTGAAGTTTTCTTCAGCTGCCTGTGGTGGCAGTGAGTAAGTGAAAGCAGGAGTGGGACCAAAGATAACAAAGTACAGATTAAATTCTGATAAAGCACCAGGCCTTTTATATGAGAGAGAGAGAGATTGGAGAGGGTGGGAAGAAAAGAGAAAGAGACGGACGCGCCCTACCTCACGGCAGTGTGGTTGACAGTGCCCATATCACATTGCTACTGTGTCCAATGCACCCAGGAAGACTGCGTCACGCAGGCATGTAATGCCCATAACACTACTGACTCTTAATCCTTATGAAGTCAACAACACATGACAGATTCATCAAACATGTGAGTAAAGTGTATTCTCACAAAAACATACTACATTTGCCACAGCCCTGGAATCTGCTCTGGCACAGCTGCTTTCAGGTTTGTCTGGTTTCAGCCCTTGCATGGTGTAATCCATTATATGGTGTGAAACCATGGCTCCAGACAAACTTGTGGGCCCCTTACATGACAGACCCCGCCAGCTGGACAAACCCATCCTCACCCCCTGTCTGCTCAGGCCACACACCCACCCCCACGTTCCCCTCACACATCACTGTTAATGTTAGAGTAACCCAGTCAAACAAACTAGCCACTCAGGTGTGATCATTTTCCCTGCATGCCTTACATAAAACAATCGGACGTGGTAAACTGCACCCTTACCTAAACTAAGCGGGGGTGGGCATACTTTCATATTTCTTGGAAGGATGACTCAACTGTTTAAAGCAAGACACACACTTCAACAGATGACAATGAAGTCAGGATATTTTTTCTGGCACACACAACTGAATTTTGTCTTTTTATTACTGAGTTCACTGGCTGAGCGGCAAGTTGCAACAAGGTGAAACAGCCTCAAAATTTAAAGACATCAGGAAGAGCAAAAAAAAAGGGTTTTTGCGCAACACATGACACAACTATAAGTAAAAGTTTGGTGTTTAGCAAAGTCAAAGATGAGTGGACATGCCGTAGAGGCACACATACGTTTAGCACAACATCTGGCCATTTGAGACAGTGGTGTGGTGTTGGGGATCAGCTGCTCCAGCGGGAGGATTCAGACTGAAGCAGCCCCATAACTGGCGCCTCAAAAGACCCCACTTGCCACATTTCCATCACAATGAACCCAGACTTCAACTCTGACTTCTGTCTGGGATAGCTGAATGCACGGCTGTTGTCACCCTATGCCAGCATTCACTTTCTGCTGGAGGCCACTAAGGAGCCTTTTCACTCCTTACAAATGGACACCAATGGAAGAGCTGCCAGTATTTACTCTCAAAAACACATTTCATGCACAAAGTAGGTTAGGCCTTCCTTCACAGACTCCTTTCTGCTCTTTCCATTGTAGAGACCACTGCTCACAACATGCAACCACACTGCACATATTTAACCAGCCAGCTATCATTGCATGGTGTTGTACCCAAGCAGTGCAGAGATAAGCAGTCACAAGCCGACAGGAGATTGTTTGGTAAATATCTTAGCATAACAGCCGCTGAGAGATAACTTCAACATCAACACTAGACTGTAGATTATTACTCGCCACTTGATGTGTTCGTGCGACATAACAAAATGATTTTACTTCAGTCTTGTAGCCCACAGACAAAGCACAATTATTGACAATATTCAACTTTAGTCAGTTGATTATCCAGTTAGCTAGCAAACGTTAGCTGGCGCCTCGTAACAAACAGCCCCACCATGTTGTTGTTGTGGTTTAGCTACTTGCTCCGTGTTCAATGCCGATCATTAACACGTCGGGGTTTTGCCAGTCGATAAATATCACAATCAAGACCAAACAACCCACAAAGCATGACTTTTGTTTGGGACAAAGAGCAGCTGTGGTTTTGAGGTCGACGCTAGCTAGATACGGTTAGCCAAATCCCCGATACACAGCGCCATGGCGATGAGCGACAACAGGCGATGCCCAGTCCAGGAAAACACATCGAGACAAAAGCCGGAGAGGTGCTCACATGAAACTTACCATTACCGACGGCCACCAACCCGAACAGGGCCAGCAGCGGCAGGGCAATTTGATTTACAGCCATTTCTTCTGAATTCCCATCTCTCCGCGATGAAATGCGTCCTAAGTGTGTCGTTATCAACACGACCAGACCTGAAACACAACCACAGTCCGACCGCACACACCACACCGCCAGATACTCGCCAGCCAGCCAGCCAGGCTAGTGACGTATTTAAAGGGGTGTGTGTGCGTGTTTAAAGGGGAGGGCCGCTGCCGCTGCCGCTGCCGCTGCTGTTGCCGCCGCCGCCGCCGCTGCTGCTGCTGCATGGCCTCGTCTGCCACCGAGGTCAGGGCAGTGCTGAAAATAAAAAGTTGAGGTAAGAATTTCAATGTTCCAGTCCTAGATTATTAAAAGACAAACTATGTTCAGTAACTGTGCAGACGTTGTAGGCGTCAAAGGTAAAGCCAAAAATTAATTTGAATTTTTATCAGTTAACTTCAAAGAAAGTGCAATAAACAGGAAAAAAAATAAAAAAAATCAGATTAATATTTTAAAACAGAACCAGTTCCCAAGGTCAACCCATTACCACAGGCCCCAGACCTCCAGGGGCCCTCAAAACCGCAAGTTCACTACATTTAATTTGGATCTACATGTAATTTGAGTTACTACACGTTAGTTAGAATATCTAAATAATGAAGTGCAAAATCAGAAATGATGGGTCCTCCACTCTCCATATTGTATAAAATCTGTTTTCAAGACCAGCATGGTTGTAAAATTGTGCTTTATAAAATTTCAATTTTAAAATTTCAATTTAAAAAAATAAAATATAAATAAAATTAAAACACACAGCATATTTTGGGCAAGGTAGGATTATCCCACCAGGGAAGTACTGTAAGGTTGCACTCAATGATTATTTTCGGTCTGTTTAGGTCTGACAGTTACTTTCATTTAATAATCAACTGATTGTTCAATGTATAAAATCAGCAAAAAAAAAAAAATGTCACAAAAGGTAAAAACTGTGAAAATAATTTGATCACACCTCTGTTGTTGCTGTTCATTGCTGTTTTGTAATTTATCAGAAAAACAGCATCACCTTCTATATATTATCAGATTAGTCTGAATGATTTTACTATAATTTCTGTGGTTCAGAGATTAAATCAGACTGAATATGTTGGGTTAAGTTTTTTCCCATCTGTTTATTGGTTTCACAACATGAAACAAACAGCAACAATACAAAGTGGTTACATCCAGTTCAACTGCCAGGAGTGACTCTGTTTTTATTCATTTGCGTTACTGATTGAGGTTATTACTCAAGTTTCTGCTTTGGGTGACTGATCTATTAGAGACAAAATCTATTCAGGGAATAAACTGGGTCTAACCATCCACCATCCACTGGCAGTATTACTTCACATGCAAAAATGTCTCTTTTCATGAAATAAAACGTTTCATGAAGATGATTTATAATGATAATAGTGAAAATGATGTGATGACTGACAGACTCGTTTGAGTTTTAATGATCTGAAGTCAGTCACAAAACTCATGATTCTACATTAAACTAAGCTACACCTACATTCAAAGTAGAAATTTAAAGTCGGGCATGACAATGCAAATGGAGGAGGAACCCGATGTGGCTTTGACAGACAACTCACTAAACTTTACTTTTTTATGGCTGTGGGTTAGGAGGCAGCAGGGAAAGAGCTCTAAATGAAAGGTTTTATATGCACAGCAGGTGACTTTGGGCCTTTCTGCACTTGCAGGCGGCGCCAGTATTAGGTCAGACTGTGACAAACATGTGTATCCATCAATAGTCAATGACTGATTCATCATCAATCAAATCCCTTATTGACAGGATAGCAGTCCAGTAGTCCCCTGATCAAAATCTGACACCAAATTAGTTTGAGTTGATGTTATATCCGTTTGCAGCTTTTAGTGAAAAGCTATCAAGCTCATAAAAGGTGTTCTGGATTCATTCATGGTTTTTCTCTCAGCTTGGTTACCCAGTCCATCTATACTTAACACATCCAGCTGCCACTGATTGAGAGTGTAGCTCATGAAGGGGTGAGTCAGGCTGTAACCAGGTACATTTGGGACTTTATCTATGCCTGCTTTTATCACCTGTCCTCTTGCTAGCACTCTCACTGATCCTATCCTCAAGCCTAATTGTGTCTGCATATTCTCCTCTTGTGGCCTTATGTCTGTCCATTATCAGCCCTGTCCAATTTATCTCCACATTTCTTCAGTGCACGTTGTCTGCTGAACAAATCCCTCTGTCTCAACTGAGCTATTTGGAATGATCCCACTGTGAAAAAGAATACGCAGAGGAGGGAAACAGAGGGAGAAGTGAGATGGGCTTCGGCACTCACAGACAGGGGGTTTGGCCTCTCTGATACTTGAACAACCCCCCCTGCAGTGTTAAAAATAACCAGCTCTTCATCTGACTGACCAGACAGATTGGGGCTTTGAGGGAGTATTATCTCTCTGGAGTTTGTTCAACAACCAGTCAGACAAACAACACACACACACACACAGATAAAGAAGTACAAGCATGACAGATACAGAAAGAAAACACTGGCATGCAGATATTACATGAAGGCAAGAAGCTGATACAGTTACTTTTTTTTTTTTTTACCAACCAGGGCATGTGGTAACTATTTTGACAATTTTGATTCTTGTTAGACATTTTGTATTTGTTGTGACAGTCTCAACACTTCTAACTTGTTGCTTTTGTGCTTCACCTTGAACACATTTTCTCACCAGATCATATAGCAATACTTAATTCTTTTTTAGACAAAGTGTCTATAAAATGAGATACATGTGACACCTGATCGTACACTATGGGGTCAAAGCTAAAACTGGTAGTGGTTATATTTGTGACTCATCTCAAATTAAACAAAATGTTATATATATATATATATATATATACACTGTTGCTCATAAAGTTGGAATAAAATATTTTTTTCCTTTTTCCATGAAATGATTTTGACAATCTGATTTATTTCATTTCACCTGGGTAATTGGGACACATAATGTAATCATTGCATGTGGTCAAAAGTGATGACTGATGCATTTAAATAAGAATAAACAGAGGATTGTGTCTGAAAACAAAATTATTCCAACTTTATGGGCGACAGTATATATACATAACATTTTGAATTGGACAGGCCTATTTCAGTTTGCACTGACGACATAAATTATAACAAATGAAAGATTGCATTAGTATTTTCAATGTTTAGAGCATATTACATCAATAACTACTTAGAATAATTCAGTAAATCAGAAGTATATCAGCTATTTTGATGTCTTTTCTTGAAGTCCCCATTCAGTCAGATTTGTCTTATATTTTTCTATTCATATTATTCTACTTTAGCATCTCACTGTGTGAAATTAGTGTGACTAAGAGAAAATCAGAACATTTTCTTATCTTAATGTCATGTTACATTTCTTGTATATAGGACCTGTAGGTTAACCAGTCCCTTACTTTACCCTGCTACTGATGATCGTTGACTATACTTCATTGTCATGATGACACATTTGTCTTAACCTGTGTGTCTAATAATTTGAAGACGATGCAATGCAAACAAAAACATTATTGCAAAACCAGTTACACAATAAATTTCCCAAGGCAAGCTGCATTACTGTAAGCAACATAGATCTATGCTGTTTATCTGTTATCTGATGACCTCTACTGGCCAATGTAAGAGCTGCAAACCTCAGTGGTACAAAACAGTATTTACAGCACAAACATTTGAAAAATACAATCCTTTATTCAACATATAAAACATTACATGTCTGTTTGTGAAATCCTTTACTGACCATAGTGATGGTGATGGTACATATGGGCCTACGGAAACGTAAAAAAATAATCTGAAACGTTGTGTCGTACAAATGGATATAAAACGTGTCTCATTGTTGAATAAAAAGGAAATAATACCCCTTTTGAAATATATTTACAATTAACCCAACAGTGATACAAGACAACAGCTTTAATGCTGTTAGAATATGTACAACTAAATAGTTCAATGTGACTATGTGCATATAATAAATGCTCATTTTATAAGTTTATAAGTTAAATATTCTTACAGAACAGGTAATGTGCTTTGGTATGAACATGATGATATTTCCTTTATTTTATAGTAAAGTGATAAACTGATTATCAGAGCTCCTCTTTTTGATGAGAGGATGAGCAAATTGTGCTGTGCGAGATTTTCCATTCTGTCAGGATGATGGACTGAACGTTATAAAAGGAAAAATACCTTGAAAAAAATCTTTGTCCTTTAATGGTTTTCTTTTAGGGGCCTCATGGTTTGAGGCACCAGAAATCTGGAAGTTGAAAATTAGGCTTCAGAAAAAAAAAAAAAAACATAGCCTTGGGTGTAAGACGGTCTAGACACTACTGTTCAAAGTCATATGGTTTTAATGTAATGCAGTGGCTGTGTGATTCATTAGCTCAAAATATGCTAATGATATGCACCTTGTGCTGCTCAGAATGCGTTGCACAATCCCTTGTTGCATTTTCAATCTTGTGTCCCTGTTTCATCCTGGTTCTCTGCTCTAGACGTCCTGCTTGAGTTTCTCGATGCTGAAGTCACTGTCATGGTCCAGTTTGGAGAGCGTCTTCCTCACCCGCAGGGCCGTGAGGCGGGCTGGTGGGCTCTGGTACCAACACTCCTTCATGATCTTCACAATGGCCGAGAGGATCTGGACAGACGCGGACAAATGTTAAATACGACCTGGCCATAAGGTAGAGTGTAACGTTTGTCCATACTGTTTCTGTTTAAGCACTATATAGCACTACTGTATGTTGAGAGAGTAATTGGTCTGTGTTGCTGTCTGTATGAGTACATCATCAAGTGTATGCGTGTATGTGTTTGCATGCATGCCTATTAGGGTTAGGTTAAGGGGCTAGGGAATGCATTATGCCAATGAGTGTCCTTGTGTGCTTGTGTGTCATCAAATAGCTTACTGGATGGGAATGGAGCCTGTTGTGCAGACTAGGCCTCTGCTGGTCCACACACACCACCTTCTTCATCTCCTCAAAACTGGGGTCTGAGGGCACCATGTCAAAGAAGGGAGGACGATACTCTTCCACGATCCCTGAAACAATCCAAAAAGAAAAGACTCAGTGTGCTGTTCCTTCTCCAGTTGAATACCAAACTATCACAACAATCTTGGTTGTGCGATTCAGTGGGGTGGTTAGGTGAGAAACATGCAGACTGCAATGTTAAAGGTGGTAAGAAAACTCATTATCAACCTCACAAGTAGATAAACTGTTAGACCTCTTTTGGTTTTTATCTCCTCATACATTTTCAGAACATAAATTTCTCATACAAGGCCTGAAATAACCCACTTGGAAATTGAGATAGGCTGTAGTGGGAGTTTTGTAAAGTTTGTTTGACTAAACAAGAGCACAGGCAAAGATATCAGTTCCCTGGCGACTACACAGGGATGGAGATCTGCAGAGCCCCGCTGAGCGTGGCCACACACACACACACACACACACACACACACACACACACACACACACACACACACACTAAGTACATTTGTGCACATTTGTGTGCATGTGGATGTGTGCTTGCATCTACAAATTGTGTGCATGGGCATCTGGACTATGTACAAGTGAGTGCTGACACCAGATAAGACTGTTTATAATTACTGCAGTGCTAATCATGAGAGAGGATAGTAGAGACAGACACAGACTAGGAAAACACTGGAGTGCTGAGAGACATGGGACTAACTGCCTCATATGTATACACTACAAGAGCCTGATAGACATGACAGAGCAGAGAACACACATTTTCATGTGTGGATGGGTGATATATGAACATCGATATATACTGTACATTCTCTGTGTACCATTTTCTTCCTGGAGTTTAAATAGGTAAAAAGTAAAATCTCCAAATATCTCTGCAAATGATTGCAACGGCACATCATTCTAACAGGCTGTTGTCTTTTTACCATTGACAATGGTCCTGCGGGTAATCTCCCAGAAGACCAGGCCCAGGGCCCAGATGTCGGTTTGCTTGTAAGACTCAAAGACGTCCATACGAATAGTCTCATCGAGCACCTCAGGGGCCATGTAGCGTTTGGTCCCCACACGAGGGTTGTTGCCCACATCGAGGTAGTCATGGGACTGGGAGTGTATTACAGCCAAACCTGAGGAGGGAGTAGAGCACAGATGCAACCTTTTTAATTTACAGTGCATTACCAACATTCATGTAAATCAGCATTAAATAGCCGTTTTGTCTCTGCACATTAATTGTAACTATCAGAAGCTGGAAACAGATGCAACTAGAGGTCTAGCGGATTAACTGCGATTTTCTCTCACAGCCCTCACCTAGATCAGCGATGCAACACTGTCCATTCCGCTTTACCAGGATGTTTCGGCTTTTCAGGTCTCGGTGGGCGATGGCTGGCTTCTCCTGGGAGCTGACAATCTCAGTGTGGAGGTGGACCAGGCCACAGGCCACAGACAGGCACATCCTCAGGCAGCTCTCTGGCTCCAAGCTGCTGTACTGAAGGAAGTCGTAGAGTGAACCCAACTCGTGAAAGTGAGTGACGAGCCACAGCTGGGTGCTGGAATTCTTGGATGTCATGTCAGAGGCTATGAAACCTAAAAGCCAGAATAGAAGATGGCTCTTTCAGTGCCTGCGTTTTTGATGATGCTTTCTGAAATGACACTGCACCCTTCTATACACATGAAAAGCATCACAAGAATCCTCTGCCATACCCAGTATGTTGTCGTGTCGCAGCTGTACAGTATTGTAGATCTCTGTCTCTCTGAACCAGGACTGCTCGTCCCTAGAGGAGAAGATCTTGACAGCCACACTTTCCCCCATCCAAGTCCCCCTCCACACCTCCCCATACCTGCCTTTACCTGGAAAGAGAGTGAAGCAATTACACAACTGCAAAGTAATAAACAACACAGGGAAAAGAAGCGCAGCAGTGATGAGGAAGGAGACTGACCGACACACTCGACAAGTGAGATTTGTCTGGCCATGGTCCTTTGGACCAGATAAGGCAGCCCTGTCCCACTCCCTGATGTACAAAACTCATCAAAGATATCCTGTAGAAAGAGACGTAATGACACATCGTATGTGAAAACTCAAAAACTTGAAAAGCTTTTGATAATATTCTGTCTTATTTCAAACATCAAACATCTCTTACGCCATATGTGGGATCATCTCCATTAGGGACCTTGAGCATGGTGACATCATGGTCTTCAGCCTGTCTCAGTCCGCAGCGTGCACGTTGGAAGCGCAGGAACAACACCAGGCCACATGCACCAGCGGTCATGATTAACAGCAGCAAAGATATGGTGATCCACAGCTCCGGACGAGGGAATTCTGTTGTCGTTTCTCCTTCTGGATACACACAAGCATTTAGACGCACAATCACACACACACATTTTTGAGTTTGGGAAATCAGTTGAGAGCATTTCAGTGCATTGAGAAGAAGAGGTTTTAGTTTGGAATCATGCTCGTGATATCACGTTCAGCGCATCACCAGTCCAATAGAGAAAAGAAACAGTATTAATTTGCTGTAACTAACCACAAGGGGGAGTCACTATCTAGAGGGAAGCTCTGAATCACATCAGTACAAAGTCATGCAGGATGCGTTCTGAACCATGGGATGAGCTTGTCAAGGACTAAATGATGACAAGGATCAGTGTCAAACTGGTTCTACAAGCTTCACACATGTGATGTTCAAATATTGTAAAGCAATTGCTGTGGGCACTGACTAATGTCCGGTGGTCTTGTAGTGAAGGTGTTGCACAGGTTCTCCTTGCAGCAGTTGATGAAGAAGTTCGCAAAGGCGGCGGAGCACTGCTCCTTGGAGTTAACCTTGGAGAAACAGCCTCTCTCCTCATAGCCCTGCACCGAGGAGAAGAAACAGACGTCTCCTCTGCAAGTTCCGTTCGTGCACGTGCCTTTTTCATTTTCGCACGTACACAGCAGCTTCTCATCATCTTCGGTGCCTGAGGGGAACACGTAAAGACAGTGTTGACTGAAAGTTGAGGGCACACAGGCGCAAAACACACTGTAATTACACAATCCTTTTGTCAACAATAGATTCAGAAACCTACCAAATGTTAAATTAATCTGGGAAATGTAAAATAAAAGAAAGGCCAAACACACTCCAAATAATTTTTAGAAGTTTAATGGGGTTTATCACTTAGTAGTAGAGTGATAAACTATACTTGTAAAGTGACCTTGGCTTCATCGAAGGGAAACCCTAGTGATAATAGAGGCAGATCTATTAACTACATGTCCTGGCAGCCACAAGACAACAAGGCTGTGTGGTTAACCAGGAATATAAGTAAAAGAAAAATGAAACAACAGAAAATGAAAAGTGTGATTAGTGTGATGAAGGGGGGACTTTTCATATTTACTATTTACTTTACATATAAACTCTCCCACCACTTTGCGAGCTTCAGCATTATGGTACGAAATATTTTTTTTGTTTCACTGAGTTTAATTGAGGTGATTTGATGCCTAATGAGTGTGTTTAGGAAGTAATAGCCACGTCCGTTGGCAAAGCCTGAACCCATGGGCTGCACTGAAAAATAAAAGTATATATAGCACAAAAGTTAAAATGCCTAAATAAAAGGCACAAATACTTACAGCAACAAGTTATCGTTATCGATAACGATAACTGCTCAAAGAACAAGAATAACCCACAAATAAGTGAAACAACTTGAGCCCCTCCACCATAAATATTAAAACACTCTACAGATTCTGTTACGGGGTTTTTGACCAGTAGGAGGCAGAAAGACAGGTGTAAGTCAGATATTCCTGAGCCTGTGGTTTGGTGACTCATTTACCTTTTCATGCCAGGCTGCTAGTGTACAATCAGCTTGTATGAGCTTATTTTCTGGAAACAACTATGTATTATTTTATTCTGGAGGGTTGGTGAGAACCACGAAACTGAACCATGCAGGCCGTGTGCAGGCTGGAGCACCAAAACAGAGAACTAAAACCTGCATTGTCAGCTGCAGTACTTGCAACCCCTTATCTGATTCAATATTAACATCAAATGTATTTTTTAATGAAGCTTTAATTGAATAGAAAAAAGTAAATACTCTTTACAAGAATAAACATTTTCTATAGCTAACCAGTGACTCACCTGCGTGGATGGCAGAGATCCACAGAATCGCTCCAGCTAGCACCACCGTGAGCAGAGCAGAGCCTCCCATCTCTGTGAAACAGGAACAAAACAATTAACAGTTAATATAATGAAATGATGATAATACGGTTAGTGTTGTTTCTTTATTAGGAACTGTCATAATGAGAAACCAGAGATTTAATTTAGAGCACTATGGAAAAATAAGGCCATTTCCCTGACATTTTAACCGCGGTGTGATTGAAATTTACAGACTGTAACTTAATAGCGGTGTCTATGAGGAGTCGAGCAGTGGTCACAGCCCGGACTCTCTGGCAGAGGAAGCTATGAGGTCAAAAACAACAGTGAGAGGGCCCAGTCTGTCTGCCTGTGTTGTAATTGCATTGGGTGGGAAGAGGGGGCTTAGGGGAAGGAGGCTGTAACAGCACTCCAGAGTGTTTGTGTATGTGTGCCGAGACTGTGTGTGGCGCTGTGCTACCCAGGCTCCTCGGCCTGTCGACTCCTCGACTACCCTGCTTGCAGAGTAAATATTGATGGCTGTGCTTCCTGCCATTGAGCGGCCCCACCCGGCTGGCTGGCGAGACTCAGGTCTGCTCATTGTTTAGGGCTGCACTTCTGAGGGTCACGCATACCCGACTCAGCCTTTCTCACTACTGAAACACACACTAGTCTGTAACTTGACACCCCAGACGAGCTTAGACACAATACGTTTAACTAAAGATATTAGTTAAAAGTAATCAAATGTAGTTTAGTTTAGTGTTTTGGTAAAAAACAAGATGATTTCAATCATTTCCAAAGCACACAACTGTAAAAACATCTACTGTCCAGGTCCTATGTTGTTTATTCTATTGCTACATATGCTCTGCTAAATATGAAATGGGTCTAAATCGATGAAGAAGCTTTGCCTCTTGGGATTTTTATTGTCTGTGCAAAATGTAGGCTACCGTCTGTCTTTGTGATTTCATTTCAGTCGCCTTTTGTAATCTTGTCTTTGTCACCAAGGAATTACATAAACTAGAAAAATGGTGATTTATACACCATACTTTGGACTGTCTGTCTAAAAAAGCGAACAGGCACACAATAACATAAACACCCCCATCATCCCTGAGGTCTTTTAACATCCTTCCTCACCATCATTTTTGTTTATTTTTAAGTTAAGTTACATTTTATCAGTTCCTGTGATGAAAATTCTTGTTCTACATTTGACCGAACTAATTAAGAGTGGGCAGCCACAACGCAGTGCCCACAGGCCAACTCCAGTTCCAAGGCCGATGCCTTTGTCAAAAGCAAAAGTGGCAGTATTTCTATCACTTAACAAGCATGTCTTTTGGAAATGCTGCTGTTGGAGAGGTGGTGAGAGTAAGGATTCTGTAAGGAATCTGCAACTTCTTCAATTGTCAGAGCGCAATGAGAAAATGACCCGCTCAAACAGCACCTAACGTCTGTCTCATAAACTATGATGTGGATGAAAGCTTATATTAAATCTCAAACGTGTGCACCTGGATGGACTGGGATGGGTGCCAAACGGGCTGCCGGCAAATGTGGATTCCGATGAATGAGGAAGAGGCTGAATGAAGTCCAGAAAGGATGTGACATAGTTCCTTGAGCTGCCAGCAAGTCTTTTCTCTGCATCACCGTCCATAAGACTATACCAGATAAAAATTTTACAGGTCTCGTTTCACCTCAAAACTATAGCAAAAACTCTAATTTTAAGTTTTGGGTGCACCTGTACAAGCCAAGTTCCACAGTAAACCACAGGGTTTTCTGTGGAAAGGTAAGAATTACAGGTAATTCCAGAAAGGCAGACTTCCATTTTGTGAGAAAATCAACTAGAGCCTTAAAGCTTCATGCAAGTAATACATCACAAAATGAGCTTGGTTAAGTTCAAGGCAATGCAGCTGTATCATTCTCTCATCGTTCAGTTTCCTGTAACTGCATTGCTGTGGTAAAAGAGATGAATGGAATGACTCACTCTGGCCTTGTACAATACTGTCTAGTTGCCCTGTAGCCCAATGAGCAGCCTGGCTCACTTTACTGCACATTTTTTCCTTTGGTGGATATACAACTTTCTCTATTAGCTACCAGATTAAAACATAATTCACAAATCTAATAAAAAAAAAAAAAAGCACTTGAATTGAAAATGCCAAGAACTGAGTTGTGACCTGCACTGAATCACTGTTAAGCCAAAGATACAGTACACTTATAGTACACTTAAAGGAGAAAAGTCACACCAGTTAGACAGTCTTTTAAAAATAATGTAGACTACTGAATCATATTCAATTCGGACAATTCTGGCTCAAACCTTCACTCTGCTCTCTAAAAATGGTCACATGTTCTAGGTAAATATTGGTCACCACTTGCTGTAAGTGAAAAGCAGTGCATGTTTTACCATTAAGTTTTTTTTTTTTTTCTCTTACCAAGCATCTCTCACAGCAAATAGCCCTTGAACTGAACACATCTGGCAAGGGAACTTGAAAATGTCAGCAAAAAAATACGGATATCCTCCTTCAGTTTTAATGCATGTAGATATATTTAAGCACACACAACAGGAAACCATCACATTGTCTTAGTCATTTCATTTGGTCATGTCAAAGGCTACCGAAGTGAAACAAGAGGAGTGAAACTGTTTAGTATTTGTATATCTACTGTTTTTTTTTTTTTACTACTGGGGGTCCTTTTCCTTTTAAGCACCTGTGTTCTTTTAAAATGCATTTATTTTAAGAAGACATACAATAAACTATACCTGGCTGTGTTGTGAATGAGAAACTAAAAGGAGTTTCCACTGTGTATCCAAGTGTCATATCGAATGTGAAATGTCAGCTAAACTAAGTTAGTTCCATTTAACCTGAGAAAATCTGATAGAAACGTCTGACGCTTACTAACTTTAGACTTCCTTTCTATGCAGGTAAGCTGTGGGACTCCGGCTCAACCACTGAGAACCCACTGCACTTGTCTCCATGTCTCGCTAAAACCACAAGCCATATTTTACTTAACAACAAAGAGCACTTCCTGTATCATGCAGAACATGTCAGTGCAGTTCATGTATGGGTCCAGTGGAAGAAAAGCATAAACACAACTCCACCCACAGAATGAACTTATTCTCAGTGGAGGAGAACAACTGTGTCTCAATTCTCTAGCTATCATTTTATCATCCACAGGGTCCTGACATCGGAGGGAGCAGTAATCACGTCCTCCATCATGGCAGACTGACATAAGACTCCAGCACACTTCCTCTCTAAACTCTCTCCTGTTTGTCTCTATTCTGTCCAATGCTAAACCCATGTGACCCCAGGGGAAAAGGTCCATCGTCATCACTTCCTCTCATCTACAGAGCGTCGACTCTTAGGCAGATCTCTCATTCCATCTGGATGACTGTGTGGTTGCAGTGGTGGATGGTGGGGGCATGGCACAGCATAGCAGCCTCAAACAGCCCCTTGACTGAGCCTCATCGCACCAAAAAGCCCTGTGACTCTCTCTCTGGAAAGTTACAAGCAGTGTTACTGTAAAAGCTTTTATATTCTAAATGGCTAAAAGACGTAAATCTTAAACCTTAAATCTCTTATTCAGTGAGTGTGTGACGTTCTGCTCGTTGAAGCGACAGACTGATTTTATCTTCATTCTGAAGACAAAACTGGGCTTGGCAAACTTTAAGACTCATTTGCTGTCTGCATGCTCTCATATACAGATACATACTATAATGAATGCATGTCAGGGGAAGAAAAGGACAAAGGTACCTCAGATATACTGTACACCCAAAAAGAAAAAGAAAAAGAGACAAATACATGGAGGTTTATATGAGTATGAGTGACTGATGTCATAGACCAACAACAACAGTGTGTGTGTGTGTGTGTGTGTGTGTGTGTGTGTGTGTGGGGTGGGTGGGAGGATAAATGCAACTAGGATTTAGGATTATAGGACACAGGCCAAATTATCCAGCACACATGCCAATTCTGTACATTTCAAGAGGTATGATCTTTTCACCCCAACATGTTTTGCAAAGTAAGAGGGATCTTGCCACAGAGTACAGGCCAGTGGTGTGGGAAGCTTTCAGTTTCTTTTCTTGAGCAAAATTAACCATATAACAATGTAAAAATACTCCACTATAAGTAAAAGTCTTGCATTATTTAGATAAAAGTACAGCAGACAAAAGAATAATGAGCAAATACGCTCAAGGCATCAAAAGTAAATATACTCATTATGTTGCAGAGTGACCTCTGTCAGTGATCTGTTACCATGTATTACATAATTTGGGTATTATTAGCAATGCATTAACATTCAAGCATAAGTTTAGGTCTGATTAACAAAGAACTGAATGTAATGGCAACTCTGCTTCTAATTTACCTCAATTATCTTTGAAACTTGAGCTGTAAGATAAATGTAATGGAGCAAAGAGTAAGCCATTTCAATATGCAATTTAATATGGCTGCCCAGAAGAAACATACATTAGAAACAACATTGTTATCAACAAGGGAGATGTCTTTAAGAACGTGATCACCATAGGGCAAAAGCTAAACAAATCATCATTTTAAATAGATAATGAAAGGTTAAAGTCTAATGCTGTTCATTTGTCTTTGGGTCAGATAGGCCACTTCTTGACACCTGTTGATTCACATCTGGAAACACGTGGGGTGATGTACGAGGCTGGCAAAGGTGATGAGTTCACTGACATCCACATCTTAGACTAGCTTAATCCATCACAGTACAGCATACAACACATATACAGACAGAAAGAGACCAAGAGTTACACACATACCTGTATTCTGCTCGCCTTTTACCTTGACAGATGCAAACGCCTCCTCGCGTGTCCCATATCAAAGTTTCAAGTGTCCCTCCGTGGCCAACGTATTTCAGCCAGAAGTGGTTAGAAAACAAGTTTAAAACATAACTGGCTCCATTTCAAGAGTGAAGTAGATACTTGTGGTTCAACGGCTCAGCTGCAGATGTTTTATCCAGAGAGACCTCACATCCTTTTCTGCGTCGGTGACGACCCAACCCGCCGTTTCTGGGAAAACGTCGTCCGCTGTTTTTCCTCTTTGCTCCAAAAATGTAAAAGTTTAAAAGTGCTTAGCTCACTCGTTTATCAACGAGCTCACTCGTTTATCAACGAGTGAGCTCTGAAGAATAAAGTGAGAGAAGTTGGGAATAAAAAGGAGCTGGCAGCTGTGTCCTGGCAGAGTGACACGCAGCGAGCTGTAGCCTATTATCTCATCTCGGTCCAAATCGCGCTGATAAACCGACAGGACGAACCATCGTCGTCGGTTTGGGACAAGTCACGGCTCCGGGCAAGTCCTGTCCTATGAAGTAAGAAAGTTCTTTGTTGTTGTCTGGGTTTCTGATCCACAGTCGAGATTACAGTTTAAAAAAAAAAAAATAAGTATACAGTTTTGTCCCACCCCTTATTGTCCTGTACAGACTCTGCTCTGCCTGGAATGTGTTCTCATAGCGGTTTTCCTGTTGCTTGCTAAACCTCTCATTTTCCTTTTCCCCTGTGGTCTGGTGTCTGCACTGCACTGACAGGAATGTGCTTCAAAGACCCCTCTGTGATACAATAACATTTCTTTGGGTAAAAACATGAAATAGGCTACTTGCCTTTTTTTTATTATCTGTTATTAAACCATAATCTTGGTTTATATGGTCTGTGGTCAATGGAGGCTTTATCATGCATTTTAGCAACAGAGATTAATTTAAATACCCCCTTCAGACATGTTTTTAAAGAAGGGGGTGGGGGGTATTTGTAGTATTTGTAAGTTTTCTCTGCTGGAGTGGGTGGTGATTGTCCTTTGTGTTATGTCCTCAGGGCAGGTTGGAAGCTACAGTGAGTCGGTATCGGAAAGTGATGAGACGGATAAGCTGGTAAGCGTGCTAACTTCAGTAGAAGAAAAGACGTGATAGAAGACAAGAGTTAATATTTTCAACATTTCCACCGGTGGAGACAGCTGTTGGTGAGTGAAAGAATGAGGTTTGATGCTGAACTTGCAGCGTTTCTTCTAGACTGGTAGCTGAACAGCTGTTCCAGAATCTGTGACTATGCAAATATTTTCTGTTTAATAAGCCAAGCCTGAAATTGCTGAAATCTGGGAGCAGACACACAGACATATCAGACACTTTTAAGTGGATATCACAGACATACATATTTACATATTCAGCACTAATGGAGCCACATTATCGCTCTTTTGGAGTCATGTTTTTGTCCACCTGGTGATTGCAAGTCAAATACTCACTCTTTTTGCTCTGTTTTTGGTCCCTACGAACTCCTGAAGGAAATATCTGGCTCTTTAGCTCCACTATGTTCAAAAGTTATAGTCACTCACTGTGTGTGTCAGCTGAGTAGGTAGTGCAGCAAACAGTGTATGAGAGTGGTGACAGTGAACCAAAATATTAAAGTTGTGAATCACACAGCTACACAACCAGGTGAAAGGTGAAACTCAATACAAAGCTCTGTAAGGCGAACGGGAGCAGCATTATTCAGGCAATTATCCTCCGCAGTTTCATCACCACAAGCTTTCTCTTTAACATTGTCACCTTGCTTTTACATTGTCATTTTGGTATTGTAAAAATATTGATCACTTATCACTCACTTATCTTGCTAATCTGTATTTTCAATCTATTTGGTGAGTACCATAAAGCTTTGCGTCCTCTCAAATCAAGGATAACACAATGGTGCTTTAGTAACTTTCTTTTCATGCAGTTATGGCAAAGTGTGTCTAACGGGCAAATAAAGACTTATCTCTTAGATGCCAGAGAGACTCTGCTGTGTGAAAACGCTTCATTCAGCCGAGCCTGAGAGAGATGTCTTCATGTCTGTAATATAAATTCCCCTCCTTGTTCTCAGGCTCTGTAATCTCTCCGTTTTTGGCTTGTGGCTGCAGACACAGCTGGAAGCTCTCACATCAGCTGTCATGTAGAAAACAGAGCATATTATTGTTCATTTTTTAATCAGCATTTATTACTCTCTCCTCCTAATCGTTGTAATTCAGAGAGCCCTGTACCCTTAAGACTTTTCTACAAAGCCTTTGTTTGCTTAATAATCCCCTAAAGTAGAGGAAATGTGATATTGCTTCAACAGACATGTTTTTATACTGTGAGTTTTTCAAAAGCAAATTCCTGATAAATAGAAGACCAGATTTATTTCTAACCCACTTTAATATAGTCCATATTTTAGCTGTGGACAACAACACACAGCACATAAAGTCAAAATGTAATGTTTACGTCAGTTATATTTGTGCTTCACAGTGTGATACCTCATCCTCAGAGGTCAAAATCTGATCAAATCTGATCCAGTCTATGTTACAACTGTTCAACTGTACAATATGTGTTTACAGTCCGAGTCCTCGCAGACCTGGTTAAAGTATAATGTGTTCCTTCACTGAACTATAGAGAGGTATTTATTTTAGAGCTGACCTCTGTTGTTCCCCCCTCTGTGAAGAGGAAGTGAGCCACAAAACTGAAAATATAGTGTTACAATGTCACAATGTTTCAGTGTTTGAAATTAACAAAATCAGAAGGACATTCAGAGAGTGCACACCTCTGCCAAGGCCAATGTCAAACAACATACACCAGACTTAAGAGAAAAGAAATTCATGTTCAGTGTAAATGATCCAGATCTGCCCCCAAAGTTTAATGGTTTGTTCCCTGGCCCACGCCTCGTCCCTCCACCGAGGTCAGTGCAAATTGGTTCTGTGCTTTTTGCGTAATCTTGCTGACAACTTAAAAGATATGGGTGAAAAACATAACCTCCTTAGCGCAGTTAAATAGCTTCTCTGTTTTGTACATGGGTGCTGACACACTGAACTTTACACGTTAGCATAAACCACATGGGATAAAATGGATTTTCATAGAAATAATAATATGAAATATTCTTGAACGCATCAAACATTTTCTGTCACCACCAGTAAAAGCTAATTGTTATGATACTGCAGATTGGATTAAAAGATTACAGAAGGGGGTTCAAAAGCCATCCCTTGCCACTTTATAGAGAGCGCATTAAGAAGCTTAAAGTAACTTTATTGTGAAAGAGTAAGAGTAAGGATATGTAGGCTCATCAGTCACATGCAGTTAACGAGATATTAATTTTTTTAGTGTAAAAAAGATTCAATTTTCATATCATCAAATAATAAAATGTTTGGGCAGTTGTGCAGGATATTTCTGTTTCAGTTACTGTACATCATCAAATTGTAACCACACCAAACACACTAACATACAGTATTGTGGTACTTTCAGACATGAGTTTTCTACGTAGGAAAAAAAAAAAAAACTCACTTGTAAAGGTCAATAATTTTATTCCAACTGCGTAAAGATGTGGAAGACCTGAGCTTTTTGAGCTTTCACTTTAAAATAACCCCAGAAACGATCCTCTCATGTTTCAAAAGAACGGCATCTAAACTGCATTACTTTTTTTTATATAGATAAATATATTTTGTTGTACTTCTAGTAGGTATTGCAGTTACAGTGTATGAGTTAACAAGTTGATGTATAAACAGTATATTTTAATGTACCAATGTAAGCTGGACCTTTAAATAGATTTCTTGATTCAATAGATGGTTAACGTGTAATGCACATCGTATTATTAACACAAGATTTCCTGAGTAACATTATGTATAAATAGTTTTTTTCTGTGCATCGGTAACTCAGTAGATGTGAGCTCTTCTATTGGTTTCTAAAAAATATATTCCAAGCAGCAGTTGTAGTGGCTATCATCATTCACATGCCACAGCCAAACAATTTGGAGTATTACAATTCTGTCAAAAAGGTATAATAAAGGCATCCAGTAGATGCTACATCTTGCATGTAGTGAAGACTGGAAAGGCTTTAAAAAGCCAAAAAAAAAGTGCTGACTGAAAATGGTGACTGATTTCATTTGTAAAATGTTGTAAAACTGACTGACCTGAAGTATGATTTTGAGGTATAACAGACTTTAGCTTTGCCCTGGTCGTGGTGTTTAAGGGACTGCAGGAATTGTGCACACAAGTGTTCTGAGGATTCGTCTACTAACTGAGCAGTTTTGATCAAATGTGTTATCTGGCTACAATTCACTTCCTGTTTCTGAATATTTGCTGAACTCTTTGAAGTATCAAAACCCTGCTGCATAAAATCCTCCCACAGATGTTTCACGTGACATAACAGCAAGGCTGGATCAACTTTGTAGACAAAAAAAAAACCAAACATGCTTTTGACAGAAGTCAAATGTGTTACAACTGGAAATGGACCTGCTTCAGGTCAAAAGAGTTTGTGTATAGGTGACATTGTTAAACACCTATGAACCAAAGACAACACTATGCCCAGATCAATGACTTCTGTATTAATTTAGATTGTGATCAGCAAAGCTAATCAAAATGTAAGTTTTTTTTCCTGAGGTGAGTTTACCATCGACTGACGGTTTTACATCTACACAATGACTCCACTTATACCTCCATTAATGTGCTGATTTTGGTAACAGTCTATCAGTTTGATTGGGTGCCATTAGTCTCATTGCAGAGAGGAAAAAAACAACCTTTCAATAGTTGGGTCCCAACACAACTTCAGTACTTGATCTTGTAGAAAGTATAAATATAGATATATCCCTTTGAGCATTTGGTGTAGAGGAACACACAGTTTGAAGATGTTTTACCTCTTTTCATTACGTTAACATGACGCACAGTCCTTGATTAACTAACATAAATTAATTTGCTGAAGGCCTTTGCTCACATACAGTACATACAGTATTTGCTATTAGTTTGGTTATGTTGCATAAGTACCATGATGGCACGCTACTTGGAAATCCTTCATAATACACAGACTGATAAAGTCCTCACAGGTGTACATAAAATGATGACATTGCAAGTTAATGCAATAAGCGTAACATCACATCTCCATGAGACTTCATACCAATCCACCAGTTAGGAGCTGAAACAAGAAAAATCCAGGTTATGTCACCAAATATTTCCAATATTATTTTCAGCTTTCAAAATATGCTGAAAATTACATCATATCGAACAAATTCAAGCGGCTCCAGTTTTCTCCTGTTCATCCCAAGCTAAAGTTCAAATCCATCATCAAGCTCACTTCCAAACTCGTTTTGCAGTTCCTTTTTGTTCTGTTAAAACTGGCCTCAGTCACAGTAATCACGTGCTTATCTCTCATGCATGACACAATCACAGTAAAATTCTCTGAGGAAAAGAAAATACCACCTCATTTTTATCTTGGTGAACGTTTTGACCCCTTAGATTTTTTCTCGTTCTCTTTTTCGTTTTCCTGTCGCTTCTTCTCTTTCTTTTTCTCCTCCCTGGCTTCCTTGTACTTCCAGATTGGGGGCTCCAGGTAGCCCTTCTGCCTTTTCTTCTTTTTCTCTTTCTTTGGAGTGGGTTCCCCAGACTTTGTCACTTCAATCTTAGGGATACAGCCTGAGGGGAATATGCTGTTCCTGTGTGCCATGCCTCGGGGAATGAAGCTTCTTACGCCACCCGACACCAAGCTTCCCCTGCGTGCTGAGTCCTGGCAGCAGGAGGTCAGAGATACGGAGGTGGCTGAGGCAATACTGGGAGAAGCTGAGGTGATGGAGCCATTACTGTGGGAGACTGTGCTCTCCTCCAGCTCCTTGCTGCTGTGCTTTTCAAGCAGCTCAGGAATGGCAAACCGTCGCTTGCCAATCTCTGGGGGGCTGGTGGGACAGAGTGGACGGCAGCCAGTGGCTATCAGGGGGCTGTGGATGCCTGTGGTCATCCGCACCATATGGTCCATGACCCCATTGTCTTGGGGGTCCTGAGGAAAGCTGAAAGTAAGGGTGTCTTTTAAGCGCTGCCTCAGCTTCTGACTGGCTGTTTTGTCGACTGTGGCCTTTGCCACCAGTTGCTCCAACTCAGGCCACTCAGGAACATAGCTTTCACAGAACTGCTGAGCGATAGGACGAGCCTGCAGGCGGCGTAGTCTCCTCAGAGTTTCAAAACTTCCTGTCCTAAGGACCCAATCCTTTAGGCCTCTCCCTTGGACCAGGTCCATTGCATTTATATCAGCACCTGTACACGAAAAGGGGAGAAAATAGATGAGAGAAGTGAAAACAAGGAAATGAGTGAACATTTATATGTTGAGCGTCCTGAGGAAATCAATTGCTCCCTAAACTCTGTGAAATTACCCCACCATGTGGCTGCTTTTGGAGCACAAATCATGAAGCAGATGTGTAGCATGACAAGGCTAGGAACAAACCAGGCCATTTCACAACATGGTGAAATGAGATATAAACTGCAGTTAGATGAAAACAATATACTATATCAGTCCTGAGTCCAGAGTCCTGCAGATTTGCTCTTCTGATATTTGGTTGTTATAATTCAGTTAAATCCATTACTGGGGGAACACTATTAGCAGCGTCTATTTCAAAGACTATGACAATCCACTTAGTGAATAATCAAGGCTTGAAAATCCAAGAACACCAGGCCAGTATTTACTTTCCCCATGTGGCTCAAGTTTGCCCATAAATAAAACTAGATAATGGATTAATGCTGTCAATCTGTCTCTGACATAATTTAACTTACAGGTAGAATCGAACATGGGTGGAATTTTTTCGCACTAAATGTGTCCGGTGTCAGTTCATACAAGTCTAATCTCCACAGCCCAGAAGATAACCAGATTAGTTGACAGATCAGATGTCCCGGTTTACCTCATATATGACATGTATATAATGTATTTTCCCAGATATGCTCGTGAATTGGACACAATAGATTTGGATTAGGTTTCCTCAGAAACCATTCAATATGTTCACTGGGTGAGGATCTGCATGAGTGTAAGAGTCCAGGATGACTACCTCTGAATAGATCTGTTGTTCTTGTGTGCTCACGCACAAGATGTTCCTCCCATCTGAATTTATTTTCAAAGTTTATAGGAGGTCTTATGTATCATAAACTTACCATGCATTAGCAGGGCAGACACACACTCTTCTCTGCCCTGCAGACCTGCCTTGATGAGGGCAGTGAAGCCACGGGGATCCCTGACCTCAGTGTCCACACCAGAGTAGTAGTTAAGGATATAGTTGAGAATGGTGAGGAAGCCTGGATTGACAATAAAATAAAACATTATGTTAATGTAGGATTGAATTAAGACCAGATGTTTAGTTTAGGTGTGATACAGTATGTTATTATAACATACCTGCCTGGGCAGCAATCATGATGGCAGTGTTGCCATCATTGTCTTGGTGGTTGATGTCTATTAATGGACATACATGCAGCATGGTGACAATGTCTACGAAACCCTTACCCACAGCCAGCATCAGTCCATTCTGATGGGGAACAAGATGGAAATTAACTTTAAGTTTACCTGTATATATAGTTTTTCTTTTTGCAGAAATACAGATTTTTGTATGTTGCGTCATAGTCACTTTCCTTATAAATACATGTGTAAAAATATATAATATGATGAAAAAGGGAAATGAATCCCTTCTCACCTTGCCATTGATGTCCAGCTCCATGGCCTCTTCTTTGGTGACTCCTCTCTCCAGGATCCTGCGCAGGGATGTGGGGTCATTCTTGGCGCAGGCCTCAAACAGTGTTTTAGCTGGATCTTTATCATTATCATCCTTTTCATAGTCAGGAAGCACAGAGTCATCAGAAAGCACACTCCCTGAGTCAGAATCATCCAGGAGGATCTCTGAGTCCTCGGATGGGCCTGCGCCCAGCTGGGGGTCATCACTTGCGGTGGCCATTGGACCGGCCCCCCCCCTGTGCCTGTGATCACACCTGGGTTTCAGGTCTGCTGTGCAACACTCCACATCTTGAATAGAAAAATATTAAGTGTTACTGTGGACACAAAATGAACACATTTTCATTTTCTTGATTTTTTTTTCTACCACATTTTCTCCTCTTAGCCGTGCACTACCTCTGAGCTCTTACTGAGCAGCCGGGGGTGGGGGTTGGGGTTGGATTTGGGGTGGGGGGTATGCCTTTCACAAACAGAAAAATACAATGTTTGAACACATGAACATAACACCATTAAACGATTCAATGTCGTGTGTCTTCAGCAGACATAAGAAGAGGCAAACCCTCCGTTACGTTTAGATAACTGTAATGGCTTTTTTTTTAGTGCAGCGGTGTTGGGAAGATAGCCTTAAAAAATATTGTGCTCAGTGGCCACATGCTGCTGATCCATTTTCAATAATATGTCTTCACCCTAATGTGAAAGGTGCTGGGGATCGCGTGTACAACTGCATTTTTGATTAGTGCCGTCTAGTGATTTCTTCTCTTCAAAACACTCGTTCATGTGTGACTGCAAGTCTAACAGCAAAACACCGCCAGCCTTTAAAGTTAGCGTGTTAGAAAGATCTGGTGACCTGAAAAGGCCTTCTCCATAAGGCGTGATACTCAAAGAGGATGAGGAGCTTCACCTCACTTCAGCCCTCCTGTCAGAGCAGCTGATCCGTAAGTCTGTGATTTACAAGATAGTCAAGCTGCCTGTATAACATGCTTATTTTTTCAGTGTATGTTCACTGGCTCAGCCCATTATGGACTGTAGGTTATTATTACAGAGTGAACAAATAATGTATATTTAAGATAACTGAATAACAAACAGCTAACTAGCTAAATGTATTTCAAAAAGAAGGTGCCAGACACGTGGGCATATTTACATATAAATAACAGGTACAGGGATGATCAATAAACACTAAAGGTCTGCAGAAGCTCAGTCTGTGAAAGTAATGAGGATGAAAGCATAATAGGAGGAGTGTACTGGGTTGAGAAAGGCCATATGGTGCCTGAAGCAATGGGAGGCCAGGCTAGTGACAGCATCTGTCATGGTGTCTTAACCGTGTCACACTGCCCCGCCGTTCTGGCCCACTGGGGTATCCAGTCGTTTACAATTTGTGTTTTTCCTGTGTTCAAGTCAACAAAATGTATATAAAAAACACGTTGTTTGTGTGGAGTATATTTTGAAACCAGCTCAGGGTTAGGATGGGACAGGCTTTGTTATTCTTAATGTTTTTGTCGGAGCAGCGGATGACAGTGAGAAAGAACTTGATTGCTTTAATATGTGTCTGTGCATCAGCGATGAATTAGGAGTGGAAAACACAGTCAGGCCTTTCCAGATTCCGGATTGAGAGTCTCATTTTCTCAAGCTGCCTTGGCCCCGTGCACATTATTAAACCGTATCCACACTAGACACAAATTCACACAGATAACTGTTTTGACAGAATTATTTGCACCTGGTGATAATTATGTTTTAATTCTCAGTTATTACAAAATGAGTAATAGCGCCGTTTAGATAAGCTCTCCTGTTGAATGCCAGATAGAAACGCTCAACTCCTTTAATCTCGCAAACGTGTGTTTCTGTTTCTGCACCGTGTCATGCAGAAAAATGAAGATTACGATCACACAAACCTTTTCCCCTCTCTTCCGCCCTCTGCACAATCATAGAGACCTCATACTTTGTGGACTACACTTCCTGCTGAGCAGCAGTCTGCAATACAGTCAACCTTCTTCCTCTGAATCCTAAATATGAGCTGGCTCTGTTGCCTCCCTCAACTGTGGTGTGAAGATGTAAAATAAAAAAAAATGCAACCATTTGTGCTGAAGCAAAAATACCTTAGAACAAATAGTAATAGTCAGAGTCTCACCCTAAAACAATCCATAGGTTGTTCGTCCTCTTCTCTTTTTTCTCTCTCTCTTTTTGAACTTGCTCTCGGTGGTTAGACCATCCCCATGTGTTGGACTTCCCCTCTTCCTGTTGGCTCTTGGTAGAAACTGGTTAAGTTTAAGTTTCCCAGACTGACTCCAGCTCTGGCCTCCCCCCTCCCTCCATCTCTCCCACTGGCCAGTTAGGTTGCCTCATCAGCCAGCAATCCATCTAGGTCCCAACATAGAATCTGCTGTCCTAAGTCAGGCAACATGCTCTCTCCCTCTCATCCCGATTACAGAAGATTTAAGGATTAAGAAAAAGAAACGGACAGCCGCCAACCTTGCTCCCCTTGCAGTATGTTGAGTTAGTCGTCTCTCTCCTGTCTCTCACTTGTCTCCACTCTCTGCTCTCTCAGAATCTGTCCATCCACAGCTCTCTGCTGCCCGTCTGTTGTGTCAGAGCAAACCTCTCTAACCCTCCAAATAAGTGCTGTGACTGCATCCTAGAAGCTATGGCTCCCAAATCTGCTGTGCGGCTAAGGACCCCCTGCCTGAGTAATTTCAGTGTGTCTGTGTGATGGGAGACGACGTCTTGGGTCTGTTTTCCCATGGAAATCCATTTGCTGGGACAACAATCAAACCCTGCTGTTGCTCTAAGCCAGGGGGCCTCTGTGGTAATTATTCCCATGACAGGGATGACACACAGACATGCTCAAACACAAGACACGGCCGACGCACAAACACTGCTCATTGTACATCCACAAAGATGATGTAAATTTTGGAGCAAACAACTGGTGCATGTTTATACGGAGGAATAATAAAAACAAAGTTAGGCCTGTAAGAAAACCTGGTTATCTTTACTAGTTTCACATCGGTTTAATCAAACAGTTTAAACGGTGACCACAGCTTTTTGTTTTGAGGCCTGAATCCCACATGTGAACAGGAATATCGTGTAAATAGGTTTATTGGTGGCATCAGGGACTCAACCACGTGGCATCAAAGGTGCATGTAAACAGATTAACCCTCATATTGAATTTGAGCAGGGCCAATTGGTGACTTTGTGCATGTGACTGTAGCCTGGGTTACGCAACAGCCCCTCTCTGTTAGAGCGATGTGGACTGCCCCCTCCTGGTCAAACCGGGAGGTGGAAGCGCTTGGATGTGAGGCTAGTAACTGTAGCTGAACATGATATTCAGACAGCCCATGTTTAAAATAGCCATAACATCAATCCTCCCTGTAGGTTACAGCTGCTGTCTGCGTCGCCTCCAAATATATCTACACACGTATAACAAGGAACATGTTGTTTGCATACAACTTGTCTCCGCCTCACGAGAGTGGAACAATTTATCATCAAATTCTGTGTCCAAGCAAAATGATTGTGCCGTCACATCATGTGTGTCACCGTAGAGACCCATCAAATTGGACTCTCAGTCAAAAGCACATTGAGTTTGAGAACCATAGCTGCTGATGTGTCTGAAGAGTTAACCAACAGAGATACTATATGCTGTTGACAGCAGCCATCTGAAGCTGAAACACCTCCAACAACATAATCCCACCTAATCCCATCAAATGCCCGAGCCAATTCCTTATTAGATGCTGCCTCCACGGCTGTGAAGCATCAGATCAGACCTATAGCAATCGCACTAACCTGACCCATTACTCAAAAGGTGCTATGTTTAGACACAAGAGCCTGAGGTGGGTCTTGACTGCTTGCTGATATGAAACACAGGAAGAGGAAGAAAAAAAAAGGACATGCTTGGGGGCAAAGATTTATAGCTTGTGAAGCCAAAACAGAAATGAAGTTGATAGGAAAGGGAAGTCTGTTTGGCACGACAGGGCAGGGGCCATGGTGTGTGTGTATTTTTGTGTGTGTGTTTTTGTGTGTGTGTTTTTGTGTTATTTTCCTTCATCCTTTTAAATACACAAGAAAGATTTTTCGGTTGTGCCAGATGAGGGCAGCACAGCACACACAGTGTTATCATTAGGTTTTTGTGAAAAGAAAGAAGTCATTGCTCCAAAATCCATCAGATGTTACAAATGATTTTCAGTGTGGTGTTCGAGTGAAAGAACATTTTGTTCTGAATCCCAACTCCCCAATCCCATAGTACTCACACTTTCCTTTTAGGGTCTGATTTATTTTCCTCCTATTCTGCAAATTCCTCACAGAGTCATTCACTCATCACTGCAGAAGGCAGTCCAACCTCTCCCCAGACACCGCAGTACCCAGCAGAGGTCAGTGCTAGAGCAAAAGAACTTGGAAAGAGGCTTGGGAAGCAATGAACTAAGTTTAGCCCGCTTAGTGACTGGTTCTGAAGTCAGCCATGTGCTCGGCTAATATTAGATTGTTGGCAGTCTCTGCAGGGCCGGTCTTACCAGCTCCGACTCTGCTCAGACTCTGAGCATTTGCTATATTATTTCCAGCTATGTGGCTAAAAGACTAATATTTGTTCTGAAGCCTCTAACACCCTCCAGGAATCAGGTGAATGAGAGGAAGCGGCAAGGAAACACAGCTAAACTTGCTATGCAAAGAAAGGAGGAGATTTTGGATGATTTCAGGGAAGTTATTACAATGGGAAGTGGAGATTTGTGGTGTTTGCGCTTTTACTCAAGGGTGGATGAATAAGATATGAGACACAAATACTGCACACTTAGGCGATGAATTGTTCAGTGCCGGAGAACTCAAACCTTTTTGTAAAAACAAACAAAAAAACCCCTACACTATGGGCTGAGTTAGGGTTATGTTAGGTGAAGGCAGCGAAGATGTATGAAAATGTGAGCACCACAGTTCAGTATATTCTTTCACTCTCTCTGCTTCATAATACGTGCATTTACACAGACACAAAGAAGACTTAGCAGTTAATTGATATATAGCCCCTAAATCAAGTGGACTGATATTGCGATGTGATATACAGTAGCAGATTTTCCTATAACTGAAAATGAATTTTATTTTCTTATCTTTATAGAAAAAGACAAACCTATACAGATATCATGAGATATTTGCATTTTGCAAAAATTTCTTGCAGTTCTATTCACATGAAATCTTACAGGTTAAAGTATTTCTGTCGTAAGCCTTCAACCCTTCAGCTATAGGGACGTCGCAGTTTTGCGTTTTTGATTTGTATGTAAAACAGATATGAATCACATTTGCAACATTTACTATCAGTGAAAAATGGCACAGTGAAAATCAAGATTTGTCAAGATAATTACTTGGTGGAGACACAGATTGACGGGGAGGAGAAACATGATCGCATGTCTGACAGCCGGTGGAGATGATGTCATTCGCAAACTTTCCATTAGTGTTCAGTTTCTAATTCACTGCACACTGCAGTGAATTTCACTGCAAAGTGGTTATTGAGTCAACTGACTGTATTATAGTCTGTCATCAAATGAACAGTCACAGGCCCGTAGGCTCCACTTCTGCCAGCTCTGGCTTAGACAAAGTGATTCTGATGGTTCCACAGTCAGTCCGGATGGATGACGTTGCTGATGTGGAACCTTTGTGCGAAGTAATTTTTATCTTCTTCCAACTCCAAGCTTAATTTTTCCTTATGCTCTTATATCTTTACTCCACCTCTGCCAGTAATTTCTCTGAGGTCTTAATTGCTGCCGGTGACTAATTGTACTAAGCCTTGATAAAGTTGCACTTTTTAATTCTTCCGCTGCAAGTGCTCCATTGCTCTATTTTTTTTCCAAGATAATGTGGAATCAAGACGTCAGCCTTGGCCCAATGAAAATTCAAAAGCCAAGAACAGAGAAAGTAGCAGAGAGGAATATAAATGGAGTCACATAAATTTAAGTAATTCATGGCAGCTTGGAAAGAGATTTACGCTTTGGTTTCTAAAAGGTAACAGTTTCAATAGGGTTACAATCCCGGGACTTAATTTAACAATAAATAAACTTGTTAGGTCCAGTCCTCCTGTGGTATGAAAGTCTGTTCTGAAATATAATCAAGTATTTACTTTTTTCATATGTTTTGAAGTGTTTTAAATCATTTGTACCTCTGCTCTGACTAAATGCACTAAATGCATTGCAGTTTTCTTACATACACTGTTTTACTTCTTGTTATGATCTAAAGCTTTTTGATATCTGGAATAATTTTTACTTTCACATTTAAACTTGCAGTGGTCCAGACACTTGTACTAAAAGTGTCACCAGACATTTTTTCTTATCAAAGCTGTTAAAACAGCATCGTTTTCTCAGAGAATCAGCAGTTAATAAAAACAATTTTATCAGGTGCTTTAGATGTTATTGATATCTAAAAGTGCTCATGTGATAAAATCAGTGTTGGCAAAACCTCTACCAGAAGCCTCAAACAACACATTAGCACAGTATGTGCCCAGTGTGTCTTCACCTCATGGTTTCTTGATCTTGAAGATATTGAACTGATAAAACACTGAGTGGAAAAACCTTTTCCAAACTGAACTTTACTGGATTCAAGAGTGACTCTTTAAAACCGGGCTGTAGCACTGTAGCGCTCTGATGTTCTGTAGCAGCCTCCTCCTCGACTATGGATGATTTTTTTTTTTTTAGGTCATTCTGCTGTGTCTCAAGTCCTTAACGTATTTGAGTTCATTTTTCCTCATATTCTTCATTGTATCTGGACACTGATAAGAATATATTATTTAGCTGTGTGATTCCAGTGTTTTGCAACTTAGGTTTTCTGTCAAAACTGAAGAAAGACGCGCAGCTGTAGTAAACAGGTGTGTTGTTTTCTAATTGCTTCAGGTGTGCAAATTGATTCTATTCCAGTGGGAGGTTATTTCCTCTGTTTATGCTTGGCATGTTTCTGTCTCACAAAGCTCACATGAATCAGGTGTATGCAATGGAGGAAAGTGTGGTAATGCTTTTCATCAAAAGTATTAGAAGAATATCTTTACATGCCTTGTAGACTAATAACTTTAAAAAAAACTGTAAAATGCAGGAGGAAAGTGCAGAAAATCCAAACAAGAGTAAAATGCAGACGCTGGTGCGGCAACATTACTGCTGGGCAGATCTTGTATAGAGACTCTCATGGAAGGAGCTCGATCACCCTTGGCCTAGACTCCATATGACCAAAACAGGACAGTGTGCAGATCTCAAGCTGCACTTAGGCTCAGCGGAGGTATAAAACTCTGAGACATAACTGGGAGGTTGTCCAAAATCTGCCTGAAATTTGGTGAAATAAAAAAATAAAAACTCTCCTGGCTCAGAGACTCAACGTTTTATATAACTTCTGGATAAAAGAAAAACATGGATCACTGTTTCCAGGTGATTAAAAGACAAATTCTGACTTAATCCAAACATGTCTGCTTTGCAAAGCTCTGAGTTTCTTGAGCTTACATTGGGGCTAAAGTTGAGCATAATTTCTCTAAGGAACAGAAGCTATCTTCAGTCTCTGACACTTTAAAAAAAAAAATCATATTGATTTGTTTCTATCTTTATAGCTTTCATCAATTATATTTAATCTTCAAGAAGTATAAAACAAACACACACTCGCAAGTGTCAGCACAAGACACTTCAAAAATGTTTCAAAAGATAAAAATGTTTTGAACTGTAAAGAAAATGTTGGCGTTGATAATGATTAAATGATTTACAGCAAAGACAAAAAAAATAACACCAGTCTGGATTGTGCCGTTTCTCTGGGCAAGTTGCCTTCAGTTTGTAGAGGGCTGTTGTGGAAGGATGTGAAAGTACTCATTTGAAACGGCTCTTCATTTAGTAGCACAAAATCACTCTCAATTTAATCTTGATGGCTGGTTTGTATCCTTCAGAATGTAGACATGTACAGCAGAAAAACTTTACTGCGTCCCTGTTGCTTCAGAACAAATCACTGTCCTTTTAAACCTCTTATCAGCCTGAGCCCAGTGTTTTAGTTTAAAGTGATACCCGGAGGGCGGCTGCAGGAATAGCAAGATTGGTCAGTTGTCCGGCACTTTGGTCCAGACTGAAATCTATTGGATGCATTTCATTGTGGACCGCTTGGTAACAGAATTACATACATGTACATTTGTCAAACCAGCTTCATTTGTGATTTCATAGATAAAACAGGTGGTGAACACCTCGTCTAGATCAGTCTCTTTTCTATTAAATCACAAATTACGCATGTACATGTCCATGTTGTCATGTGTTTCAATTTATAGGTTAATTGTGGCGCCTCTTCTTTCTTCCTCTGTTCATAACTGTGCCGTCAAATATATGTATATCAATAACATAATCTGCCAAGTTACAGTCACATTTGTCTCATATTAGTGAATTTATTCACACAATTTTCTTGCCTAGTGGTAAACTAAGTCCAACCGTTATATTATTGGATGGAGTAATCGCACACAGATTCTAAAAGGTGTAGAAAATGTGATTTATGTGAACACTTTGTTAAATGCTGCAGTGAAACTTTTAAATAACTCAAATGGCCGTAGACAACGACGTTAGGATCACATGATCATTATGGGTTTTAACTGCAGCAGTTGTAGCGTGACGTGTGTAGAACAGGTGATTCCACATGTTTAGGCAGTTGTTGTAAAACATGAATGAAGTTTAAGCTCTCTTTCTCTCTCTCTCTCTACACACACACACACACACACACACACGCACACACATGCACACACATGCACACACATGCACACACACACAAACTCTCCACGTGGCCTGCAGGGTCAATCTGTCAGTAAACACTTGTGCAAGGCCTCTGACTTTTAATAGCAAACAATCTTTCAAAGCAGACACAAACAAACGATAGCGGCGTGATTACTTGTGCAGTTAAATAAGTTGTATAACGTGTGTACAATCGGTGACAGTGTCCTAAATAGTTGAGCTTCATGGGCTGAGTGCTCATACCTTATTTGGGGCTGCCCCGCTGCTCAAGAGTTCACACAATCCTTGTGTCACTGTCTGAGACATGGGTGAAGATGAAGAGGGAGTGTAGGTTGCCAGGACAGTGCAAAGTCAAGACGGCAGAAGAGATATGGGAAAGACTGAGATAATTTTAGATTGGGGGTACCAAAAAAAAAAAAAAAGACCAGGTGGTGAAGACAAAGAGCAAGAAATGAAAGGAGAAAAACACTGATGGAAGGAGGAGAGATTTTGGGGAGGGGGTGGTGATCCTCTATAGCCAATGAAGAACAAGAAAGGAGGATTTCAGGGAGGGTGAAGTCACAGCTCGCTGTTTCAGCATTCAGAGAGAGGGACAGGAGAGGAGCCACCTCACAGAGAAAGGAAAGGATGAAACAGAAGGATGACAAAGAAGAGGACACATGACACCGCTCAAGGTGGCCCAAGAAGTTCTTCTATCTGTGTTACTAGGGGAGGCTTATATTGACAACACAAGGTTGTCACATTTACTACTGAGGCAGACTTAAGACTTAAGAGACACTTGCAGCCAACTCACCTGCGTGTACTGGGGGAAGGAAAAGCTCTGAGGTTCCTGTCCAAGCGTAAGTTCCCAGCTTCAGACAGACACATGCCCTCCTCTTCCAGGATCAATTATTCATATGCGTGAGGTTTCCTGTGTGTCAGGGCAGAACAAAACGGGCTTGCTGTGGCTCAGGTCCAAACTGTGGCACAGTTCGCTGTGAGACAAGAAGCTGAAGGAGCCGAAAACAGGGGGCAAGAAAGCCAGAGGACGCAGAGGGATCGTGGTAGAACCGGAGATCAAAGGCCACAACGGCACAGGAGAATAATTTGAGTTTGACATTTCAAGGAGAATGAAGGCTCTACAGAAGAATCAGGGACGCACGGACCAGATGTTGGGAGCCATGGCTGATGTGCTTACTTCTGTGGCCATGCCCAATCAACAGTGGGTGAGTTGTGAGGCTGTGTTTGTGTATTTACCGTCTGTTTATGTGAAAGCATAATGCCACAAATTCAAAAGGAGAGCAACAGATACATATGGAGGCATTTTCCAGAGCTCGCGGAGCATGACGTTGAAGTTAACTCTGGTTCACATCATCCCATACCATGTTTATTTTGTGTCATTTGTATAACTTGGTCATAAACCTAAAATGGTAAAGCCTCAGACGCGAAAGGAGGAGTGAGAGAGAGAGAGAGAGAGAGAGGGAGAGAGAGAGAGAGATAAAGGGATGTAAGTGTTGCTAGTCTCTGTTCATTGCTCATGTGGAATCTTGGCTGTTTCTGAAGAGGAAGCAGAGTAGTGGTGATTAAAACGTCTGACCATAAACAAAGTCATGCAGGTCTAACGCCTCATTGCAACCCTGCAAATTCATTCCCCTTGCCTTTTATCCTTCTCTTCCTCTTTACAGGTGATCCAGTCCGCTGACACAATAGTCACCTTTAATTATAGACACATAAATATAGACGTATAGCCACTATTTTATCAGCTATTTCAAATGCTCATTTACAAAATGAGCATGAAGTCTACCATAACAATCACTAAAAATTGCGTTTAATGAACTTGACTGAATTTCCAGCATCTGGAAATGAAAACATACAGGGGTCAGAACGTACCAAACAGTCCAAATGACTTTCTCTTTGAAAAATGTTTATCTTGATGAATCATTTCCTCCCCGGCAGATAGTGGTAAAAACCATAACCGCGATTATAATCTCCCTCCACTTCTGAAAAGGAGTGATAACTGCACTTGCCCTTTTTTAACCTCTATGGTGCGGGTGAACTTTAAATACAGGTTTAAACTGCTGTCTGAGAAGCACTTCTTACTCAAGCACTGTTTCAAAAGTTGGACCTCAATGATTTTCATTGCATTCTTGTTCAGTGTGTAATGGAGAAAAGGATGAACAAGATGCAGGGAATTGTGGGAAAAAGCAGCCACTGGTGTACTGTTTTGTGGTTGTGTGACCAAAAGTACAATCTTACCATCACATCCTCCTTGAGAGCAGGGCTCCACCGCTGACAAAGGCATCTCTGTGTGTAGCTCTCAGAAGGGGGTGAGGCGGACCTCCCATCAAGTGAGGATGAAAGGGGGCCTGTCCAGGGCCAGTGGGAGCCAGAGGGGCTGGAGTGGGAGCAGCAGGCCACTACAACGGAAAACCCAGAGCGGACAGAAAGAACAGGTAAGACCTGAAAGAGCTGCGCTGAGCGTGACTGACCATTTTGTGACCCAAAACCCACAATGCTAGTCCAAACACCGGCCCCCTGACCAAACCAGTCAGAGCTCAGAGACTCACCGAAACACAAACTTCCAGACTAGGCTTTGATTCTTTGTGTGAAGCGTCTCAGATTTCTGTGCAGTGACATCTAAAACAGCCTGCTCAGCCACTCCATCACGCTCATGAAAAACTCCTGTCGCTGTTGACACGTAAACAGCGATTTCTTGAGTCAAGATTCATGATATAAATAAACAGTCTTTAATCCGTAAGCGTGTACGTGCCACATCAGCTACTGCCCGGGCCTTTAGTTTCAGTTTGGCCTGTTCTTGCATGTTAGCCATATGTGAATCAACACAGGGCCCAAGTCCCATCTGCCATATCTGATGGTGGTCATTAGGTAGTAATAACTTGAGGGAGACGTATCAGATGGGAGTCACCTGAGTGTTGGTAGTTTACTCTCATTAAACTCCACCCTCTGTACCCTCTATTAGCACTGATAGCAGTAAATTGCTTTGCTGTAATGTACCATACATAAGTTCGTGAGAGAGAGAGAGAGAGAGCTCTTGTGTTGTACACATGCAACCCTTTCCAGATGGGGTGAGAAAACATGTTCAGCTGCCTCCCTTCCAAGTCTGCCCCGTCAGTGTTGGTTGCACTTATTCTGATTCTGCTGTGAAAGGGTTGCGTGCGTCGCCATTTTCCTTGAGTGGAACAGAACAAAAGCATCTTTGTAGCTGGATGTGGGTTTGGGTTGGAGGGAGAGTGTGTGTGTATATATGGGAGGTTTGGTGGTGTGTATCATGTGGCCGCACCACTAACTGTTGTGCAGAATAGTACATGGCGTACAGAAGGGGTGTGAGTGAGGCCAGAGGAAGCTGTCAGCGATGCTTATCTGTAATGGTCTTACTAGAATGGGGTGTGCTGCTGAGGTTAATGCTGCCAAATATTATTTTAACTCACAGCTCAGTGTTCGGAAAAGCAAAAAAACAAAAAACAAAAAAACACCCAAAAAAACGCATTATTCAGGGCCATGTGCAAGGATGATGACCGAAACAGAGATTGTTTATTTCAGTCCCAGACAAGCTTCCCTGGTCAATTGTTTTTGCTTAGCCCAATTTCCTTTGGATTGAAAATTGGATGGAAAATCAATGAAATACAAGGCAGAAAAACATCTGAACCACAAGAACAAGATACAGACTATGGCGTAGCACAGAGTGGCTGGCTGCAGTTGTAGTTTGCTCTCCATTCTATAAACCCATGACAATGTTCCTACAATGAAATACTGTATCCTGGTTCATCGTTGTAAAGAGCAATTAGATTTTATCATATGTATGTTTTTATGTATATAATGTTAAATACTTGAATGAATGTTTTGTAGTCTTTGAAAATAAAGGCATTTGAAAACCCCCCCCCTGAGATTTTAGTAGATGTTGCATTTTATCAGTATTGGTCATTCATAGTTATTGCATTGTTATTTTCTCAGTATCCGTATCACTTACCTCTCGTGCAGAGAGGGCAGTGCAGAAGATATAAAACCTAGGTGTCACAAAACACTATTTACATCAATAATGTGCTAATTAGCAGGATTGGCAAACTAGAACTTAAGTACCAAACTTACTTATTAAAAGGTTAATGAGGGGGGCGTTTTTCATGCAATGACAAAAAACTGATTTAAATGGTTGCCATGGTTTGACTGGCTACAGCAGTGCTGTGTTAGTGGAAGAGATCTTTTTTTTTTTTGAAAGATGTAGTTCATAGGGCCATAGGACCATCTGTTATGTGTTAGAAACAAGATGCCTGTTAGTGGCTTCCTAGGAATCACAGGACAGTGCCCGCCTCCACGAATTCAGATCCTTTCTTTCAATTCTTCTCATTTTCCAACCCCGGTTTACTTTGCTCGTCTCCCTGCTTTCTTAGCAGTGAATCTTACTAAAGATTGACTTTCCCTTTTCTTCTGATCAATTTCTTCTCCCTGTTTTCTCCCTCCTTTTCTGTTCCAGTCTTTATGCATCCTCTTGCCTCCCAGCAATGGTATTTTACTGGCTCTCCAGTACACAGAGCTGCTGATCATATTTCTCTCAAATCTCATTAGTTTTTTTTCTCTTGGCTCCTCAGACTCCCAGAAATAGTATATAGCTCATACCCTCACTCCCCCAGACAATATGTGTCTGCAGTGTCTGTTTCGTAACACTGATCAGTGATGGATGGCCATGTGTGTGGACGCGCTCTGTGTTTTTACGATGTTGTCTTTTTCGAGGTAAAAGCCACGCAAACAGGAAACTGCTGTGAAACCAGTTACAATAACAGTCCTGCAATCGACCCACAGCTGCATGCATACTCTGCTCATGTGTACAGACGCACACACTACACGTGTCTCTTCTCACTTTGAACGTGCTCATATGCAACTTAAAACACATGCTTATTATTAACGTAGAACACAGTTATGCCAGTGATGTTTGATATCTATAGGAAACATATGTTGGACGTACAGAAGTAATAATGAACATTTATGAGAACAAAATATGAAAAACACATAAGCATAATATTCTCTGTATCACTCTTCAGTTACCTCGCAAAATAGTGCTTATAGTACTTTTAACAGTATTACAAATATGACGTCTTTTTCTTTTGATTTTTTTCCCAATTTTCTACTAATAAAATCCTGAAATAATTAAAGGATCAGAGATCAAAACAAGAGACCAGAGAGAACTTGTAGAGTGAAATACCTATGAAAACATGATTATGTTTGGAAGGACTATGTACCCAGTTTTGTGCTCAGCACCTCATTAGAGTACAAATTAAATAACAAAAGTTACCGTATTCATGAAAAGTTGCGTGGAAAACGATGTAGAAAATGCATGCCCCTGTCCATATTGGGGTTTTCGAGAGGCTGAGAGCGTGTGCCATTCAAGGAGAAGTGCTGATCTCTGAGGACCCTGGGACTGAACTGTGTGTGTGTGACCTTAAATGGGCAGAGTTCAACCTCAAGTTGCATCATATTGTATTGTAAGGACCAGAGATTACACAGCTTTACCTCACAGAGGTGGATGGTGTAATTGTGTGCGTATATATGTACACAAATGGAATATCTCACCCATCCTCTATTGTAATGCACCTCAGATGACTTCATACAGTTTGTCCTGAACTGATCTCGCATGGTTCTTTTATGTACGAACACTTACAACATACTTGGGCATATTGTCAGTGTTGTCATAAATCTTACAATAGCTCAGAGCACAGAGCGCACTGTGCTCCTGTGTGATGGCAAGACGGTTTGATATTTTTTTCCATATCTGTCTTTACCATCTCCCCACAAGGTTTTGTAAACAAACCAACATCTGTCTTGATTCTGTTATCTGCACCTTTGACCTGTAGATCAGACCCTTTCTGAAAAGTCCTCTAGTGAAATAGTGGACATTAACCTCGGATATATGTGGACTTCTAACCACTTGGATTACATTTTTCCTGAATTGGCAGTGTTGATCAAGTTATGAGGCTTGTAGTTAAACCTGCAGTAACTGACTTTTGCCCACTTGGGAGCAGCGTAAACAAGTTGTGAACACAACACTGACATCATCACCTTTTAAAGTGAAAGGGCGAACTTGTTCTCAATAGGTTGTTTATTTACACAACTAAGAGTTATTTGGAGTCGTGTCTCTGTCCATCTGGCAAATGTAAGTCCAATATTCACTCTGCTTCAGCTCCGGTTTTGGTCTCTACCAACTCCTGAGGGAAAAATCTGTTTCTTTAGTTAACAGATGCTCCACTATGTTCACCAGCTTATTTTTAGTTTTGTAGCTTTTCTTGCTGGAAACAGCTGCCTGAACTGATCGAAAAGGAACTGAAGGAGTAAAGATGGAGGCCGGACAGCCAAACAATCAGCTGAAACTCACTATAAATGTCCATAAAGCTGAGGGCAGCTGCATATTTAAGTCATAGTTCTTTGTAAGTTCATCACTACAAGTGACCCCCTTTCACATTGTCACATCGTTTTCACTTTGTCATTTGATACATTGTTGTTGTAAAAGTGTTGATTATAGCTGCTTTAAAGCATTGATGATCACAGGTCTATCATAATCAACAGCTTACAGTATATAACAAGACTGAGTACTGAGTCAGTCCATTTCATACAATTTTGTTTTTAGCCAAAGCTCTTTTATTTTATTATATAATATTTTATATTTTCTGATGACAGATTTGATGCTCCTGGACATGGATGGTACCAGTCTTGTACAAACCTGTGGAGAGATGTTCTGCCATTCTTCACAGATGACTCTTTTCAGCTGCTTCTTTGCCGGACGGGTGCTGTTGCTTTACCTTCCACTATACAATACTCCAAATTCTTTCTAATGGATTCAAGTCAGTGGGCTTCACCAGGTCATAGTTTCACTTTCTTCTTCTTTAAAAACTCTTGTGATTTTTTCCCCAGTGTGTTTGGGATCAGTGTCATGTTGGAAAACTCCTCTCCTGCCAAACTTATTGAGACTTGGACTCAGACTTCAGTATTTTGGTATATAAAGTTGTGCCAACTATTAATGTCATTTCCCCCTCACCTTTTGCACTCCAGCAGCCCTGTGGCGGCACACTCTCGCCTCCATGTTTCTTGGTCAGCGCTGTGCAGTCACTGCTGCTGTCCTTGCCAGATCCACAGCAGACAAGCTGGACCCCGTCTGATCCAAACAAATATATTTTGGTTACATTTGAAGAATGTGCTGCCATCATTCATCAGATTTCTCTTCATGTTCTTTGGCAAAGTTTAATCTTGCAGTTTTGTGAGGAATGATTTTCTTCTTGGTCCGTAGGGGTTGACTTCATGCCGTGTCCTTCACACTGTCTGATCAATCACTGAAACACCAGTCTCCACAGATAATCCATGTGCCAAGTCAGAAGCACTTACTCGTCTGTTCTTCACTGCGAGGTTGTGTAAATAGCAGATTCTGGGTGCCACAGCCACTGTGCCTTCTGTTATTGTAGCATGACTCTTCCTGCTGCAACATGTGTTTCAGCTCAGGTTCTGCTGATGCTCATGTACCCTCTCCCATCTTTATGAAGTTGCACAGTCTGGTCTCTTACTTGTTCAGGCAATTTTTTTTTACTACGTTGCGCCATGTTGATGACATGACATTAAATACAGCCCAGGCCAAAACTAAGAAGGCTGTGGTGTTCCCGGGTTATTTTATAACCTTGTTCTTGTAATTAGTCTGAACTGTTGTACAGTTGTACTATATGCAACACTACAACTTAAAAATACTGCAATTATTTTAAGATGACACAGTTTTGAATCATCTAACATTTTAGTAATATACAGGGCTATATTCAGTTTCGCTGTATACTGTGTGTGGGCTGTCTCCCTCAGAAACGCTGAAACATGTAAGTTACCGTATATCCTCGTACATTAATAATTTTAAAACAGTATTTAATGTGTGTGTTTTTTGTAGAGTTAAATTGCAGAAGCTCATGTTGTGTTTCATTGAAATGGGTCAGGCGGGGCGAGCTGGAAGGCGCACGTCAGCCGGGTCACTGAGACACCTCACAGGTCACCGCTCCGCAGCACAGCTGGCATTTAGTCTGCAGACTGACCTGGAAGGGAGAAGGCAGATAGAGACAGCCAAACAGGCACATGTGCACACAAACATGCCACGTGGACATCAGGGATACTGATTTGTACATTTTATTAGTTGTATATAAAGATTTGCAGTGTGATTCAGGCTAATTTTGCAAAGCAGCAGAAAATCTAATTTATCTGAACTCTTCCCTTGAAACTGCTGGTTTCAGTGATAATTAATCAAAGATAAAGCAGCAGCGTCTCTCCATGTGTGGTCCCTGGGTTTGCTTTCGTTTAATTAACATTTTCTCCTTTGGGTGGCGTTTTAGCTCAGGATTAAGGCCTTGAACAAAGTCAGCAGTCCCAGAGTCTCAGTGCTAGCATGCTGCTTCTAGAGCAAGACTCACAGACCAGTTCCAGAGAGATAAAGACGAGGGGGGGGGTGGAGTATGAGTTTGTGTGAATGTTTCGCATGTACAAAGTGTGTATGCTTGTCACTGTGGGTGGTACGTGAGTATTGTGGATGTTTTGAAAAACAAGTCTCCGCGGGTGGTGGACTTCCCCTCTGTGTATTGCAGAGCTCCTGCTGCCTGAGAGCTGCACTGCATGGTGAGGTACAGCAGTGGGAGGTACTGAGTGGTACTAGTGGTGAAGTGTGCGCACACACACACACACACACACACGCGCACACACACACACACACACACACACGCACACACACACATACAGAGCAACACACCTATCTATCTCCCCACTGTATGCCAGCAGTGTAGTTTAGTCTAATTGGACAAAAACAGCAGCTCTCTGCAGACCAGCACGACAGAGGAGAAGAGAACAGGACAGTTACTCTGTGACTCCTGCTCCATTATGGGATGTCAGCCAAAAAAACAAAAACCTCCTCTTCACATCGGCTTGTCCAGAATGCCAGTTTGCCTTAATTGGCGTTCAGCTTAGAAATGAAGGGCGGAAAAAAAAGACAAAAGAGAGGAACTAAAGGAGAAAAAGCAAGGGAGAAGGAGGAAGGAAAAATGAAATCTAAGTGAACATATTTTGGCAGGACTTCAGCTGGCTGTTGGGGTGAGGAGAGGCTAATGTCAGTGGGGGGTTGGGGAACACACAGCGAATAATCAACTGCATATATCTGCTGATCTGAGACTTGCTGCAGCTTTTAGTACTCATGCTTATGTCATACGAATTCTGTGTATTTGCTCGTTCCCTCTGTAGTTTAAGTGCGCGTGCATTACGAACGAGTCTGCTCCAGCAGTTTGTTTTGTGTTTACAACATCACTGTCACTACAAAAGAACATTGGGAATTTGTGTTCTTTTGCTTGAGCTGAATTGCATTCATAAATCATTCTCGAGATTCCACTCTGAACACGCCTCCTGCCTAAAATGTGACGGACTGACTCCCACACAGAGTGGAAAGACGATACATTCCCCCTGTTTGGCTCGCTCGGCTCAGATGAAAAACACAGCCATTTGTCTGCGAACGTGCTAATCTACAGACAAGCTTTTAAATACAGCCCACTGTTAATGTACATGTATAGATTTTTACTCTCTTTCTCCACACCTGCACAGACATACATGTGCAGATGAATCGTCTTTAGTGTGTGTATGTGTGTGTGTGTGTGTGTGTGTGTGTGTGTGTCGGAGATGGAGAGAAAGTGTGAGAGGGTAGGAGTGGAGGAGTGAAGGAGAGAGATAAAAGGAGAGAGATGAATGGGTGTTAATGCACGCCTCACCTCACATCCCCTGCTCCTCCCTTTAAGCTAGGGGAGGAATTCTGTCTGTATTTCTGTTAGCATTCAGGGCTTTGTACGTGTCTCCTGCGCCGATATCAGCGTTCATTTATTCAAAAGATTCATCCAACACTCAGAGAGATAATGTAGGTGCTGAATAAAGAGAAGTAAGGTCATCTGAGATGTGGCCATTCAGTCCATTGTAGTAATGTCAGTCTCATCCACCATGAGATTTTTTCAAAATATTGATTATATGAAGGTAGAAAAATACTATTTCTTTCATGTTTGCAGTGACTTCAAAGCATCACCACGGACTGGATGAACCAGCACTTACGATCAGCCTTGTGCAACAAGTACAAAAAACCCCCTACTGGGTGTCTTGTAGAAACAGACTGGCATCTTCTAACTTAAGAGCACATGAAAAGATTTCCCTGCATTCACTTCATGAATTTTGAATGCATCTCAAGAGCAATGTAGTCTTCATTATCTCTCCCCTGTGTAGTCGGTGTTTGTGTAGAATGATAGTGCAGGCAGTGTTCGCTCAATTTGTAATGCTCTGCCCGCGGATTCTTGTCTTGGTGTCTTCGTTTTTATCATGTTTCTTGTAAGCCTTCTGCTCTGCTGTCAAATCCATTGTTTCTCAACCCACTTTGAATTGTGCTCCTGTGCTCACACAGTGTTTAGCAGCCGTATCAGCGTCAGACAAGTGGAGACATTCAGCAGCACTGTTCAATATGCCTCTGCTGAATTGCCCCTTCAATCACAGTCGCTTTAAAGCATCCATTATAAGCAAAGAGAGAGATGTAGGGAGGCCTGGAGCGAGAGGAGGAGGTGGGAGGGGGGGGATTGCGATCTATCTGTATGTTTGCAGATTGTAAGTGTTGCATGTGGCAAATCAGTGTGCTGTCTCAACCTGAGAATAGATATTATATCTGTTGCTGTGCGGTTTCTCTCAGACAAAACTTTCTTTTAGTTTTCTCAGCATGTTTGTGAATGAGGAAAAAGAAACAGAGAGATGGTGAGAGAGTAGGGTCTAATGCAACTCTGTGTGTGTGTGTGTGTGTGTGTGTGTGTGTGTACTCTACTTGTGTGGCTAATGGGTGAGGCAGCCAGGCTTCTGTTTGCTCTGACTATCTCCTTTAGACGACAGAAACATCCTGACAGCGGTCTGCCACCACCCTGTCACTGTGGAGAGATGGATGCTGGAGAGACAGGCCAGCCAACCATTGAAGCACTTGACAGTGCACCTCAGGGATGTGCATGCTCACGTGAAAGCGTGCATGTTGGTTTTCCGTGCCAGCCGATACTCGCTCATCTCTTGTTTCTGTCGATGCCCCCAAAGAGGAACCTGTGAGTGGGTGCGGTGACGCTGCTCGTCTTTGTCGCAGTAATTGGGTGGTGATTTCCAAACAATCGGATTGTAGCCTGTGTGAAGGGAGGATAGCGTGATGTGCCCTGCAAAAGTGAGATGAGATCACCCACTGAGTCATAAGCTCAGCAGCTTCAGGCCTAAGAAATGCTGTTTGTTGGTCAGAAAATAATTGGTCTCAGAACACGTAATCTCTCACAATAACGTTGTCACCAACCATTTTTGTTTTCCTTCTTGTGCCAGTTATATTTCGAGTTGTTTCCTTTAATAATTCTGTTTTACATGCTGACATTTCAACAGACTCTGATTTCATCAGCTGATGAGTCATAATCTATTGTTAATTGAGTCTAATGTGCTCTGATGTAGGCTAAAGCACACATCTAAATATGGTATGCTCAGTGTGTATTGCTATGTTGGTAACTGCTCGGCCTCTGAGCTTCCAGCTTCATCAAACTGACTCGTCTACAAAGCTTTTTGTAGACTGGGAGATTGTGTGTTTGTGTGTGTGTGTGTGTGTGTGTGTGTGTGTGTGTGTGCTCTTTTTTCACCTCGAGACAAAGAACTCCTCCATAACATATGCACACTCATGTCTAGTACCAGACACAAATGTCCATTTATGAGCTGTCTGAACACTCACTGAGTCACACACACACACACACACACACACACACACAAACGCATAATTTTCTGATGAAGAGCCAGATGATCAAGACATGGCGGTACTGACAGTAGACGTCTGAGGAAAGGTAGTGATGAGTGAAACTAAAAAACACTTGTTGCATTACACAGAGTTTGAGAGTACAGTTATATAACAATATAAACCTTAGAAATCTTTCAGACATTGCGCTACGCTGTGTTTACCATCGGCCGTACCACATTGGCCATTGTTGCGAGAATATGTCTGCTTTATTTCAAGTACTGGGTTTATAGGATTTTTGAATCAATGACTTTACAGATATGTATTTTACAAGATGAATTTGAAACCGCCTGCTCACTCCATGGAAACAAAAAGGGAAAAAAAAAAAAAAAAACGCTCACTCTGCTTGCCCCATGATTATAAATTAACATAGTAGTCAATATTGGAGCTGTCCCAGGCAGGAAAGCCCACGCTGTCATCCATGAAGTGAACACACACACACACACACACTCACACACACACACACACACACACACATACACACACACTCTCCTCAGAAAGTGTAACCCTCTTACAGGCTGTGGTCACCTTACTGGAAAATACATGACACCTTCAACCCAACATGGTCTCTCCACTGTAAATAGCATGATGTATCATTACAGACCTGGGAGTTACTATTTCCAGGGCCAGCTATGAGTGGACACAAGAGAGCATGGCATTTAATCTGCACTCGGACTTGGATATCTAAGGGCTCCTGTAAGCATTGCCCATGCCAAAATGAGACTCAACCACGTAGAAAAGAGGATAAGAGACAAAACGGGGGACAGCAGACGAGAAAGAGGAAACCAAAGGGAGGAGAGGAAAAACAGCTGAGAGGAGGGAAGAGAGAGAGGAGAGAGAAACAGGAAGAGAGAAAATTAGGGGAGTGGGAACCTTATCCTGGAATAGCCAGCAACTAGAGCTGCAGACTCCACCCTTCTCACCCCTCCCCTTACTCTCTCTCTTTCTCTTTCTCTCTCTCCCTCGCTATCACTCTCTCTCTCTCTCTGTCTTTCTCTCTCTCACCCTCTCTCTCTCTCTCTCTCCGAAGCAGTCTCCCAGTCTGTCATTTGACCAGGCAGTTCACAGAGAGCGAGAGCTCAGCACCAAAAAGAAAACAGAGAGAGGGGAGTACATTCAATATAACGATAAGCTCGCTGGAATGTTTCCTTGGCTGTTTATCACCAGCTGAAAGAAAAAAAAAACCCCAAAAAAGCCTGTGAGTGTGGATTTCTTCTTTGCCGCTGCTTTTTGTGGACTCTTTTCTCTTCTTCTCCGTCTGGATGTGGGCTTTAACTCTGTCTGCAGTCAACTGAGGAGGAGGAGGAGGAGGAGGAGGGGGATCAGCTGTCACCTTTTTGGGGGGACTTTACACTTTAAGGAAGGAACCTCCACTTAAGTGAGGGTGAGAGAGAGAGAGAGAGAGGGAGAGAGAGAGACAGAGAGAGAGAGAGAAAGTAGGAAAAAGAGAGAGTGCCGGGCCATGCCCACCTCTGCTCATGGTTCAACAGCATGAAAGGGGGCCACCATCACCATCGCCACCACCGAGGCTGTGGCTGCCAACACTTGTTCCGTAAAGTCCTGGCCAAGTGTGGCTGCTGCTATGCCCGAGTCAGAGGTCAGTGTCTCACACACACAGACACACACACACACACACACACACACACACACACACGCACAGTAACACATAAAAAAAGGGTTGATTTTCATCATTATCAGTCTTAAGTTTCTTTCCCTTTCAGTTAGAGAAATGCTTCTTTTTTTTGTCATGTGTGCGAGTAATGTCTTGTATGTGTGTGTACAGTTGATCACACTCAACTGATGCAATAACTCCTCTCCTCTCCATTTAATACCTTGCTCTTCTTCTCCTCCACATTTTCTTAGATGTCCACCCACCTCTCCCTTATCTCCCCTTCCATTCCTCTGAGCGTATGCTAATGGTTTAAGTGTGAGCCTCAATCCTCTCGCCTGCTCTCTCCGCCTCCAGCTAAAGCAACAGATGTGTGTCACATACACATCTGAGCAAGCAGATGAAAAAAACAAAAAAAAACAAAACAAAACAGCTCTTCCTACAGATGACTACAAAGTGAGAAGCAGGGAAGAGAACATGCGTTACACATTCTTTCAGTATAGATAGAAAGAGAGGATGTGTGTGTGTGTGTGTGTGTGTGTGTGTGTGTGTATGTGTGTGTGTGTGTGTGTGTGTGTTGGGGGGCATTTGGGAAGTGACTGTCCTCATCATGATATGTGCGTGTGTGTGTCAGTTGAGTATGTGCAACACGTGGAT
>NW_019525320.1:3391736-3394236 GCF_002814215.2 Seriola lalandi dorsalis
GGTGGGGGGGTGACTGAGCAACTCTGAAACATTCCTCTGCCCCCAAACAGTGAGAGTTGAACAAAACAACGGTAATCCTCTCTCTCTCTCCGACTCTCCTGTTTGTTGTAATGAAGTGCAGCAGGAACAGCAGCGGCCCATTAGAATAGTGTGGTTGAGTAAAAGCAGCGGGTGGCATGATATGTAATAACAACAAGGCTGGTGACTGTGCACAGTCGTCTACAGGCCTGCGCCGCTGGTTTAGAGTTTGCTCAGAAGCTCACTGTGACATCAGAAATCAGATCTCTCTCTCTCTCTCTCTCTGTTCTACCTCTGTCCGTCAGCTGCCTGTCTCTCTGTCCCTGTCGCTGTCTTGTGCAGACACAGGGCCTCCGTCACTGTGGCTTGGAGTCAAAGTTAAACAAAAAGCAGTGTCTAATAACAGTGTATGAGTTTACACTGCGGTGCCACGCTATGTGTTTGTTCCCCCTTTTACAAGCTCACATCAAAGGGATAAACAGTGGACCTACCCGCTGAGGCGCTGTACATAGGGGGGCTCACGAAGTAGGCTTTCATATTATTGGCCAGCGTTGTTGGATACATACCTCAAATTCCTTCAGTTTAATCTCTTATGTAATGGATATTCTCCTTTTCCATCGCCTGCAGCTCCCCGCTGCACCTCTACCATGTTATCATAGCAAATACACGCACACTTAGATCATAATATATAAACATGTGGGGGATTGGAAGAATGAAACAGTTCAGGCTATTAAAAGAAATCTCAACAAATATACAGTAAAAGCATTTTTTTCCCAACAGTCTGGATTTCTTCTTCTTCAAAAAAAAAACTTTTAGTGTATGCAGGAGCCAGTTTCTGGTCCAATATTACAAGATGATATGTTTTTATATTTTACAGTTGGAGGCAGAAAACCTCTTGATCTTGCTTTACAATCTGAGCAAGAGACATATGAGCGTGCTGCCCCCCCTCTGGAGAAGCCACATTTTAAAACTACAGCAGTCTCTTGGAGTAGGCCTAACTTAACTATTAATGTGAAGCTGCGTGCTCCATAAAACCTCCTCATAGAGCATATAAAGTACATTTCTGTGTTGCTACCACTGAGTTGCTCCTGCTATGCTGAGGAGCTCACACACAGTCTTTCCCAATCATCTACTGAAAAAAAGCTTCTATAATTAACCTGATGTCAGAGGGGAAAAGCGGCGGCTGTGGTGAATTTTTTTTTTTTTTTTTTTTAATAACACTTCTTTCTCTCCTTAAAAAAAAAAAAAAAAAAAAAATCTCATCTCTATACAGCTCTTTGACATTTTATCAGATACATTTGACATTTCAAACTCATTTGCTGAATCTCTCTCTCTGTCCAATGGGAGCACAACCTGTGCCTGAGCCCGTTGTTTCTGTTGTGGTGTTTACAGGGGAAACACTGAGCAATGCAGGTCTGACATCTGTAGCCGGCAGGCCCAAAGCATTGTTCTCGCAGGCCAACCACGTCACAGCATCAGATACTGTATGTTTGTCTGTAGAAGCAGTTTTTATCAAACACTAGCGCTAGTGGAATTTAACATAAAATGATTGCGTGTGGGCTGTCAGATTTCTGACATGCCACTGATATCAACAGTAAACAAAGAATTCCCTCTTTATCGAGGTTTTTATGGCAGTGACAAGCTGTCCTGCTCTATTGTATCGGACCTAACAAATGCATCTACACCATTCATTGATTCTAAAACAGCCACTCCATTTACACAAGAGGAAATTATAGTGTACTGCTTGACTCATTGCCTGCTTCGGAATAACAGCACTTACAGTACTTGTATGCTGGATGATGACACACGGTCCAGTATGCCATTATGTCACACCATATGTGTACGCTGGCGTATGCCTTTCATTCACACGCACACTCACATCAGCGCACTCGCATGTCGCTTTCAGTGAAGAAATAGCTAAAGTTGAAGTAATTTCAGCTGCTGTCACTCAGACTAAATGACTTGCCCAAGATGGTCATCAGTCCTCCCTCCAGCCCATTCACTGTTATGCAGAAAGGGGACTGCAGTGCGTCAGAAAAACAGGCAAATCAATGGTTTTCAGTGCGCCTATGCAGACTGTCCTGCCACGTGTGTTTTTTCACGTCTTAATAAATGTGTAATGAAACAGAAACAACAACAGTAGAATCCTTAGCTTAGCATGGTGATGTGTGAATGTGTGTAGGGGTCTTTTTTTTTTTTTGTCGTTTGGTTTTGCAGTGTGTGTGTTTCACGTTGATTACAGGACTGACAATCCCCAGAAGGCATGACGAATAGAGGAAATATATGACAATATATAGACATGAGTGCAGGGGGAGGGGAGGGGAGGGATTATTGATCTGAGCACTACTCAGCATGATAGAAAAGGCCAGAAAGGTGGACAGGTGGAGGGATGGGTATAATGAAAGAGAAAAAGAAAAGCATACATCATCTGATGTTAGCGCTGCTCACATTAGCAGCTTGGCTGCCAGAGGGCCATTACTGA
>NW_019525320.1:3399236-3412043 GCF_002814215.2 Seriola lalandi dorsalis
TACTTCAGTTTCATCATTAAATTTTATTTAAGCAATCTAGAGCTGATGGTCCTTCAGGAAGTCCACACTGTTCAGTCCATGGATTTAGACCACAGATCACAGGTGGCCTTCCTGTAACACTTGAATGGATTCTGTGTATTCATAAGACACCCTCTTAATGGACACACGGAGAGCTCCAGATGCAGGATTTGATCTGAAATGGACAAAAGCCGACAGGTGCAGATGGTTTCCTTGAATTTGGAATGAGTTTTGCAAAAGCATCCTTTGTGTTGACAGTATTGTTTTACAAATAACCATAAGGCATGAAAACATTCATTGGTGTGTTACTGTATAATTACCAATGCAAATCTATGCACATTATTACACTCTGTTTGTGTGTGTGTGTGTGTGTGTGTGTGTGTGTGTGTGTGTGTGTGTGTGTGTGTGTGTGTGTGTGTGTGTTCCTATGTGCAACGTGAGTAAGGGTGTGTGCCCACGTGTAGGTTGATTTCATGTCTTGCCGATAGCTAATCTTTTGTCCCTCACTCTCTCTCTCCTCTGGGTTTAGTTGCTATGGTGATGTGAACGGAGAGAGGTGGAGAGCCATGGAAAGGAATGAGAATATGTGTCTGGAAAGCCCATTAAGTCTGACTGGGAATCACAGTACCAGCACATCTTTACATGTGCAGGTCAACGCAGTGTGCCAGATCAGAATGAGAGATGCTCTTTACTTATTGTTAAACTGTCATTTTGCTAAATGCTTAGCCCCAATACACAATACATCAGGCTGTGTTGACGGCTTGGATGTGGAAAGACATGTATCTGATGCCATGTCTGGGGGAGTTGCATGCCAGACGGTTCAAACTAATCCTACCCACAATTCATATCTGACTTGTTTAGGTACATACAGTAGTCCTGGGTACGTGCAGTTCAGAGAAGTGACCTTGTGCACAGCCAGCGTGAAAAACAGCAAGAGCCCAGGGCCCAGAGCTGAAAGTACCGGAGCTGTCAAGGCCGAGGGGGGGCCAGGAGGAGAGGCTCCACATCCACATGGCCCAGCAGGCACCACAGCTCTGTCTCCTGCTCTCTTAGCAGGCCTCCTGACTGGCACTGTCACAGCTGCCATATGGAATCACAATCGCTTTTAATTTGCTCTGTGTTCTCAGCCACCTCGAGCTTAATGGCTGTCTTGTTTACCCCTCAACAGAAGTGTGAGCCTCTCTCTCGCTCTTGCTCTTTTCTTTTGGAGTGTGTGCATGTGTGTGTGTGTGTGTGTGTGTGTGTGTGTGTGTGCGTGCCCAGATAATCATAGTGATGATCAACAGTACCCAGTGTGTGTGTGCTGCCTGCTGCCAAAGAAGCTGAAAGGGTAGTGTTGATCATCACTATGATTATCTGGGCACGCACACACACACACACACACACACACACACACACACACACACACACACACACACACACAACCACACACACACACTAGTACATGCACTAAAACAAAGTGCCATGTAGACACAGCAAGGTCATGCAAGTGCTTTGCCATCCCAAATTGCCGCTAACAAATGCTATCAAGTGTTTCACAATGGGCACATATATAGAGAAGTTAGTAATTCTCAAAATAATAGAATGGCAAATGTTTTAAGTTTCTTTGGCAACTTGTAACAGTGTATTTCTGCACTGTGCTTCTTTTACTTGAAGTGAAAGATCAGAGTACTACACCACTGTCATTCAGTGAAACAGAGGAAGTGTTGGGCTGATCTGCCACCTTCATGTAAAATGTAGATATAAGGTGCATGGATGGCTCAGTATCTGTTGTACAGCCGACTTGACAGGATGCATGTATGTCTTAATAAATCCTGACAAGGACTAATCTGTTCCTCTCACGGCTCAGTACTGATCAATAACATTTACTCCAAGCAAGGCATGGGAAAAATTAAGGATACGATTGGTGACATCAAGAGTTAGATGTCATTCAGACGCATGCACGTACAGAGGAGTGGTGGTCTGTGTGTGTGTGCCCACATTTTTGTTACCTCTTTGGGACCTTGTTGGAACCAGTAGTCCTCAGAGGGACCAAAGCCCAGTGTTAATGAGGCAAAACCTCATTACAGAGGTCCTGGTTAGGGTTAGATTTAGGCATAAATTGGTCCTGGTTAAGCTTGGAAGTCAACACAATGTCCTAACAATGATAACTGCACAAACCTGTGTGAGTGTGTGTTTGTCTGTGTCTTTTATCTTTGAATATTTACTCAGGAGTGTTTACCTAAAATAATCACTACTGAGTCCTTGCTGTTGAAATGTAGATACCAATTCATTTATAGGACTGAAATATTTCACTTTGAAAACCAGCTATCTGAATTTATGTGATATGAAGTTGTGCTATTACAAAAAAAGTTAAGTTTTTTTTAGGCTTCACAAATCCAGACACAAAATTCAAATGGACAACATATAGTATTAAGTATTCAGAAGTGATCAAATGACAAAATTTGTTCAGCTGAGCTTGAGACATGGAGTTGTGGACATTAACCATGGAGGGGACGTGTAATAAAGACAGAGTTTGAACCGAAATGTAGGATCTGGTGTTTTTAGGGTAACTAGCCTATCGGAGCGTCGAGTCTGCTTTGAATTTGACTGTTTAATTGCTGGAATGTATCTTTAACGAAATAAGTGAATCATGATCAGTGACTATGGAACTTTCCATCTCTCTTTAATATCTCAGTGTGAGTGTGAAACGGACCGCACTGGAACCTTAATCCCCTGTATTTCACTCTGAGTGTGTGTGTGTGTGTGTGTGTGTGTGTGTGTGTGTGTGTGTGTGTGTGTGTGTGTGTGTGTGTGTACATATTTGTATGCGTATGTACATTTGGTTCCCCAGAGCTTACATTAAGGGAAAAGTAAGGCAGATGGTGCCAGGAACTTGGCTAGTCTCTCTTTGAATGGCCCTAGAGGAATGTCTGGAGTTTTCAGGCCCACTAACCACATACATGGTTCAAGTGCCAAAAGCAGCAGCTGAAGAAAAAACAGTATCTGCGGTGAGATCGCCACTGCCTACTCATGCGGATGCACCTTTTTTTTTTTCTTTTGTGGACAATTCAGACGCTAAGTAGGTGCTGGAGGAGTGATTGAAACTTCACTTGAGATGGTGGGAACAACATCTCAACAGGAAGCAGAAACTGTAAACATAAATTCGCAACCTTCACCACTTGAAATCCATCAGTAGACTCATGCTGACCTGATTTTGACGGTCAGTCGCAGCAGTGGTGGTTTAGATCTGTCTATCACTTAGGGCTGTTTCATAAGCCCTCATCAGCAGAAGTGTCTGAATCACTCTTTCACATTGTTCCATAGACAATAGGATTAATGCATCTATTCGGGCCCGTTGTTCTGTGACTGACATTGCTTTGATGCTTTACGCTGATGAAAAATTTGCCACGGAGTGCTGATGGCAGGAGACGGACCCTGATGATAACTTGTTTATGTGTCACTTGACTGTCTACCACGTATTTCCTTCTGTGCTCCTGGAATCGCAGCAGTGTGTGCATGTGTGTCTGCACAAACTAGGTCAGTAGGAGGACAGGAAATCTCTGTCCACTTGTCTGTCTGACTGCAATGTGTCGCTCCAAAAGTTATTGCACACAAACACACTCACATATGAAACACACACACACAACTCGTGCTGTTGCGTACATGCACACGTTTCCGTGCATAAGAGTTGGAATTAGCATACTTGCTGCTTAGATACACTCAAGTATATTTAAAAGGCAGCTTGTGCCCTAATCGCCTTCCTTCCCCTCTTCTCTTCAGGCTCTCCTCCTCTACTCTCACTCAAGGTTTTAGCTTCAATCTGGCTGGCATCTGTCTGCCTTTCTCTTGCTTAACCTTCATTTACTGCTTACTTAAATCATGAATAATCTCCCGCTCTCCCCATCAGCCCATCTCGAAGCCTCTCCCTCTTTCTGCTGTTCATTAAACTGCACATTCATATTCACTGGAGAGACGTGTCAGCTTGATCATTTCAGAGGATTTCTAAGGTTGGGGGTTCGGTTGCTTATGTCGCACTGTCAAACTGGAAGAGAAGATAAGGAGAGGAGAGGAGAGGAGAGGAGAGGAGAGGAGAGGAGAGGAGAGGAGCTAGCATCAGACTCCACGGAAATAACGTTAACACCTAAAGTTACATTCAAATAGTGACGGCTAGCGTTTGCTAAATCAGAACAACTCAACCATATCAGGCTAATTAACAGTCCCAAGCTTGACATATCGTAATATAAGCCAGTTAAGGTTATCATAACGCTAATTGAGAGATTCTTACCTGAAGGCATATGGGCAGTCAAAAACTGGCCTCTTAGAAACGGCCCTCTTCACTCTTCTCAGGTGTGACGCGTCGGACAAGCATCAAAGCCAGGAGATTATTTTATTTTTTTGCTTTGTTTAACGACTCAGAAAGTGCGGATCTGTCCATTTCATTCCCCATGACTCTGTCCTTGCAGACCCAGACCCCCTCACCCCTCCCCAGTTTCAAAAGCTCATCGCACAGATGACCTAGTTGGGATTAAAAATGGCGATTTTCTCAGAAAGGTGACCAGTTTGCGTCCCTGTGGTGTGTGACTGTTTTCTCTGCCAGTTGGTTTTGCATGTCAAGCTTGTGCTGATCTCAGCAGCTTTGGGGCAGAGCAGGGCATTGCATCAGACGAGGGAGCTCTGTGTCCTGATCCCAGGGCAGGACCCAGCCAAAGTCTAAAAAACACTGCAGTGCAGAGAGATGCAGAGGGGAAGAGAGGGTTGGAGTGCAAAAGAGGCTGGCAGAGTTTAAGAAGGAGAGTCAGGAAGAACTGGAAGGGAAGAGGGAGGACAGGAGAAAGAGAGAAAAGCCAAGTGTCAGGATTTATTAATCTGAAGCAGCACAAACATAATAACACATAAACCAGCCTGTGGCCAGCAGGATGAAATATAATGAGATAAAAGTGAAAGAGACAGAGATAGCAGACAAAAAGTCAGGAGACTCTAAAGGTCCAAAAAATGGTATACAGTAAAAACCCTTATAACATATTTCTGTAAAAGTTCATCAGAGGACAGTTAGAGGGTTTCCGGTCATATGTTTCAGGTACTAAGTGCCTGATTGTCTCCCAGGCCTGTCTGCAGATCTGAGTGCCTGAGTGCAGCCCAGGTCCTGCTAGTTGATGGGAAGAGTGTCCATTTCCTCTGAGTGGGTGAAATGTAATATACAAGTAGAGCCTGCGCTGAAGAGAATAAGGTGGGAGGGCAATGAACAAGAGATGGAATAGTGAAGATAAGAGTTGTTAGTGATGACGCAGGTGGGCGTCTGGCGTCCGTGCGTTGACCAGCCACACTCTCACACCACCACGGTTGTTATCTTTGAGGGGGCCGGCATTGATTGACAGCTCTAAGAGTCTCTTAGACTGAGCTGGACGTTTGACATGTTGGCAACTGTGGCGACCAGCAGGTCGCCTGTCTCTGGTGTGCCCTGCGTTGTTTGCTGTGACAGATGGATGACACTGGAAGCTTAGATCACAGGTGAACAGTCAACAGCAGTCCATCTGGACAGCTACCCTGGAGAAAATGTGCATGTGCCATTTGTGCGTGCGTGAAAGTGTGTGTCTGTATGTGTGTATTGGTGGAGTCCAGTGATGCCTAAATATCTATATGGTCCCAAGAGGCTGTAGGATTGACAGAGAGCTCCAGAGTGGAGAAGTTGTGAACAAGTTTGCTCCATTACAGCAAACGCTTTTAGCCTGATCTGTCAGCTCAGCATCATTCACTTATCAACTGATCAATAAAAGGAAGTTGAGCCAAACTTCTTCAGGGGGACCAAACGCTCATAACACATCCATCCACATCCCCCACTCGTTAACTCCTGGCTGCTTTGCGGGATTGTGTGATTTGCCCTTATTTTCTCTCCAGTTTTCTGTTCCAAACATGAATCACCGGGACGTTTACCTTTGATTCAATCACATCCAAATCAAACTTCTGTGACCTTCACGAGAATATTGCATCAGACGACTTCCTTCTCCACATGACTGGGCAAGCTGTATCAAAGATAGTTTGCTGGATAATTGAATTCAGTTGCAATTAAATTTAAAACTTTGGTGAGCAGACATGGCTCCCTGTAAACCACATGAAAAAGATGGACATCAAATGATGAAGAGCTGCAGCGATCAGGTGATTAGTTGATTCGCCAGTCTTCAGGAAGTGATTCTGCCACTGTTTTGTCAACTGATTAATTGCTGTCAAGCAAAAATGCCAAACATTTGACTCTTTCTGCTTCTCTTCTGTTCATCTTACGTGATAGTAAGTTGAATTTATGTGTGAGACAAAAAAAGACATTTGATTACATCACCTTGGGCTCTAGGAAATTGTGATGGACATTTTTCGCAGTTTTCTGAAGTTGCTTAATGAAGAAAATAATGAAAATTAGTTGCTGCCCTAACATGATTAAATCAGACAGAGAGCCAAAAGCTCGATTTAGTTGCTGCTTGCCAGTAAATACTGTAAGAAAAAAGATAATAGATGACTTTGTGTGTAATCTAATCACATTATGGATGAATGAACCATGGACTGCCAAAATCAGACTCTCCTAAGTTGCCCTCAAACTTCAGTATCGGGAGGGGAACCGGATCAAGAGAAGGTCTGGAACTACTTTGCAGCAGAACCCACTCGGCTCTAAAGTTACATACTATAGAGCAACTTTTTGGGCGAGCCTTCCACCCTGGCAGCCACTCAGGCGTTCAGACAGTGAGTGGGCGACTGGTGAAAGCCCAGCATTAACTGTTCTCCGCGGATCGGGCCAGCTTAATGCAGTCCTGTTGCCCTGTACCTTCAACTGTTAATTATCACAAACACATAAACAACACTCAAGTTGCATTAACATAATCAGCCTGCCTCGTCTTTTCTTGGCCCTGCCATTATGGAGATGAATGTCACTTGGCACTATCAGCACACGGTAAGACGGAGTGAGAGTGGGAAGGTTTTTTTTATTTATTTATTTTTTATTTCTCCCAATTTCCTTGGTGTAGGTGTATAATGGTATCAACTCCTCTCATCTTGCAGTGTGTGGGGAGAGAGGAGGCATATTGCTCTGAGGGGTAAGCTCATCATCTCCCTTTGCGTTTTACAGTTTCCTCGTTGTTACTATGAAAATCAAATCTATTATATATGTCCCAGAAATGGCTTGTATAAGCTTTCAGAACAATACAGAGATTTAACTTTCTGGGGTCAACAGGGAAACCGACCCACACACGAAACAATCAGTAGGGGAACTGCACGGTTGCCATGGTGACAGATGCTGATGTAACGATTCTCATTATAAAACCAGTAAATTATGTACACTGGATGTCGTAAATCTGTACATTTGACAGAGTCACTGTGTCATTCTGACACAGACTTTCACATCATGAGGCTGCACTGCTGTCTCCACTCACTTTTAATTGCTCCCAGGCACAGAGAGGGTGTCAGCCTCTCTTTTTCCTTTTTCTTTTTTTTTTTGATAAGCTATCTCAACTGATGTCTGGAGATGGTTAGAAATGGTGTTACTGGCTGTGTCTCTGCACTGTGACCCCTAAACCCTGGCCCGACCGAACCTGAGCAGGGAACACTGGGAAACACAAAACCCTGGGCCTGGCCCTTGTTAGAGGTCAGAGAAGCTGAGGCCAGGAGGGTGCACACGTATCACATGTGCTCAGCATCGTTTTCTACATCCTCTCTCTTCTCTATAGCTGGGGACCCTCAGAGATGGGATATGCTTTGCCTCAAAATAAAATACAATGGCTTTCAGATGTTTTTTGTTATCCTATTGTGTTCTACAGCTACGACATTTGACAAAGAGCAAAGGCTTGAACTGAAACTGCTGTTTCTTCTTTATGTCGTCTCATCGTCTACGGACTCATTCAGTGTTTGTTCAAATTTTCGTCTATTCCCTGCAGGGTTTAGCTGTCTCCCGCCTTTGTACTCCTCTCTCTTCCTTGTCTCTTCCCCCTGTTTGCCCCCCCCTCCCCCACCCTTGCTTTTCCTGCCGGGCTCAGATCTCCTTACACTCCCCAGTCTTTCATGTGGATGGGGGTGGGAGTGGTGGAGGACAGGATGGGGAAATTGGCCACCCTTGGATCACACACACACACACACACACACACACACACACAAACACACACTCACACACACACACGCCACAAGCATGATGCCTACAAAGTGTATGACGAGAGAACGATTACAGAGGAAATGCTGTCTGTGGTGGAAATACACAAACAGACAAGTTAGAGGGTTTTTTTTTATTTTTTGTTAGTTGCTAAAATCCACAAACGATGTGTTTTATCTAAATTTGTTTGCTGGCGATGTGATGTCATGATCATGAGTGGTTTTGCTCTGAGGTTAGCCATTTTTCAAACATTGTGACTGAGGTTTGTGCAGAGCGTAGAGTAGGGGACATTTCTACACAATTCCCTTTCATTGATCGGTACAGTGGCTACTATTGTATTTCCGAGGGGCAGTAATTGAATGAATTAAGTGTGGAAAAGCTGAATCTCTTTAAGTATATGAACACTGAAAGGGATTGTGAATTTATTCTGGCTTTGCCTTTGAAGTTGCGACGCTCACAAAATAGACTACGCTGTGTCCGTGTGCCTCCTGCAGTATGGGTCCTACTGCTGAATGCTGTGATAAGATCTTCCTCTGTGGCTCACACAAGGAACACTGAAATGAGGTCAATGTTGTCTTCTTAAATTCACTTTATATAAACTTTCTAGAAAGTATTCTCTCTAAAACTAAAGGTAAGTCATTTAGTTTTTCCCTCAAGCTTGAGAACTTGCAGAATTGCCGTGAAATAGCTGCATGAACAATAAAAAGCCGTGGCGGTGAGTCTTAGCAGGAGAGAGAGTCTTTCTCCATCTGTAGGAGAGTGGCGATCAAGGGTCAGAGGTCGGTTCTGGGGCAAGAAGATGGATGGGAGGCATGGCTGACCTGTGTTTGCACACAACAGATAAAACGCTCCAGACAAGCCGCTCAGAGGAAGAGCTATCTCAGGACTGAGGAAGGCAGGAGGAAGGGCGGCAGGCAGGATGGGAATGGAAGACAAGACAGAAAAACACAAACAGTCCCAAGCGAGGACCTTCCCTTCTACACAGGATTAAAGCAGATGTCCGGTCCCCCCCCCCCCAAGCTGACTTCCCATGTCCTCCTGACATCACTGTGCAGCAGCCGATGTGGTCTTTTTTCACATCAAACGTTGAACATCCTGACCTCTGCTGTCTGCCTTGCATCATAGAGTGTGCGCTGGTCATGTGATGGGACGCACAGCTCAAATATATAAAAAAAACAACAACATAAAAAAACGATGGTCCGCTTGACATAAACAGAACAGTGTGTCTTTTATTGTGTGGCTCACAGCTGCACAGCTGTGTTTGAAGAGGAAGGCTATTTATACATCCACACTTTGTTTTGATTTCTCTCTTCTTCAGTCCTCCATCACCTCACTGACCCACACTGCTGCCCTGATTTAAAGGGTCAACCAGGAGTTCTGCTGCCGTCAAAATTCTCTTTTTGCACTGTTATCTTTGTCCATTGATTCATTGACTGTGGAGGTGTGAATGTGGAGAGTCCAAGTGTACTCTGCTCTTTGACCCATTAAATCCTTATTTGCCAGATGTCTGCCTCATTGGTTTATCAATAATCCTGTCTTTCTCTCTCTTTCTCTTCTATCCAGACTCGTACTCAGCAGCAGGCAGCGAGGGCAGCATCTCCACCTCTGTGGCGTCGCTGCCTCCGCAGGCATCAGGCAGCTCGGCCCCCAGCTCCCCGGGCTCCAGACGCTCTGTGAGCACCCTGAAGAAATGGCTCACAAACCCTGTCCGCAAACTCAGTGCCGGGGCCACCGCCAAAGGAGAGCGACAGGTCCGCAAACTTGAGGGGAAACCTCCACCTCTTCCATCCCATAGTCACAGCCAGGATCTGGGCAGCCCCCCGAGGCCTGACGAGACTCTAACCATCCTGCCTGTCACCCACAGAGAACTGGTGAGAAGTTCAAATTGAAGTTACAACGAGGAAGTGTTCTTTTTTTTTTTCCTTTGTCTTGGTCACATGAACTAATCTAACAAGACTTTCCGTTCTGGCTTTGTACTTCACATCCATTTACACCTTTGCGATGAACTACCTCCATAAGTAAACTCATTATCTGGAATCCTTCTCACGCCACATGAACTGGTTCTGAAGCAAACACACAAAGCTACAGTCATATATAACTACAAACTAAAGACAACATCCTGACTGTGGGTTGTTTACACTGGGTAGCTCGAGAATATCAGCAGAGTCACAGGTTTGATGTGGAGTTGATCCACGGAGGGCTAAGTACCGTTGCAGGTGGCAGTGATATTATATAAGAGCAGCACTGCTGGAAGCCTGTAGGAACTCATGCTGCCATGTTTTGTGACTCATTTGCTCTCTTCTGCTGTTGTGCAGCAGCCTGTGTGTGTTTGTGTGTGTCCGTGTGCATGTTCTCATGTGCCTGAAGGTATGAATATGCTACAGACATTTTACATCACGTTGATATTGTGTTATTCTGACACTGTGGATGTGTATGTGTGTTGCAGGAGTGGAAAGATGGCCTGGCGAGCCCAGAGGACCTGTCACCGGCTACACTACAATCCCCCAGCTATATAACTGACTCTCTGATTGGCTGCACGTCACTGCCAAACACTCAGGTCTGTCGGCACACTACACTGTAAAGCTAACACTATCTATAACCTGTTGTGTGAGACACCACTTAATTAGTTTTAATCACATTCCAGAAAACTCCAACGTACCCTTCTGTTGTATCAATAATTGACTAGAATGAGAATCAAACTATGAGTCCACTGCTGATTCATTTTAGCTGACAGTATACTGTAGACAGTCTCTGAGAAGAGTAGCAGTAATATTCTCCGTGAGGACCCAGCCTGGCGGGGGCAATGACATCAGTACTCTTTGTCTCCATGGTCCCCCAGCCAGATCTGGAAATGACTAACACTGCTGCTGCTGCTGCTGCCGGCTCAACTATCACACAAAACAAGCACGGCTGTAACCACACATACACATGACCAGGGCTGCAAAGACATGCACACAAATAGACTCATACATAGGGACATACTGTACAGCACATACCTGCCAGCACACACACACAAACATACACACACAAACACACACACACACACACACACACACACACACACACACACACACACACACACACACACATGTAAAGGCAGTCTAAATGAATACAGGGCTCTCTCAGAGCAGATCAATGCACCAGAGAACCAGAGGGCAGAGTTTGACAGCGACCTGTGTGATGCATGACTCAAATTCAACATGTCACTAAAGGACATGCCTGGAGACAAATAGGAAATAACATGAAGTGGCAGATGTGATGAGAGATGACTCCACTCTCTCCTGTGAAGTGACAAAGAACGCTACCTGCGCACCTACTCCTCCATCTCTCCCTCAAACTCCTGCAGTCAGTCGCTCCTGGCAAAGGAGCGTCTCAAATCCGACGCTTTCTTTTTACGCTGCGAGGTGGAAGCTTGGCAGAATCTGGGATTCGCTTGAGCAGCAGCAGTATTGCATGAATCAGCGGTGCCTGAGCCCTATCAATATGAAACAATGATGATATCTGAGCATTTGAGCATTGTGGAGTGTCCCCTGTTGGTGAATCGACACCAGAGCACTTAAATCCTAATTTCAGTCTCAACAACACATCAAAAGACATTAATACGATTACATCACAGGGGATGAGGTCAGTGCTTTGCTGTTTTTACTGCCAATCTTTTGCAGGGGGAGAGAGAGAGGTAGAGAGAAAGAGAGGTAGAGAGAGGGAGAGAGGTAGAGAGAGAGGTAGAGGTAGAGGGATTAAATTATGTAGGTCAGTCATCTCCAAGCTGTGGTTTCTGCTTCTACCTCAGCTTCCCCGGCGACACGTCCAGTGTAATATACATAGTTATTTTTCCATCTTTTTATTTCGAACTGTTGTCTTCAGTCTCATAACCACAGTGAAGTATAGTTTTTGATTAAATGTTAATTATCTCTTCGTCAATGGAAAGTTCTTGTGATTGTATGTAAGCGGTCAAATAAGCTGTGGTGTCAGAAAGGAAGCCCGCACTACAGATCATAACATTTATGAAAATGCTCTTCCTGAAGAACAGTTTGTACGGTCTGTCATCTCGACCGCCTGATAAACAATTAACTGAGGAACAGATTCTCAGCGAGACAGGAACAGACACGAGTGCTGTTATTGTGAGATCTCTTCAGAGCCGGCAACAATGCTATCAGATTGCAGTTCTCAGCACTTCACTTGACTGTGTTCCTCCAGAACACAACACCATCCTGATGACCTGTAAAAACACGTCATTTAAGCATCAGCTGATATTCCTATGATGCCTGACAAAAACAACATCACATTTAAATCCATAAAGAATAATTTTTCTATATATGAAAATCCCTTTAATTTCACTTCAGTATTGCTGATGAGCAGCTTTTCATGTGTTCCGACAGTAAGTGGTTTGTTAGTCCCTAAAGGGGCAATGCAATAAAAAATAAATATAAAATAATGGATGTAGTATACTTAAATGGATGCAGGTAGATGTAGAATTATAAAATAAAAATAACTGCATGACTTGAACATTGTCTTCTCAGATGTAAACATGTATTCTACTACTGCACAACATTTCTAATAATTGTTGTTTTAATAAGAGCTTGATTGAATTGTTAGGATAGATTCTTTAAAAGATTCAACAACAAAAAAAGCATTACCTCAGCTTTTGCTTAAACTGTTTTCAGTTTTTTTTTTTTTTTTTTTCA
>NW_019525320.1:3412093-3505051 GCF_002814215.2 Seriola lalandi dorsalis
TCCCCCCCCCTCTCTCTCTCTATCTGACACATCATTTTGACAGCACAGAAAGCCCACAGCTTTGTAGACGCCAACAAGTTTATCAGGGAGATGGCAGGTGAACAAGTGGAACTGGACCAGAGGAGAAAAGGAGAAAGTTCTGTCTCTTTTTCCATTTGCCTTTATGTCTATCTATCTATCCATCTATTTATTTCTCCGTTGGGCAGCCGCCTGCCATGCTAGTCTGAGGGATTAGGTGCATGTCTGCGGTGTGTGTACAGGTCTGTGTATGTTTTTAAGGTGGGGAGGTTCTGCTTGACTTGGACAAGTGGGACATGGGGATTTAGGTGAAGACAGACGGCTGCTCCTATAAGTTTACACAGTCAGGGGAGTGAAAAGTCTAAAAAGAAACGGCTTGAAGAATATGACTAAAAATAGATGGAAGAACATTTGAAAGTAGATCCAACTGCACAGAGAAATGGTCGTGCGCCCTGAAGCCTACAGCCATATAAAGATAAGTGTGCTGACTGAGAAATAGGTTAGATAAACATGAGGGTCGTGCGCAGCTGTGAAGCATGTATCCATTGAGTTACTGATGATTTTAGTCTTTGCAGGCTTTGTTGCGGTGTGCACAATGACTCTATTTGTGCCAGGATCTCCACAGTAAATGATATCAATTCCAGGAAAAAGCATGAAAAGGAGGTCATGTATATAACACATGAACACAATCGATTAAGTCAGGGTAACCTTGGCCACGCACTTTCCTATTTGCAGCCAATAAGGCAGTAGTCTACTAGGAAATGATGATGTAGATGCTGCTGTTGTAGTGTTGCAGAAATTTAAAAACAGATACTATGTGATGTATTAACGTGGGTTTGAATCCTCGGGTGGCAAAGCAGGAAAATATAAATTATTAATTAACTCATAAATCAGAGATCTAATGCCATTGCCAGCGGGCATGCAGTGATTCTATTCTTCTTCCATCTGAAGCCAAAACTCCATCGAGAACCTTCACATCTTCATTTCATCTGCAGCAGCTGTCCAGCCTGTTGCTCCCTCTAACCCTTTGTCTTTATCTTTGAATCTCGTCCTCTCCATCTATCTGGGGCTGAGGTGCACGGCACTGATCATTAACAGGGACAATCTGATTCTGATCTTCTTATCATTCAATCTCTGTTCCTTGTGTCTCTCTGCTCTCCCTGGTCACCTTGGCAACCTACATCATTATCATCTCTCTCCTGCGCTTTACCTCCCCTTGCTTACTTTATTCCTGGCATCATCCATATCACTGGCACTGGACCTCTGATAAACAGTTTCCCTATCTGTCTGTCTGTCTGTCTGTCTGTCTGTCTGTCTGTCTGTCTGTCTGTCTGTCTGTCTGTCTGTCTCTGCCTCCTCAGGACACTCAGTCCATCAGTGTTTTGCCAGATGACAGCGGCTCTATGTTGATGGACGACACCTCCAGCCAATGGTCAGCGGCGGCTGACACTGAGGAGGAGAGGAGAAGTGCCTTGGAAAAAAGCATGTATGTGTTTTATCAGTGCGAACGTGGCTCACATCATTTATCTCAAAAGATAAAGCACATGACAGCAATGCTTTTTGACACATTCTGTAAATAGATGTTATGACAATTTAACTGAAGACAATTTTAATTTATGCGTTATTTCTACATACTTATTGAATTGCCTGCTTGCCTATAATTTACAACCTCACAGACAGACAAATTTAATCTTATCTCAGGGCCGACTCACAGCTCTCTTCAGAACTTTCAGCAGCATCTCATGGTCTTCATCAGCTGTTACCACATGACTTAAGTTCCATACGTCATGTAAAGACAACTGAGAGCCATTGTCATGGCAAATGAGTAAACTCCATTTGCTGATGAAGACTGTAAGATGCAATTAAAGGCTCCTGAAATAGCTAGTGAGTTAAGATTACTTTGTCAAACTATTATTTCCAAGGTCAAGACTGAAGTCTCTCGCTAAAACTTTACATGTTGGCATGTTCATCTTACCTGCTATATGCTGAAAGACTCCATTGAACTGGATTTAGTTAACTGGAAGTGTACCAGTTTTCCAGGATATACAAAATCACAGTTTTGCATCAGTTCCTTTCTGGAAAATTATTCAGAAACTAGGACTCTGGGTGAAAATAAAGTGCTACTGAGATTTTGCAAAAATAAATTTGATATCATAAGTCTAACACTAATCCTCCCTCATTTGTATCTTTACAGGTATGTGCTGAAGGAGCTTATTGAGACAGAGAAGCACTATGTGGGAGACCTGGGGCTCATAGTGGAGGTAAACCTCCCAGTCTGGCAGCTAAGAACACACTTTCAGCAGTGACAGAGAGGAAGGAGCTTAGTCATCCACCCAGTCTGTCAGGGAAAGCTCTCTAAATCCACATCATCAGAACGTCTCCACTTTTCTTCACACTTTGGTCTGCCTCCACCCCACCTTCTCCAGTCTTAAGAAGATTTAGTGAATTATTAGCTTGAAGAGTATTATGTTGCAAACTGATCTATCTCCCGGGGCCTTAAATAGCTGGAGATATTCTGATTCAGCGCAGAACTCTTGCCATCTTGAAAGTTAACATAAGCTCAAAAATAGCTGGTGTGTGATTGCTGCTATGTTATAACAATCTAGCTATATTTACTGGTGTTATTCAGAGCCAGGTGAGGGGCTTTCGTAAGTGTGAACAGACGTCAGCAGCAGCTTTGTCATTGCCTTGCAGGGCTACATGGCCACGATGAGCTCCAAAGGAATCCCGGAGGACATGAAGGGAAAAGACAAGATTGTTTTTGGGAACATTCACCAAATATTTGACTGGCATAAAGAGTAAGTCCCTGATTTTAAAAATATATATATTTCCACTTGAGGAAAATTGTGTGTTCGCTCCAGTTGCATTCAAAATGAAAGACAAATAGTGATTTGCAGTGAATTGTGTTTGTGGAGGACAAATGAACAATAGGTCAGGAGACAAATCTGACCTTCCGTTTTGGGGATGATTGTGCTTGTGTACTTGTGTGTGTGTGTGTGTGTGCGTGTGTGTGTGTGTTTTCTCTTCAGCTACTTCCTGGGAGAGCTGGAGAAGTGCTTGGCAGAGCCAGAGAGACTGGCTCAGCTCTTCATTAAACATGTAAGTATAACTACTACAGACTCACACATACACACACACACACACACACACACACACACACACACACACACACACACACACACACACACACACACACACACGTCAGTGGAAGTGTCTGGCTCTGCTTCCTTGTGCTGTTTGGAGTGAGGGTAAATAGAGCTGAGAAAACATGCAGAGCCCCTGTTTATCCTATACCGTACGTCTCTCCCTCTCCCTCAGCTGCCAGCGTCTCTCCTTCCACTTCCCTGTTACTGATACGTCTCAGTCCAGGCTGTGTTTTTACAAAAGCGCACATGGCAAACACACACATACACACAAATGACACACTGGCCGATTTCCAGTCTGGGCCGGACTGGTCAGGAAACACCAGGGAAAAAACAGCCGAAAAAGACAACATGAATAGGACGAGGAAAAACAACCCCTCCGCTCAGGCCCTTTGATTTGAGGGCTTTTTTCCACCCAAAACGGAGACGTACTTCTTCCTACATATCTTGGCTCAAGGATGAAGCAAAGCAATGCACGCAAGAAAGATTCACTTCTAAGTGTACTGTTCTTAGAATAGAGTAGAGCCTGCGTCGGTGCAGGGTCACAGGGCTTATGGAAGCTCAATTAGATTCATGTATATTGGTTAAGTGGTGGCACATGCAGACTGGTCTGATGTGATGTGTAATTTGACCAACTAGATTGGATGATGAAGTTAAATGTCTGTGTCTCTCTTTTGCTATATTCTCTCTCTCTCTTTTTAAACAATCCAATAAGGCTCAGCCCACTGGATAATCAACTTAAAAAGCCTGTGGGGGAATAAAGAAACTTGTAACTAAATCTAAGCATGGTGTCAAACTGTGAAGACAAGCAGACTGGGAACACGGCCCCGATGAAAAGCAGAAAGCCCCAATCTCCTTTTAACAAGAGCTTTTGTCACAAATGTGCAACATGTGTGCTCGCTCACACACATGCGACATACGAACACATGTAAACACGCAGCTGTGCTCTCATGCAGAGGGCTGGTAGACAGATGCACGCACGGCACACACCCTTGTATTTCACGATGCGGCCGTCATCTGCAGTGTTTCATGATGTCCATAATCAGGTGGAGCGGCTCATCGGTCTCTAGGTTACAGAGCCATGCAGCTTGTTGCTAGGTACAGTGTTATATCGGGAGCCTCTAAAAGGCTCTGGTTACACTGAGGGTAACCTGGGTAAATTATACATAACCTGATGCTCATCTACATGTAACTCCATTAGGGCGCTCAGGACTGCCACATCTGCACTCCCAGGCCAATTAGTCACAGAAGAGTAGGCACTAACCAGACAGAGTCAGCTTCAAAGACCCCTCACCATGAGGCAAATCATTATCGCTCTGCTCCCTTTCATCCCAAACAGCAACCGGAGACACTGCACAGTTATTGTTGTAGTTTTTTTGCTCACCTTCAGTAGCATTTTCAATTATTTGTAATGCAACTCAAGATTTCTCACACAGTGACGCTCATGTTGCAGTTGTAAAGTGTTCTTCTCTTCATGGCTAATTTGCATCAAAGGTTCGGCTGAATGATTTTGTAATGAGATGCTTGTTTGGCTTGTAATGCAGGAGAGGCGTCTGCATATGTACGTTGTGTACTGTCAGAACAAGCCCAAGTCGGAACACATTGTGTCAGAGTACATCGAGACGTACTTTGAGGTGAGCACCTCTTAATGTATTCTACTAGCCTGATGAATTGTACACTATGTAGTCTATGTTCAGTCTATACTAGAATCAGATGTGACATCTTCGAATTGATTCCAGAAAATATTCCGTTTCCAAAAATGAATATCTGACGTATGAGAACCTGTAGGTGGAAAATGTTTGGGATTTTTATTTAATAGATGACTAAAAAGATAATTAAATTCCAAACATAGTTTTCGATTAATTTTCTGTTGATTAACTTATTAATTCAAGACAATTTAATTTGATACACTGGTCATCCTGTGCTCAGGCATGTAGTTAATAAGACATTTTGTATGCATGAAAGTCTAACAGTTCCTATACTATATATTATACATGGCCATGCAGGTGTGTTTCAGGTTCCATTTATTATTCAGATTGTCATCGGTTCCTTTTAATTGACAGTAAACATAGGCCTAATAGACAAACAGTATAATCCTTGTGATGTATTGTCTTAGAGGAATTACACTGGCGATTGGCTGCCATGTTTTGTGCCGTGACTGTCATGTTGACTGGTGCCGTGTCGTTGTGTCCGTCTCCGATTTCAGGAGTTGCGGCAGCAGCTGGGCCAAAGGCTGCAGCTCAATGACCTGCTCATCAAACCTGTCCAGAGGATCATGAAGTACCAGCTGCTGCTCAAGGTGAAAAGCAGGGCACTGCTGCGCTGTTGATCACACACCAACACCTCACACACGCACGGGTGTTCACTGAGCAACTGTCTGACACATAGCAGGGTCAGTCACAAGGTTGTAACATGCACACAAACACAGGCTGTATCGTCTGTTCAGGTTACTTTCTAGTCAAGAGAGGAAGAGGCAAATTAAATGATGAGACTCCATTCTCCATACCGTGGATTTAAACAATCATACGTGAAAGCCTTTTAAAGATGATCATAAAATGACATCTCTGGTATAAAACTTTGCCCTTTGGCATCCAAATGAAAGGTGGGTTCAACACCCATAAATACTCCTCCAGATGTCCTCACCTCACTCTGAGCAGTAAACCTGGAATGCTCTGGTAACCATGCTGTGTTTATTTGAGCAGGACTTCCTGAAGTATTACACCAAAGCTGGGATGGACACGGAGGAGCTGGAGGTGGGTGTCCTGGTTTAAAGTGATGTTTTGTTTGTGCTCCTAATTGTTTGTATGTGCTGTAGCTCATGCTTTTTATTAGTATTCTTCATAACAACCTCACTGTTGCGTTTCAAACAGAAAGCAGTAGAAGTGATGTGCTTTGTGCCAAAACGTTGCAATGACATGATGAATGTGGGCCGACTACAAGGCTTTGAGGTACGTCTTAGGAATTTTATTTCCTTCAAAGTCTTCCAAACATTTCTCATGCCAACTGTTCATCCCGTGAAACCCGCGCTGCAACCACTTCCTCTGTTTGTTGTGTTTATATTCGCCGTGGCACCAGGGGAAGATCACAGCCCAGGGCAAACTGCTCCAGCAAGACACCTTCACTGTTGCCGAGCATGACAGTGGCTTCCTGTCACGGGCCAAGGAAAGACGGGTCTTCCTGTTTGAGCAGCTGGTCATCTTCAGTGAGCCGATCGATAGGAAGAAAGGTTTCTCACTCCCCGGTTACATCTTCAAGAACAGCATAAAGGTGGGCACCTGCTGAACTCAGATCAGCCACAAAGGATGTTTCAGCATCATAAAATACTAAAAATGAGAAAGCACATTTCACTCCCAGGTTATAAGTTACACAACAGATTCACACCACACTAATTCTTGCTCCAATCAGCACACGTTACATAATACCACAGCAGGGATTTTTTTTTTTTAGAGGCTGGCATGTGTTAGTGAAGTATTTAACAAGCAACTCAGCAGGATGGACTCCTCACTCCTCAGATGTGATATGTTCCAGGTGAGCTGCCTAGGGGTGGAGCCCAGTGTGGACGGCGATGATGCTCGTTTTGTGATGACATCACGCAATCCTGATGGGAGCGTGGTGCGCTTCCAGCTGCAGGCCTCTTCCCCTGAGATCTGCAGGGCCTGGGTCAATGATGTGGTTCAGATCTTGGAAACCCAGCGTAATTTCCTCAATGGTGAGACCAAGCTGAACTCTCAAGACGACGCCATAACCTGCTTCCAGCTACATTATAGTGTGCTGAAAACCATTAATTGAATCTTTACGTTTACCACTATATAAAGTGTAACTGACAAAGTAAAGGCTGACTCCACGTGATATAATGTAAAACATTCAGGATCAGAAGTGGAACTTCCCGTGTTGTCTGTGTCTTTCAGCCCTACAGTCACCTATTGAGTACCAGCGGCGAGAGAGCAAGTCAAATAGCCTGGGCCGCAGCATGAGGCCCCCTCTGTCTGCTGCCAGTGCTCTGCGGCCCCACTCCTCCGCCTCCATTGACCGTCATAAGCTGCCCTCCCTTCATTCTCACAACACTTCCTTGCCCACGCTCTACCTGCCCAGCCAAGGCCAGGGCCAAGGACCCAGCGAGACGTACTCACTGCGGGACGTAGGTTTCTTTAGCTGTCTCTTTCTCTGCCCCTGTACTGCAATTACTTCCCACTCACACACAGCATTTCTGTTTATGACACCCCTGACACACAGCCAGGCCTGCTTATCTTAAGCTTTTTTTTTTTCTGGCAGCAGTACTGGGTATTGCACAAATGAAATAATAAAAACAACTGCTAACAAATGGTATTGTGTGCATGCAGTACAGCATTGAGTGACTTACCTGTTGTTTGCATCTGCAGCCCACTGTGGTCCAGCTGTGCCCTGCTGACTCCCAAACTGTTTCTCCATCACACGTCCAACTGGGCTTCACTGATCAGCCAAACTACCAAGCTGTGTCAAATGGGCTGTACACACCTACACAAAGCGCACAGGTAGTGTAAACGCATGCATTTAGACACAAATTTGTCTTTGTTTGGAGCCCCAACGTTTCAGTTATAATAATTATTAATTATTTTCCACATAGTTGAACATTGTGTTCCTGGGCTCTCTAGCAGTCATTATTCAACAGCAGCATTGGGGAAATTAATGACAAAACAAACCACAGGAAGCTAACCGCTGGGGAAATAATGGGCCATTGTACAACTTCTCACAGTAATTCCAATGTGCTCATTAATGTTAATTAAAAGATGAAAGACTTAAGCCAATGGTAACCATTTATTTAGACACACATAAAGTGAGGGGATTTGTTGAGTCATAAGAAGAGTTATTCCTCCCCCTATTGGATGAAAAGGGAATTGATAACAATCTGGATATTTGGGATACAATGTTTGCTGCACTTGTTTCGGTCAGGTTAATGCAGCAAAAAGTGTTTTACAAGAAATATCATTTTTTTCTAAAATGTCAGGCCTGTCTGTTCTTACCTTGTAACTATCTAGCCAGCCAACGATAGGAGCATCCTGTTGTTGGGCTTTACATTACCATTAGTGTCGCGTCCCTCTGTGATCACAGGGCTTTTATCCTCAGTGGGACCGTGTTGACAGACCAGCAGTTGTTGTTCTCCGCCTCTTTCTCTGTTTACTCAGGCTGGATAGACTTGGTACATGACAAACAGGAAAAAGACTGAGCCAGATGAGGAAGTCAGAGAGAGATGCCTATCAAAGGCACATAATCATTTCCCATACTTGTGCTGGGGTGAATAGGTGGAACTAGAGCCAATGCATTTTCTTAGATGGAGGCTCCAAATGAAAAATTGCTGATATACAATTTTTCTTATAAATGTTTTCGTACGTAGGTTATGAGTTTGGTTTGAGTGCATTACATGGATATAGCTGTGTGACGAATGTTCCCTCTCTCCCCAGCAGAGAGCAGGAGAGGGCTGCAGAAGGGGTCAGGCTGTTGATGGGAGCCAGGGTTCATTGTCGGGTCCCTCTGCCGGACGACGCCCCAGCAACCTGGCTCAGCTAGCTGAGGACGACCTATGAACTCTCACGCCATCTGTCCTCTGGGTCAGGAGGGCAGCAGCTAATGTTACAGCTGTGGGGACAAGAAGACTTGTCTACTGTCTGTTTATGCCAGGCTGGACCCTTACCTGGTTCAACAGTGATTTCTGGAGAATAAAGAAGGAACCCGAAGGAACATATGGAGGAATTATGAGCTGCAACCATAACATGACTTTGCTCCTGTTTTTAGAGAGCCATTTAAAGGGAGGCGACTAGCCTTGGACACCTTCAGTGTACATGAACAGCACCCAGTGGGATGGTACTGGGCTCAGAGCGAAAAAACACTCAGTGTTATGGCAATTTCTGCTTTTTACCTTTTCGAGAGTTTGTATACCATACTCTTCTCTCTTTCAAAGGGCAAGGGGGAGTTGTTTCATGAAGAATTATCCATTCCTAATTGGGGCGGTCACTGGAGTTACGTGTGTGCCTGAATGTTGTGCAATGAAGTATGGATGTGTTTGTGTGCATGAGAGTGTGCAAGGAGTGCCTGTGGCTCTTCTCGTACTCTCTGGTAAATTTTCTTGATAAAGTTTTTTTTTCTCATATGCCCCATTGTGAAGACAACTACAGCTACGTAAATATACTTTGTCATTCCCCTGCTGACGACTGAGTTTGCTGTTTATGTTGACAAGAACGGGAAAAAGGCAGAACACTTGATGTGAACATGCTACAAGGACTCACTCGAATATCATCTGAGAGTGAATAACTTTCTTTCTCGCCACAGTGTTGAGACCCTCTGTGCTCTCTTATTCTGTTTGACTGGCCCTTGTTTGATCTGGACAAAAAAGGCATGAGGGAGCCCCCTGGAGGTTCTCTGTGGGTATGACGTCACTACAGAATACTTTTTGCTCTTTGGGCAACTCCTGAGGAGTTGCTAGATAGGTGCATTCAAAGGGACTGCTGTGCTGACCCAAAGTGTTGCAAGCAACATCTCCTTGGTGATTGACTGGCTTCTTTACACAGATCTTTCTTTCCAGGCCGGAGTGGATTTGGGGACACGTCCTTAAAAATGCATTGGTTTAAACTAATATTGATTGTTTTACTAGTCCACTGTTGTCATGTCAAGGCTGTGCACCATTTCTATAATCTCTGTTAGCTTTTTCCCTCATGGGTTAAATACTGTGCAGTGCATACCAGAAAAGGCAATCATACATTTCCACTCGTAAGATGAAGAATGACCCAGGTATGCCAAGAAACGTTGTTACTGCTCCAGTTGGTAGAAATGAAGGATAACATGTTGCTGGATAAACAGAGCGATGCTGACAAATCTGCATGTACCCTCTTCCTCAGACAACAGTGCCAAAAACAACTGCAGCTCACCACTCAAACGTTTCATACTTCTTACTCCATAGTTCAGTTTGCCACTGCTCTTACAAAACAATCATAGATACCTGTGTTAGTATCTGGATTGTAATGCCTGAGTGACAAAAAGAGGAGAGCGGAGTAGGTGAAAGGGGCCATCCTGTCAATATCAGGTCAGTTCTTTTTGTGGCCAGTAGAGGTCCCCACAAGGCTTTGACTTCCAGTTTACAGTAGTTTGATCATACAGCTGCACCAAAGATCAATAGGCCTCATATTTCAGTTCCTACATTGAAGCTGCTTAATAATCTGTCCAAAAAAACAAAAAACAAATCAACAACAATAAATGATTTAAAGTAAACTGAAAAGTGAGACATCAGGTGAGCTGGACCGTCTCACAGAATCTGCATCTTTACTCTGCAGTTAATGTGAACTGGTGAGTTTTCATGGGAATTACTGATCAGGCAGTTATGCATGTCACACAAAGGAATACCACTACAGAGAACCAAAAGCAAGGACGTAAAACCAAGAGAGGGTTGGTTAATGCCATGTTTGACTGAGTAGAAACTGTTGTATCATATCAAATAAAAAGTGTCTTTTTGAAGCCGATTGTCTGAAGCTGACTCCACACAGTCTCTCTTTATTGGCTTGATCAAAATAACCCCGTATACTTTTAAAGTCTAGTCTTTTTTTCCTGTGGATTTTGTACTGTAGTGCTTTGTAACCACTTTTGGAAATATTCATTTGAATGAAAGAAATGTTCATTTCTTATTAGTTAAGCTAATATTGAAATTAAAGTACTGGTTTTGCCGTGGAGGTCCTCAGACTCCATTCTGACAAAGACAAAGGCAAAGTATTTTGCTTGCTTCGGCATCCCCCTTGGACAAAGTTCAAACAGGATTAAAAACAAAGAGAAGAAACCCCTGGATGAGCAGACAGCTGGTTGGCTGGCCTCTGAATAAAGCCCCATTCTGGGCAGTAAAGCAGGGCCGATCGTAACACGGCTGTGATATATGGAGGCTGCGGAAGGAGGGGGGCGAAGGGGGTATTAACTTTCACAAGGGTGCAAAATCAAAGGGAGTTCCTGTCACCACTGAGGGGGTCTCAGCAACAGGGGTCCCATTCACAGGGAATTCCTCTCCAGTGCCCTCTGTTGCATCTGTTGACTCGATCTCCTCCATTGAGAGAAAGAAAACACTCATTAAAAACCACATGACTGTGAACTTGATTGGAGCAGGCGAGACAAACAGCCCCATCAATGGGATGAGTATTTACTTTGAGGTGTGAAAATCTTTGAACAGCCTACCATGTTAGGTCTTCTTTAGGAGCTTCTTCCTTCACACCAGTGGCACAATGAGCGGCCTTTGTACTCTGAATGCAATCGAATCATCATTTAAATAAAATGTTAGATCTTTAGGAGCTCTGGGGCACTCGCAGAAATTCACACATTCATTGGAGGGGCTGGTAAGGAGGTTAAAACCACTGACTCCTGCTGTCAGTCAGATAGTCACAGTCAGTCAATAAAGATGTAAGAAAATAACATCATTCAAAACAGTGGAATTGTTTCAGCAAGGACAGTGTTTATTAAAATTTACATGCGGCCATAACCCCAATAAAATTGTTCATGATATTTATACATTGTTTACAAAGAACTTGAAATGTGTTCAAATGTTTGCTAATCTGGAGCAGCGGTGCTTCACATTGCTGCTTAAGAGCAGACGAGATAAATCAGTAGATCAGAGACTCTCGTGTTTACATTTCAAAAGAGATCCCTACCTTGAAGCAGACAAATTAGGAAAATCTTTTTGGAATAAGAACCTAATTAGCAACGGGCAATTTTCCATTCTGAACCTGTTCAGAGCAGAAATGATCATTTCTATACAGCAACCTTTTTACTGTACTAAGGCATTCATTTATTTTGAATGTGGCGATATGGACAAAATATTAAGGTAAGTCTCGTGGAATTCTGCCACATCCTTCGCAGAGATAAAATATTTACATCGTCAAGCTTGAAAAATGTTTGATTTTCAAATAAGTTGAAAATTTAGACAGATTGTTCAAAGGCATTAAATCAGTGTTGCTCCAGGTGAAATTTGTGTGAAAAGTACAACGAATGCAGCAAAACACTCACAATGTCACTGGAAAAGGTTTCAAGTTTTCTTTTAAAGGTGGCTTGCCTCAAACAGCACACAGTTACTTTTGTTAAAAATGGTCTCTAAATATATTTTTATGGTACTACTTGAAGTCAAAAGTAGGGTTTTGACAACTGAAGATGTTCGGGGAGCTTGATGCTTACCCTCTAGTGCAAACCTATGGCAGCAAGTGTAAGTCACACAGTCTGTTCATTGTTGATTATCATTTTTAAACAATGGACCACAGAGGTTACTCTCTCTTGATATTGGTGAGCAGAGGGTCCGTGCTCTGTGAAGGCTGCCCAGACCGGCTCTTCCTGGTCTGGTGGGTCTTGACGTGTTTGGAGAGGTGGTCACTTCTCATGAACCTCTTGCCGCACTGCTGGCACCCAAAGCGCTTCTCCCCCGTGTGTGTGCGGAGGTGCCGCTGCAGCTCGTCTGAACGGGTGAAGCTTTTACCGCAGAAGAGCCAGTTACAGATGAAGGGCCTTTCCCCGGCATGCCAGCGCAGATGTGCCTTCAGGTGAGAGGTCTTCTTGTACACTTTGCCACACTCCGGGATGTGGCAAATGTGCAGTCTCTTCTTTCCGAACTCTAACCCCCCACCATTCGCCTGGCAGTTGGGGCATTTGCAGCGTCGGCAGCGGCGTGTGGAGCTCAGCAGCCCCTTGGAGGTGCCCTGGAGAAGAGCCGCTATCTGGGGCTGGTGGCCCAAAACAAGCTGTCTGCCCAGGGAGAAGGGATGGTTGGAGGGGGTGGCGTTGGTTTGGGGTAGGCTCCACCATTGCTGCCCTTCCTCCACATGGCCTCCAGGCAGGTGATGCCTGGCTGAGGAGTTCTGGAGGAAGCTGGGGAAGTTTTGTCCCACACTGTTGTGCTGAGGGTAATAGGGGCCGCTGGACTGCGGCTGCGAGGACAAGACTTTAACAGGGGACAGTTCGAAGGAGTAGGATGAGGGAGGTTCAGCTGGAGGGGTGAGAGGCAGCTCATGGTGGTGGTGGTGATGGGGGTGATGATGATGGTGACCCAGGCCAGACTGCATGTGTCCAGGGAACTGCACCTTGGGCACCGTGAAGGTCATCTGGTGTGTGCTGAGGGCTGTGCTGGGCGCCATGTCGTTGCTCCAGAGCTGAAACATTCCCGATGTGGAGCTGACGGTGCCCTCGTAGGGGAACTGGGAACCTTCTGAGCCCATAGCGCCTCCCACCTGCCAGGCCTGGCTACAGGTGGTGGCCAGGAAGGAGAGGGCGTTAGGTGCTCCCTCTGGAGAGGAGCTGGGCGTCCGGTCCTGCGTGGTAATTCAAAAACACACATCAGATTACATGAGCCACCATTAGGACAACTTAGTTTTAAATCTACTTACATTCAAATAAGCATTTTCTTTTATATGAAGCTCTCCTAAAACGTTCAGAAATAGACTCTCCATGTAAACCAAATTAATTACCAGTTTTCAAATATTTAATTTAAACATTTTCCTGGTATTTTTTGCTCTTACTTGACTTCATCTTAATGTATTCAAATTATTTTACCACTACAACAAGTTAAATCATCTCGCACCGATCAGGCATCAAGCCTCTTCATTCATTTCGCACAAGTTGTGGAGACGTTTCACCACCGCAAAAGCAGGAAATATGTAAATCCGCGTGCACTGCCTCAATAAAGACGGTTACACAACAAACCTGTAAGAAGGTGTGCAAAAAGTTGTCAGTCCTTTGTATCGTCAGCGCAGCCATCTGTGCTCGCGCTCCCTCTCAACGCACCTGCAACACAAACTGCGCCGGGAGGCGACGACGCACAAAGTCTCAACTACAGCTCTCAACGCGGAAGAAAAGGATGCTCACATTCGGGTCTTGGATCCCTCCGACACTTAAGCAGAGCAGACTGGGGAAATCCCGCGTCATTCAAATGTCCACTCAGTCCAGTAGTTTCTTTTTTTTTTTTTTTTTTAGTATGCTAGCAGTCCAGATCACTTGGTGCTGAAGCAGCCGAGGATGCGCGTCTGAAGTGAGAGGCAGAGAAGTGCGCAATAAATCCTTGCGATCATCTCAAAGGCGTCTGAGCTGCATCTTCTCTTTATAGAGAGAAAAGATCCTCTCAACGGGGTCTCCAGTATGATGCAGGAGAGCCAGTCAATAGAGAGGAGATGAGAGGGCGGGAGGAGGGGTGGGGGGGCTGTTAGGTGAAGGGGTGGGCTACTCATAATTTCACTCAATTTCAACCAAATGCTGACCCCAAGAACTGACTCCTCCTCCAATTGTTCTGAGAAAAAAAAAAGAAAAAGAAAAGAGATTTGAGACAAGATACAGAATCTTCTGCAATTTATACTTTGCAGATGATCTAACTTAACTTCTCTTGTGGACTTTTTTTTATTTTCAAATAAACTGATACAACAACTCTCAACCTCCATGATTAAAAAAACCCCAACATTTCTAGTGTTTCAGCAACTTGCACAAGAACAAAATGCTTAGTCTGTTAAAAGATCTAAGATTAATATAGCCTGCTTAGTCAAAAATATTTTTCTCTCTGGGAGTATTTGCATACCGCTTCAACTCCACGGTGGGAATTCAAGTAAAGATAGTAAATAAATAGATTTTTTTATTTGTGGTAACAATCAGTGATGCTATCTTAAATGAAAAGTTGGGCAAAGTATGATCTCCATTCAGCAAATACAAGACAAACAAGCATCAATATAATATTTTACAGGGAGGAATAAAAGTAGCCTTGAATTTTACTTTTTTGAAATCCTACGTCTTGCATCACTTAATGAAACAAAGAAGGGTGAATGCTGAATCAGAGAGGTCGATGACAGGGCGTAAAGGTGAGTACATTTAGTTCAGTTTTTGTTCATGAAATTCCTGATGAAAACACATACATGCATTTTGGTTTAGTTAAATCAGGCATTTCACCGTAGGAAGCCGTATTCACACGCTTAACTGTGCTCAAGTGAGGTAAACCACGCTCTCTTTAAAACTCATCACCTGCTGGATGAACAAAACAAGAGAAAAACGAATTAACAGAAGGTAGTTTGCTGGTTATTTCAGTTTGTGTTTGATTATTAGTTTTCTCAAGGTGACACGTGACAAACTTTTTTTGTGTCTTAATGCAGCCTCTGTGAAGCCAGGCAGAGTGTTTTCCCTCACAAAGCTAATTGATAAAACTCAATCAAAGCCTCAGAGTTCTCACCAGTAGGTGACATGTCAAATAGGCTGCCCTGTGTGACATTCTCACATTTCAGAGTTCAAGTAGAGGCCACTTCAGATGTGCTCCATTAAATGCAGATTGAGGCTTAATCTCATTCTGTAAATCTGTTCACCATTACAATATTAAGAGTTTAAATCCAGGCTGGGAACCTGTTTCTCATGTAAATTCCTAGTTCCTCGCTTATCTACTTCTCTCTGTTTTACAGACTGTGATCCTTAAATAAACATACCCCCTGGGAGAAACCACCTAAAATTAGAAAGAACTGAACAAAATGTATATTTTCTAAATGAATTTGAACAGAAATGTAAGCTTTATTGTGTTGCATGTAGTACTTCCACGTAGAATTAACAGCTTTTAAATAAATAAATGAAAGAGAGGGAAGATAACCAGTAAACTGTACCACTTGGGTGAGGCCTTTTGAAGTTACTGGTGCCAAAGCTGAGCAGATAGAGTGCAACCAACAATATGTCCTTGACAAGGAGACACATCAGCCTGAAACAAAAGATTTCTCCAGACTCACAATGACGTGCAGAGTTTAGCTGCAGCCTGTTAATAAATCACACTGATTGTGTTTATTTTAGGTGCGTACAAAACAGAGCAACTATGAAAATCTGTTTTATTTAGCAGTAATAATGATACTATTTCTTTATAGAAATATTGACAGGATGTTAGATCAGATTAATATTACATTTAGCTGATGCTAATAAAACATTTTAATGACTTCTAATTGTCCCATTGTTTCCTAATACCTCCTGCTTGAAATTTAAACTTGACTAAATCATTTAGGCAAGAGCCAACATCTGCCGATCGATACAGCTATGATATAAAAAAAAATGTGTTCATGATTTATGATACAAATTTCCCATTCAAATCTTAACAAACACGATGCAGCTCCAGCAGCTATGAGAAAAAACACGGATTCCAAATTAAAGTGAACATTTGGGATGAAAGAAAACAGTAGTAAAATGGCAAAGAGTGAGGAGGACATGAAAATAGGAGTGTATCTCACAGGCAGAGGTACACTATGTCTCTGGTTTATTACGGAGCAGAAGTTGTTAATTACCCTGATTCTTATTTCCTGTCCCCTCTCCCCCACGCCACCCCACCCCCACTGTACTGCTTCCCAGATGAGTGGCTTTGAAGTGCAAAGTACTCTCTCCTCACTTTGAACTGTGAAAACAATGCTCATGTGGTGGTGCTTACCTTCCCCATGTTACCTCATTTAAATAGACCTGGATACGGCTTCCACAGTTTTCAAGGGAAAACTCATTTCCAGAGAAAGAGGTCCCTGTGTTCATTAAACAGCTGGTGAGATTGCTTGTAATCAGGTCCGCTCCGTCATACATTGCAGGCTGCTCTGACTGGGGTGGCTACCAGCAACTTCAACTTCAAAACTGACACAGACCCAACAGGACGATACAGACGTTCTTATGCGCCTATTTCTGAACAGCAAAAGACAGAAAATAAATCCAAGATAAAAGAACAACAGATTTTAAAACACTACAGTGATAGTTTAATGTTCTGAATTCTGCCAATCCAGGACGAATTTTTAGTTCTTTTGCCAACAAATGGTGTTGTTTTTGTTGCAGGCATCATCTTACTCTTAAGCTCAGAACATAGAATATGCAAGTGGCTACTCAAGCTGGTTTTATCATGCCTGGGGGGCAGTTTAAAAGCCTCAGATCACTAAATTGTCCCAGCTGTCTTGACCATCTGCACTCGAAAAGGGCAGCCACGGAGGAGAGCAGCCTTTGTACTGGTGGCCATGTCAAAAAGCCAATTTTACAGCACTGTGCTGACTCAATAGCCCTCATGTGACAAATGTGGCCTAATGGATGAGACAGACAGCATGTAAAAGCCTGCTGCTAACTATAGTGCCTCACTCTTTAACCATTCAGCAATCTAAGACAGGACAAGATGGGACGTAATTACCATGACACTCGGTTTCATTGGGATGAGGAGCAACACCAACAGCTGGACTTTACAGTGTAACAATTTGATACCTCATTCAGGAGTCTCTTTCCTGTTTCCTATTGAGGAGTGTTTGAGAGGGAATCACTGAACAGAGGCTGATGTTTGAATTACTCAGGCACACTTAAGGTTCAACTCTGTAGACTGGAGAATTTGCTCATTTCGCATCAATCATGACGCCGTGTTGCGGTTTCCTGCTTCAGTGACGACATATTATTTCATCAGTTGTGTATGTTCATCTCTTCAGATGCACATCGTCCTGCACCAGTCGTCGCTGTAGACTGGTCCTCTCTGTGTTATTTCTGTTCTCAATATCTTCCTTAATATGACATCATTTTCAAAATGTCTATTTGTTTCTAAGAAGATAATGGAAAAAAAAAACAAACAGATAAAACAACAGTTTTTCTTCTTCTGCGTCTAATCACAAATGTGAATGAATTCTGGAGGAATACCTCACCCTATTCAATTTTTCATTCAATTATAATTTTTTTGGTGCGGAAGAATAATTTTATTTCCAAAAAAGATTTTAAACTTATCCAAATTAATAATTAATAATTTTATTTTCCCTTATAAGCATTGTAGCTTTCATTGCGTAAAGGAATTTCATCTAAGGTTTTATCACTCAAGCGTCTTCATTTAGTTTGCAAATGAAATAAAATGGTAGATCCTAACATGCCGAATCCAATCACACATAAATTGAATCACAAAACACAGAATTGAATATTTTTGCATCACTACTCGACTGCCTTGCTATCGCAGCAGGATTCTGTGGTGATTCCCACCCCTGTGCTACAGTTTACATTGCTAGGTATGTAAGAAGCAGAAAACTATAATAATTCCCTCATCTCTTGTCCATTAGCATGTACGAAAACCCCAAAATCTCCAGTCTTGGGCAGACACAGGCAGACAGCACGCATCTCCACTTGTCAAAGAAAACTTTTATCAATACCAAGAGCACTTGAAGTTTGTTTGCATTTTGTTTTCCAGCACTCTTAACAACTTCAGAAGTCAGATCACAGGAGTATCTGATCAAAGCGCTTCGTGGTTAGTTCTGGAAACACAGGAGTGCTACACCACGCTTTGATACTCCACATCAATATTTCAATTCAACAATCACTTGACATGCACCCATACTCCCAGAGACGAAAGACGAAAGGGGATAGAGAGAGAGATCCAGGGAAGATGGAGGGGGTTTGGGAAGTACATATAAAAGGAATAGACTGAAGGAATCAGTGCCTTCTTCACCTTTGTGGTGATGTTATATAAAATGAACTGAATTGCCCTTTACTCTACTAATATAATCTACTAGAACACTGTATGGCGGCCCAAGATAAGTCAATAGGGTTTTATCATGAGACAGATTTTGGTCAGCAAACAACTTCGTGTAACAAAATGAAAATGAAAACCACAAATCAAACAACAACTTTTTGTTCAGTAGACTCAAGATCCACACTAACTTCACTTATATATCAGCACTGAAGCTAAAACACTTGTCACAGACTGAAAATCTGAGGCGAGGATGTGTTTCATGTTTTATCAAAGGAAAGTAGTACAGGAACTCTGCAGTGATAAAGATGAATACAGTCCATCTGCCAAATGTCACTTTCATGGTACTTCATAATCATTTCATCATCTCGACAGGATATGACATGCTTTGAAGGTTTCGGCCTATAAAATATGGCGTTTGATCTGAAAAGAGACTTGTGGCAAAGTTGCATGAAAAGACGTGTAGTCAATCAAGAGATAATAAGTGACACTTCAACTAAAGTCTGAAGTGTGGTTCACAGAACACTGTAAAGGAGAAATAAATGGAGTCATTTACAGTTTACAGCTATTTAGATGAATAGTTTAGAATTTGGAGAAATAAGATTTTCCTTCGTGCAGACGGTTAGATGAGACGATGGATACCACTCTCATGTCTCTTGGCTCAGTAATAAAGCTGGACGTAGCATTTCGTAGCATAGCTTAGCATAAAGACTGTAAACGGAAAATTAAAATTAAACAAGACATACAACATGTTAATCAATGATCTTTAGATGTGTGGGTCAGTGGATTTGGTCAGGGCCAGGTTAACTGCCCCCCCCCCCCTTAACAGTCTGTATGCTAAGCTAAGCTAACTGGCTGCTAGCTGTAGCTTCATATTAAGCGTATAGTCATGAGAGTGGCATCAATCTTCTTATCTCACTCTCATTAAGAAAGAGAATCAGTGTATTCTTATTCCTTTAACCATAAAAACAGCTCTTCTGGGCTCATTGTTTTAATGTGTATTCCTATAATCATACATATATACATCTGTAGTGTATACTATCAATCAGACCACAATAGCCTACATTTTTCAGCAGCAATGTATTCTTCATGTAGATAGTGTATGCATGTATATAAATATATTTATAGCTTCCTGTAGAATAATATGTTTGTGTTTGTCTGCTTTGTTGTCACACGTCTGTATTTGCATCCGCTGAAAACCAGAGTCAAAATCCTTATAACTGTCAACATACTGGGCTGATAAAATTGATTGTGACTGCTGCTTGATAAGATACACTGACAGTGTGTCTGTCAATTGTCTGACATCCTCTGTTAATTTCCTGTTGGTGCTTGAAGTATCCACTGTTGCACCCTTTCTGAGCATTATGTTAATTCATTTCCCCACTACAACATTTAAAATTAATGATAACTAATTTACCAGGAAAAAAAAAAAGAATTGTTTATTCATAGGGTTGGCTGTGTAAATTCCCTAAAAAGATGAATTCCCTGCAATTGCCTGTCTGTACAATGCCACATAAAATGAATAATAAAAAAGCAAATGCAGAGACAAAAGATAAAAAGAAACAATGGGATTATCAATCATAAAGCGTCTCCAAACGCATTTAAACAAAGATGAACAATGGTAAATAATTAGCCGTAACACTTGACGATATCATTTACAGCCATCAAGTTAATGTGGGTATTGCATGCAGGGACCGCTGCCAGTTGATCTTATAGCTGTGTTCAGTGGCTGTGGCAGATGTGAGCACCTGTCACCTGATACTGGCGTCTGATCTAAACTACTGTACTCATAGGGGACTCACTCCAGAAGGATATATAAAAAAAAAACTGAACAACTTTTATGCATCACCGCCATGTTTAACCCTATTTAACCTCACATTAGAAAATGATTGTTGCAACAATAACGTTTAGCACGGTAATTTTCTTTTGCTGAAGGCCTGTATATCACATTAAAACAGGAAGTCAGACCTAAAATGTAATTGAGCCCGTTTCATAAATATTACCCAAGAAGCCCAAACGCACCATCTAGGAAGAGGGACTCGGATCTCGTGGCAAAGGCTCAAGCTGATATCAGAAATGCAAAGCAGGAGCAGAGATACAAGGGCTACATGTGCAGAGGAGTGCCGCACAGCCAGAGCAGTAGATTTATTTGTAAATGTACGCCTGTGATGCCACTATCTGTTAAGCCCCTCAGTCAGCTCAGCCTGCGTAATGTGAGGGGAAGTGTCACCCTGTCACCACCATGCCAGGGATCAGCCTGCTGTTTGTGTGTACTGCGAACCAAGCCAAGCTTTGAGGAGGAGGGGAGAAAATGACACAGAGGCTCTTTCATCTAATCCTTGTGGTGTAATTTGCACCTCAGTAAGTTTAATTGATGACTACTGATCAAATGCTTGCCTTTGAAAATAAAATCTTTGGGATTGTTTTTTTCCCCCTTCAAACCTGCAAAAAGAATTCTTAATGTACCTGATGAGAGGTTTCTAACTGATGGATCAGTTTGTGAGAGTTTGAACCTTGGTACAGTATGAACAAATAAAAAAAAACTCCTGCCAATATTTTGTGTGCATTTCCTTTTATTCACCATATTAACTTTAGAACTATACAAACTTCATTAAGCAAACTTGGAGGGACTTTTCTTCCTCTCAACGGCAGAGCAGCGGCAGCAGGAGCATATGCACCTGGGTTCTGTGTGCGTGTACTACTTCCTCCAGAGATCCCACCTGAGCATCACTGTCATTCAGACAAATGGATAGTGACAGGCCAAGCTTATCAGTGTCAACGTCAGGCTGCTCTGCGAGACTTTGATTCCGCACTTTTCCCACAGCTGAACAGAAGGTTGTGCTTTGCAAAACAAACCAACAAACAGGGAACCTGAAGAGTGTGATGAAAGAGTAAACAACATGGCCCGGTAACATGCCCCACAACCATGACACTTCCTAAGTAGGTTACCATGGTGGGTAACCCAATTTAACACGTGCGTCTGATTGTACTCAGAACATGCTGAGAACTTCAGGAAGTTCACAGCGTCCCGGCGTCGCGAGGCTGATGGAGATTGATCCGTCTCAGGACCTTGGCCTTGAAAGCTCAAATGGGCCCACCGCTAATGCCCTTGCATGTGTACATAGCAGTTCATTATCAAGAAAAATTATAGGGAGTCAATCTATTGATGTTGCTTAACTAATTGTAAAGCAGGGGATTCAAAAGCAGATGTTGCATTTCAAAGCAGTTGTGAGCAAGGAGACAGGTTATGATTTATGCTAAAATGTGTGGCTTCAAAGCGTCGAACGCGGCTTCTAAACAAATTGAACAAGTCAAGAGCTATTCACCCAGGACCAGGAGGGAGCCCAGCGCTTGTAGATCAGAGGCGCACGGCTGCCGCTTGTAATATCACTCAGTGGAGGAGGGGTCCCACTGGGGGGAAGCAGCACAGAGAGGCTAACACTGAGCAGTGCTCACACAGAAAGGAATTTATGTACGAATGCAGCTGCAACACCTGTGCGGAAAATACACCCCCCCCCCCCCCCCCCCCTCTCTCCGCTCCCCTCCTGGAGCATCATCCACACAGGGGGAGTGGAGAGGGGTGGGCAGCACCTAGAGACTTGACATCCTTTCTGTGGATGGCACTATTATTTGGGAGGAGATGGAAGAGATGGTAGAAGATACTGGGCCTATGTCAACATACTGATGCAATTTTAGTAAACAAGGATGCTTGTTGGGAAGATTGGAGGAATGGGGGAGGCTTTAATATGTGTTTATCACTGTCTTCTGAAGGAGGCAGGCTATGTGAAATGTCTTTGGGAAAAAAGATTATAACTGACTGGATTAATCTCAGATCTTTCAATAACATCATAGGCCAAACTTGCAGATGTAAAGAAATAGAAGTGAGGGAATTTAAGAAGTCATGATGATGATGATGGGTTGTATTAAACATTTTTATATTTGATAAATGTGAGTTTTTTTTTATTTGTTTGAAATATACATTACATACAGGATGTGATAAATTTCCTAATGATACACAGTGTATGAATAATAGTAAAATGCTTAAAAGATTGGTGTATTATCCTGAATTTTATATTTCAGAAGTGTTCCTCCTTGTTGACATTACCATACATGTAAAAAGACAGACTGCATGGACTTCTCTCATTTTTCCGTCTGTTTTCTTCTATTTGATGCAGCCTAAATTGGGACGGGAGAAACGAATTGCTAAATTTTTAATTAACTTCATAACATCTGCACTTGTGCTTTGAGAGAGCAGCGAGATTTCCTTTTAACCTATTCCAGCACATTTGCACACCAAGGTAAATCTTGATGCTGGCACTCTTACAGAAAGGAGGAAAAAAAAAATCAAAAATGGAAATGAACTCTCACTTGTGTGTGCAGATCAAAGAGGCAGAATTATTCAACTTTTTGCCATTGCTTGATCTTCAAAAAAGAAGAGAGAAAAAGTAGGGGAGATCTAGATGGATGAATCAGTTTGAGTTAGAATGTTCTTCAGTTGTTTTATGAGCTTTCTTTTTCTTATCTGGTGTATTTACTTGTACATCATGATTTTAACGTCTCTGTTCTGGGCTGTGCTGGTAAAACAGACATATGCTCAAGTGTTGCTTAGTCCATACTCCAAAGCATACTTTAAAATAAAAAAGAAAAGTTGGAATCCCACCTCTCTTTCAATTAATGTGACTAAGTCTTTTAAATTCTCCTGCCACTGGTATTTTTCTGAAAAGGGTTGACTCATTAAGAGAGAATGAATGAAAATAAAATATTGCTGTTAGTTTTAATAACTGAAACACACTATTGTATCAAATCTAAACGCAACGAATGCAGATGCTCCGGACTCTGTTCATGCTGTGCAGTTCTATACAGCAGTCACTTAATACCTACATCTTGTACACTCATGCAGCTCATAATCCCTGCTGACAAATATCCAAATACTGTGCTGCTGTTAATGCTGAAATATCTGAATTACCCTGCGTGAGTCTCCCACACTATTACCATTCCAGTAATAATGCTAACTCAAAACGTGACCTTACAATAAATGCTTTTGTTTTTTTTGTTTGTTTGCACAATGTCTCCTCTCTGCTGTGAAATAAAATTCTTCACTGTGCACGTGTGTAAATTAGAAGGGCAGTTGAATTGCGTTTGATTTAATCAGTTGCATCAATAGATTTGGAGGGAATCAGTCCACTCTCCCCAACATTATTTTCCCCAACAGTGTTATAACTATACTTCTTTTACCAGGCGCTGTGAAGTACCATACAGTTTATTACCATCCCACTAGAGAGGGCTGTTGGGGAGGCTGACAGGACACTCACTTTACAGAAGACAAATATTTACAGGTTCATATACACATTTGAAGGAAAGAGGGATCTGATTTATCATTTGCTTTAAGTCGGCTTACACCTGACTCCTCTGTTGTTTTGATACCTTCCCCTCTACTGTCACAGTCTTTCCTGTCAGGTCAGAAGCCTATGAAATCGGAGCAGTCAGTGAGCCCAGCCCCTCGCCCCCACCACCACCCCACCCCCGGTCGCAGGCACCTGCACGGGCAGTCCTGACTGATGTTGGTGATATCACAGCACACCCAAAGCTCCTTTAACAAATCTCCCTTTGATACAGCACACACAATGATGTCTCTATAGGAAAGCCCCTGACCGCTCTGTGTGTGTCTCGGTAAGAGAAAGAAAATGGCACGGGGGGGGGGGGGGCACAGTTAAATGAAACTAATCTAGTTCTGGATAGAAGAAAAAAACTTTGCTGCATTTGTTTTACCGTCGCTCTCCACAAGAGGACACTGCTCCCATGTTGTATCTACTCCATGCTGTTACAGTACATCAGCATTTCTCATGTTGTGTGTTATTGTAAAATTTGTGATCTTTATTTAGTATACATAATAATTCTGCAGATTCATTTCTTTTATGTAAAGACCCTTTATATTCTCCAAATAACAAATCATGGAACTGTATAATATTAAATGTCTTGACACATACGTTTAACAAAAGCTGAATTCAAAATGTTAATGATAAAAAACAAATCAGAGATTTCAGAGAAATGATAAAAGAGGCAGCTCTAGTGTTTCTAGTGTCTACATTTACTGTAACTCCCTGCAGTTTGCTTACGGAGGATGGCAAACCGACCTTACTGAACTAAAGACAATGTTGGAGATAGTGCCTGGCAACAAATCAGTGAGTAAAGTATCATTATATGACTACTTTTCAAAACAAAAGTTACCAAGTGATTCACAATAAAAGCATTAAATATCAAACAACCAGTAACAAACACAAGAACAGCAAAAGAGAATTTATAAAACAGAATTAACATCAGCAACAAGCAAAAACATCTAAAGCGAGGGAATATATGTGAGTCCTGAAGAGCTCAAAAGACAAACCAACAAATGAACAATTGTAGAGTCTATTTCAAAAACCTCTGCACAAAGACTTTAAAAGTTTTTCCTCTTCCACATTTTTTTTTCAGTTCCTGTTAGTGAGCTTGAATCTGGCCGGTCTGAACAAGCTTGACAGGCTGGCGTCGTATTGAACTGTCCTGCCACTCTATGCAGAAGGACTTTGAGCTCATTTTCCCATGCAAACATTTACAAAGTCTGCTTTGTTAAACTGAATCTGCACTTCTGTCTACATGAATATCTTTGCATTTAAACAATTATAACCTCATTTTAAACATTCAACTTCCAGATGTTTAAGTTTTTCCTTCATTTGATGTGTTATGTTTTTTCTTCCTGTCCTGATTTTCCTCGCACGTTGTATGTCTGGTTGTATGTACTGTATTTGTTACATCTCCTGTTTGTGCTGTGTAATGAATTTAACTTGACTTCCACGCAGCTGGCTGCAGAAAAAAAGGCTCTACTTATTAAAGTCTGTTGATTTGTAATTAAATTCTAAGAGTATCAAAACTTATCACTGTCACTGATGTGTCACTATTGTACTTCTGCGTCCATCAGTCACTCACTTAGACAGGTCATCAGTCTACAGGCCGTGCCATTAAAACATACTTAATACTTTGACCTGCACAAATCACTAATAACTATTCAACAGGCCTGTTTGGTCTAGTTGGCTACAGTTTCCATCTAAATGTCTCGTAAATACGCTGAGCTTTTATGCATCAATCAGTGTTTTCAGAACTCCTTTCTTGAGCTATTGACATGTTGAACAAAAAAGAAGTAGAAAAAAAAAAAAATCAGGAGAGCCTCATCACAACCAGTGAGGTGGGGGGAGCCCCCAGGCTCTTGGCTTTGTCTGCCTGTTGAGTGGGGCCATCAGATAACAGCCAGGACAATGGCGCTCCATTCTGAGGGCTCTCTTAAATGAGCAGGAAGCAGCGGTGAGCGCCTAGCGGAGGCTTCTGGTGGACTCCCTGGGGTCCGCTCAGCCCTGACGGAGCACGCCACTGCTGAATGGCTGGAGAGCATGAGAGGAAATGAGAAGCTGGTGGCCACCCAGCCGGAGCCACGGGTGGCCTTTGATGCTGAATAAGTTCGGATGGGAGCAAGGGAAAGGTGATGGAGAGGCAAGAGGAGGAGAGAGGAGAGGAGAAAAAACGGAAAGGAAAGGTGGTGGCAATGGGTAAAAGAAAGAGAGAAATGATGAAAGGAGAGGAGAGGAAAAATGTATATGTATGTATGTATGACCTGTGCCATTTTTTTTCATTGTATCATGCATGTGACACTCGCCTGGCTTTATATTTTGATAATTTCTCAGCTAAGATACGTAATAATCTCAAACAATGCATCCATCTTTTTTTCTGGTCAGCACACAAACAGACGATTTCTGCTACTTTGGCATCAGTTCGAATTTTCTGCATGTGACACTGATTTGAGAAAAGAGGAGATGCAATAAAAAAGCAAACTGCTGCCTAGAAATTCATCCACATTAACTTCATCCAATGTTTTTTTTTCTTTTGTACAGTTTTTCTCTCTCGCACAATATGCAGTAATACAAAAGCCCTCTTTCTGGTTTGTCCTTTGTTCTCTGGCTTCAAATGTGTGTGCATGAGTGATGGCATGGTGTGGCAGGAAGGTGACCACCAGTACAGCCCTGGGTCCACGTCTCCCCACCCTCCACCCTGCTGCTTTCAGCCTGGTACGTGCTGTGTAGGGTGTCTGGTGATGCAGCAGCCCTGTGAACCACTTCATAGAGCTCTGACGTCAGGAGAATCCAGTGTTGGAATATTACTGAATGGTGACAGAGTCCTGTCCTGGACTGTGATTATTTATACTGTTTTATGCACTGGATGAAGATTAAAAGATTACAACAGCAAATCATATATTAATTACATTACTTTTTATTAGAAAATAATGTTTTGGTTCTTTTTAAACCCTTTTGTGATAAACTGTAGTGTAAAAAGATGTTTTAATCCTTCGTCTTAGTCTTGATTAAATGAAAGGTTTCTGAAGTTTTTGAAAGAAATACCTCCCAGTCATAATCAGTTTGTACCGTACGCACGTCTGCAAGGTGCATGGGAGAGGTAAGATGCTTTTAAACAGCAGTCAGCTTGTGTCAATCAAAGTATGTCGTCAATAGAGGAGCTCAAAATTAAAGGGTCACTTCACCCACATTCTGTACAGCTCTTAGTTACTGCACATGTACCTGTACATCTCTCTGGTCGTGCACAACAAGTATGATACTTGTACAGTTAGATGGATCCGTAATATCATTCCAACATGGGATGCTTAGATTACTTTAGAAAAGTGTACTTGGAAAAGCCACAGAGTTTAGATTGATGCTTTATTGTGTGTATTTTCACTTGTGAGAGAGAAAAGGTTCTGAGGCTAACGACTAACTGATGTATTTTCCAGATATAAAGCTGTCTTGTGAGTTTTAGGACCAGCTCCCGTGCAGTGGCTTAATACTGCACAGTGGACGTGCCAGTGAACTGAACTGGGCTTTTTCTATGTAACCTCACAAAATACTGTAATGTAGTTAGCTAACATTGATGCTCCTTCGCCTCTGAGTTAACACTATATGTTAAGTAGTAAGCCTGTTAGCCAAATATGCTAATGTTGGGGCTTATACCTTTGAACATATAAACAGACTGTTTAATTATGCCCTCACATTTTTGCTGTTGGGTTTTTGATTTAGAAAGGTGATAAAAAAAAAAAGACATTTGACTCCAAACTTTGCTAAGCTGTGATTGGACAGTTACTGTTTGAGGGAGGTGATCAGCAGATGCTCAATTACAAAAACTGTGAACGTTTTTCATTGGAACTACTTTCTCTATAGGTCTTGTAAAAACTGTGAAGTCAGTAACAGGGAGGTCTGTGGATTATTTAGAGTAACCAGGACACTTTCTGGAAAGAGATGTGACTTAAAAATTTTAAATAATATTTTTAATGCTTTGAGCACCATAAATGAAATTCCACACTCCCATTGTGTTGGGGTAAAAGCAGAATATCTTATCTTATCTCTAGCCTGCCATTAGAGGTAAAACACAGGGGGGGGGCATATATTAAATAGTAAAAGCTGTTGAGTCAACATTTTGGGCCATGAGCACAACACACCTGGCCTGAACTCTGTATGAGGTAAGCCTGGCTGCACTGGTGATTCTCAAGGACCCACTCCATCAGAGTCTCACGCACAAGACAAAATGCTAGAGTCACTATGGCAGATTAGACAACCCCCCCGCTGTGGCTGATTTCACAGTCTTTATTTTCCATCATCATCAAGAAACAGGTAGAAACTGTACAAGTACTAGAGATGTGCTGAACATTTTAAGATGGAGCCTGTTCTCTTTTCTAGCCCGCTATTTTATGCGCATGGCATCTGGGACTAATTATTCTTTTCTCTAGCGAACATAAACCAGTTATGAGAAATAATTTACAGCAGGGTGTTGCCTGAATGCTCCCAATGACAACACAAACGTTCCTTCGTTGTGTTGAATGCTATAAGTGCTCTACAGCTGAAAGTGAATCTAGAGTTGGCACAAGTGTTGAGGTGAAGCAGACAATGCAGCAGTGGCTCTTACAATGTGGTTCAAGGCTGTGTCGCCGTTGTGTACTTGAGCTGCACAATGCTTTGGCATGGGCTAGGAAGTGACACATCCCATAACCAGACTCTCCAGTCAACCCATGGCCTCTGTGGGTCAAAACAGCTCCCCTGCATGGTTTAGTAAATCTAGCTGCTATTCTGAAAGTGGTACAAATTCAACAACAAAACTGAACAACAAAACTGCTGATGGCAGATTTTAAGGAGATTGTGAGGCAGCAAGAGTAACTTGGACTGTCAGACAGAAATACCCCGGATCAGACTAAACTAAAGTGAATGGGCGGCAGATGGAGGAAGGTCAGATGGGAATCCAGGTCTCACCTTTTGTTCTCTTCAGAAGACCGACAGGCTGCTTAGGCATGGCATTGACCTTTTTTATTGTCTGTTTTGGTGTGGTTGGGCTTCAACATGGAAGAGCAGAAGAGATCACGCTCTTTAAAGTGCACTTCCTTCACCAGCAGCAGACCAAACAATTCCTGTACATGTGTTTAAACAGAGGGGAACGGCAGTATGAGCATGTGCTGATCCAAGATTAAAACGGATTGGAATCTTAAAAATCATCATCTTTGTTGTTACCTTAATGAGAACACAAAACTTAATTGTGGAGGATGCTTTGTGAGCACATGCTGATCCACAGTTCCTCGGGGAGCCTGAAAGTAGGCGGGTGCTGCCTTACCCGCCCAGGAGATGCATGACCCAGATGTCTGATGAATGGACATGACCAGCGTAGGTGTGGTGGAGGTCAGGAGGCGTTCATCAAGAATGAACAGGAAATCAGCAACTCACTCCGAAACGTACTGGACTCACGCGAGTAACGTTTTAACAGGGAAGGTATGAAAGAAAAACTGAAATCCTTGATGCTTCACAACCATGCCTGGCCTCAGCTGTGTGAGAATTAGGGATATTAACACGGGAGGGAAATTCGCCACAGATCTTTGACAATAAGTAATTAGATTATAGTGTGTTGCCCTATAAATCAAGATATGGCTAATTACAGGTACAGCCAAGAACAGAAGAATTAGCATAGGAATAAAAAAAGTCTTCAGTTAAAGAATGCAAGATTTGTTTGATTATTGTATTGCCTAAATAATAGAGCTTGACAAGCAACTATAAAATATACACTTTTCGCCACACATCAAAGGGGCTGTTAGACAAATTCCTGGGTTGTGCTCAGCTCTTAACCCCTGCAGAAAACTTTGTATAGCGTGAGTGACAAATCACAACAAATTCGTGAACCGACAGGAAGAATTCTTCTGAGAGGCATGATTCTTGAGGTCAAACAATGTAAATACCTGGACAGGCACTAATGGATGGAGAGGAGCAGAAAACGGAAAGGGATGGGAGAGGTAAGGAGACAGGGATACAAGGAGAGGCTTGGCTGCCAGCAGTCAGCCTCATAGACAAGGTCATTTCCAAAGTAACATGCCATGGGGGGTCGGGACAAGCAGCCCATAAAGCAGATAAAGAACAATAGCAGGAACTATAGGCCACAAAATGACTGGAGCCTCTCCCTGGCTGAGAATAATAGAAAGACCCTGTAAGATCAGGACACACACTCAGCATGAAGGAGACAGGGTGGATGAGATATTTTTATAATTTGATTAATGCTAATGCAACAAGCAAAGTGGGATCATGAGGTTATGCTGCCAAACATAACTACAGTTGCCATCAAAGTGTATGTTTTTACAAACCTCTCGACACTGCATAAGTGTTTTCTTCAGAAACATCAACACTGTAAATGGAAACACACACAACAGAGTGACAGAAAATGATTAATTTTTCGTCTAATTTTACACATTCAAACACTGGAAGTGATCTTACACAATGTGACTTCACATTTAAAATATGCATGTATTGTCACACGAAAATGGTCATATCACTTGACACATTTTTAGTGCCCGCAAAAAGGTGCCGGTACCCTGTTTGCCTTGGTGCCGTTAAGCTAATTGAACGCACACTGGATTGTATAAATGGCCTGTTGTGCCACTCAGGTATTCACATTTTCATTGTTTGAATACATAAAGAGCTTGTCTGTGTTTTGATGGAGCAGAAGAGTTTTCGTCTAGTTTGGGGTTAACACTCCATATCCTTTTCCATTCAACACATTGTTCCTTTTACCACTGATTAATATCTTGTTTAAACAGCCCGCAGACACACCAGGCCGTCGGCATGTTCATAAATCCTCTGGAGCTGATCAACACAATGGCCCACATTCCTGGCATTTAAAGGAAGTTCCTTATATCACTGCATCTCCTCTCCACCAGAGACACAGAAATTCTAGGAATATGACACTGGAACAAAAACAACTCTCTACATGCATGTCTGTTTATTTCATTTAGTTGAAAACATTAGTGAGGCAAGAACACATCACAGTTTGGAGGGTGTCCATCCGGCGTTTTACCTTTGTAAGACGTCGCTGGACCTCGCACCTACACCTTGTTCGACTCCAGTTACATGTTCTGCAATGTTTTCTCTAGCGTCGAATAACAACAGCACAGACAAAATTTGGGTCTATATTAGCCATTGTTTTCCTTTGTTAAATTTAGAATCAACAATCATTAGTCATTAGAAAGAAATGGAGACATTTATCAGGGTTAAATCATTTGACCTGTCTCCTACATTGTCGCTGTATGTGGGATTACCAAAACCCCCTCCGCTAATTATGGCTTCATCTGGGCTGATGAGGTGTCATGCTGTATAAAAATCAAAATGATTTAATATCCGTAATATATTAACAATAAATCAAATGACTATATATGTAGTTGCGGTGATGAACTTACAGTTATCATCCAGCTCTACAGAGCGTTTAAGCCCCTTTTAGCTTGTTGTTTTGGTTTGATACCAGCACATTTTCAGACTCAATCTAATTTCCAGCAGAGGCCTCTTCATTTTCACATTTTCCTCTGAAGTTGGTGAGAGACCAAACAGAGCTAAATGTAGAGTGAATATTGAATTTACTTTTATCAGGTGGCAATCAGAAAAAAGGTCTCGTAATGAATGTTAGCGTTGCCACATGTCTGCTGGGTGCGTAAATAATGACATAACAGTTACATAAGAGCTATCACAGCTTTTTAAGGTGAACCGTACCAGCTTGTCATGGAGTCTTTTTTTTACCGACACACGCACACGTCCTCAATGTCAAACGCATGTGTGGACCTGCACATCAAGCAAGTCCATTTAACTCATCTCTCTCTGGACGTGGAGTCGAAAAGCAAGTGTCAACGTACAAGTACAAAAGAAAACCACTTGAATGTATCCGATCACGTTCGCCTATGTGCAACCTGGAGAGTGTACAGTGCTAGCTTAATTAAACATAAAGGTTAAAAAAGTATTATGTTACAGCATTTATAGTATATTGTCGCCGTTCTCATCTGTGTGATGAACAGCGTACTCTGTAAACCACACTGTCTGCTCGTGTTCTTGTTAGCTGGCTGGATGGTCGATGACATTTTCACAAGGTAAAACAACTTCACAAATGCAATACCAGACGTGATACCACGTTTGCTTTGATGCGTGGTAAGGTACATTTTGAGTTTCCTGCTTTAAACGCTCTGCCCTTTCAGTCAAAGTTTGGGCCCATTCAAACCAGAATCCTTGGGTGTTGTCCTGCGCAACAATAGAAAATGGTGGCACTGCCTGCACTGCCTCACGTAGCCTAATGGGATGGGAGACGTCATTCATGAGATGGGAGAGGTTCATTCACCCAAATCTGGGCTTGAACCAGAGATATATTTTCCATTTCCTATGTTTCATATTTGCCAGAGTCAGATTGAACCTCTCTTGAGATTGTGATTTCCTCCTGCCTCATGCTTACTCATACTTTCAAGAAAACCCTCTATATTTTGATCATATCTGATGGTTAGATTTCCTGAGCTGCATTTTGCAAATCAATATGCTATTGGCAATAGACATATTGATCCTGTTGTATCTGTTTTAATCTTGTATTTATCCAAAGCTCCCTTGTATTCACTCCTGCCTGACAAAGAACAACATCTCACTCATCGCACACCATCTCTGATCAGAGTCAAGGTGTGGTTTGATCCATGAACCAGGCTGCCATGTGTGATTGAGTTTCACAGGGGGTCTCATGGGTACCAGGCTCTCTTTCTCATAGCTACACAGTTTAAACTCCCACCCATTACAGACATCCATCCTTCTCGGAAATGAACCCCTCGCTAACAGACATGGTTTGAGGTTACACCTCTTCTCCACCAACAATATGACTTTGATCCCTTTAGGCGTTTCACAGTGCTATACATTGTATGACTTAATTGTGCCTCCTCTGAGCTTGTACCTCCCGCATAGCTCTCAGGAGGCAGGACGTAAGGGAGGATAGGGCTGTGTAGTGCAAAAGGATGGTGTGTGTGTGTGTGTGTGTGTGTGAGAGAGAGAGAGAGAGAGAGAGAGAGAAAGAGAGAGCTTTTGGAGGGAGGGGCTGTGAGTGAAGGAAAGGCAGATTGTGTGTCTGAAGTTCTGCTTTCTGTTAAAAAAAAGAAAAAGAAAAGAAGAAACCCTTTAGCAGTAGGACCCAGGGACTTTTGAAGGAAAAATGGACCAGCACACCTTTATGTTTTCTGAGGCAGGACAAAGATGTGGGGGGGTGGGGGGGGTTCAGCACTGTAACAAAAAAAGGTTGAGCTTTGAGCCATGTCATTGGCTACGGAGAGTCTGACAGGAAAATGCAATGGCTCTTGAGGTCAGGGCAGAGTCTGCTATATATGTATTGCAATAGACAACAACTTTACTGACTCTACAACGGCGCTTGCATGGTGAACTGTCATCACTCGTCTCAACAGGGGGCAACATGAGCGCTTCTGTGGCCGTGTACAGGGACATTTACACGGAGGACCGCTTCAAACAGGCCTACGGCTCCGAGGAGAGCACGAATGGAAGTTTGCGGCTTCGGGAGAAGCTCGCCGGGAGGTGCAGGTGTTCAAAGCGAGCCTTCCTTCACCTGTTGAGGGAGAGGGTCCCCATTTTCAACTGGCTGCCGAGATACAGGCTCAAGAAATGGCTTTTGGGAGATACCATAGGGGGACTGACCGTCGGTATCCTTCACATTCCGCAAGGTGAGTAAGAGGAGAGAGAGGTGCAGTCTAATGTTACCAGAAAGAAGAAAGCAGTCTAGTTTTCCCTTGTGTTATTTCATTTAGAATTTTATTCATTTGTGTATAATTCTTCTTAGAATCATCTAAGCCCAGGATTTTATAATAATAATACCACAATAATAATAACAATAATGATAATAAAAACATATAAACTGCAACTATAAGGTCAAAATTTACATTCACAGAGGAGATAAACACAATCCTTTTTTTTGTTGTTGTCTCCAGTTAACTCTGTACATGCTTCAGCCTCATTGTGAACACAGATGAAGAGAACACATGTGTTTATTGATAATCTGTCCTTTTGAATGTCCCTCTGAAACAGGCATGGCTTTCGCTTTACTCACATCAGTGGCACCAATATTTGGCCTTTACACCTCCTTCTTCCCCGTGGTCCTCTATATGTTCTTTGGCACAGGTCGCCATGTGTCCACAGGTAAGACTCCTGCCCACATAACAGCTATTGTATTCACTAGAAAAACATAAGGGTCATTGTTTTAGTCAACGTGGGTGATGTCTTCGTATTTTGGACAATACTTTAAAGGGTTACGTTATCTCATGCAGGCTTTTTTGATTAAGTTTAAGTGTCGGCCACAATGTTTTTCCACTGTTACTGAGACGACAGGTCTTCTTTCAGGTACCTTTGCTGTGGTGAGTCTGATGACTGGCTCTGTGGTGGAGCAGCTGGTTCCCACTCCTCTGCAACTGAACTCAAGCTCGTCTGAAGCAGCTGACTTTGAGGCCCAGAGGATTGGAGTGGCCTCAGCCGTGGCGCTCCTCTCGGGAATCATTATGGTAAGACAGAAAACACCAAAATGAAATAATAATGCAAAATAGACGGCAGATCTTTTCTGCTCGTTGAGACGATCAGACGAACCCTGACTGACCCCGACGCAGCCCGTAATGCCGTGTTCATCTCCTGTGCCCCAGCTCTGTATGTGTGGTCTTCAGCTGGGCTTCCTGTCCACCTATCTGTCAGAGCCAATTGTCAAGGCTTTCACCAGTGCTGCTGCCTTCCATGTCACCATCTCGCAGCTGCAAAGCATGCTGGGGCTGCGGCTCCCTCGCCACACTGGGACCTTCTCCCTCTTCAAGGTAAGCAGTGCTTCACAATGGGGTACTGATGCTCAAATCTATGACGTTACTATTCGGGCATTTAGTTTTCTGTTTTGTCACGGCTCACTGACTCGTGTGCTCAGACTGTAGCGTCCGTGATGGAGAACCTGCCTCACACCAATATGGCCGAGCTGCTCATCTCCATGGTGTGTTTGGCTGTCTTGGTCCCGGTTAAGGAGATCAACATGCGTTACCGGCAGCGCCTTCGAACACCCATCCCTGTGGAGATCCTCACGGTTAGTCGGGCGGAATTATGAACGCTGTGTGTTTATGTAATATTTACAGCATAACTAAGAAGAGCTAAGGTTTCATGCTTCATTCTTCAGGTGATTGTTGCTACAGGTGTGGCCTATGCCTCCTCGCTGGACTCCTCTTACAACATTGAGATAGTTGGCCACATCCCAGCTGGGTAATCCTTTAGATTTGGAGAAAAAATAAAATAAAATAAAAATAAAACACTGATGAGCTCAGGCGCCTCAATTTAGTTTGACTTTTGATTCTCTCTCAACCTCAGATTTCCAAAGCCGCGGATGCCTGCCTTGCACACTTTCCCTGACATTGCTGGAGACACAGTAGCCATAACATTTGTTGGTTACGCAGTGTCGGTCTCGCTGGCAATGATATATGCTGATAAACATGGATATTCCATACATCCCAACCAGGTAACGTAAGAGGGATGTCACAGCTGCTTGCTGAGGTGTTAAATAAATTCTCAGCGAATCCGTTAACTCTCCGTGTTGAACCTGTGTTTGCTTTCAGGAGCTGCTGGCTCACGGTATCTCCAACACCATATCCTCCTTCTTCAACTGCTTCCCCAGCTCAGCCACGTTAGCCACCACCAATATACTGGAGAGTGCTGGAGGATACACACAGGTACGTGATACACAGCGACTTCTTTGCATCATGTCGAGTCATACTCACAAGCCACAGCTAGGGTCTTAACGGTACAAGTAGCAATTCAAATGTAAACAGAAAGGTTACATCAATGTAGTAAAAACAAAAAAAGAAAAGACTTCCAAACTGATTGAAAGATTATTTAAAATAAAGACAAACACCACAAGTAGATTTAAGTTATGTCTACTGATGCTTTAACCACAGCAGCAAAACAGGCCTATACATGAGACCAACAGAGAAATACAAATGCTGATTTTCCTTGTATAACTCATTGTTCAAGTATGTATTTTTATTTAACAGCTTAAGGTTTTATAAACTCTAATCCACTTGACATTTATAAATACATTTATATTTGACTGTTTTATGATTTGCTTGCATACTGACCTTCCATATTGCCAATGCTAAAAAAAAAGCTCCAAATAAGGAGCAAAGCTTATACGTGACATTGGCATTTTCAGTAAGGGGTGTTTATTGTCTGTGTGTGTGTGTGTGTGTGTGTGTGTGTGTGTGTGTGTGCGCGCGCTCCTGCAGCTCTCCGGCTTGTTTACTAGTCTGGTTGTTCTGATTGTCCTGCTGCTGATTGGACCACTGTTCTACTTCCTACCCAAGGTGCGTTTATATGTTTGCATCTCTACAAACATGGGGCAGCGAAAGAGAGAGGGAAAGTTCACTCACCTCATCCTTTATCTCTCTCCTCAGGCAGTCTTGGCATGCATCAATGTCACCAGCCTCAGGCAGATGTTTCTGCAGTTCCAGGACTTACCTGAGCTGTGGAGAATCAGCAAGATTGACTTTGTAAGGCCATTTATTATTAGCAATATGAGACATTATAGTGTGTTCTGCAATGTGATCCCCGTGCATTAGAATAAAACACAAGAGAGATGGTTAATTTGCTCCCCAGCTAATTGGGTTTTTCAACCGCATCACATAATAGATCGTTATCATCCTGGTCGGAGTGTGAGAGTTATCTGGAGTGAAACATTTTCCTTACGCAAATTGGAGTTGAAATGGCATCACAGGAAAACTGTTGGACTTTATTCTTGCTATTATTTCAAAACATCTGTTCTTCAAACAGTTTGTATCAGCTGTCTGGTGACAAATAGATGATGCATGTATCTTCAGACAATAGTAGATAGATAGATAGATAGATAGATAGATAGATAGATAGATAGATAGATAGATAGATAGACAGACAGACATAGAAATGTCACAGTTGCAAGGTTATTTGAAATAAACACTCCTCCAGCCAGCACAGGTAGCACACCAGATGAATCACCTTCACCCTTCCCCTTTCACACTGATTACCTGGCTGGCATTCACCATATTTGTCACTGACATGCTTCCATTGTCAATTGTTGCAAGCACCCTGACACGACTATACCTATTTGTGGTCCTGTCTCTGTGTAGCTGGTTTGGCTGGTAACCTGGCTGTCTGTAGTGGTACTTAACGTGGACCTGGGCCTCGCCATCGGAGTGGTTTTCTCTATGATGACTGTCATCTGTCGCACACAAAGGTACATTTTCCTTTCCCTCTGCACAATGTTAATATGATGATGTGCTCTTGCTAAATTCTCTGTTGTGAGAATATACCATGTACATCTGAGAGCTCTCAACATGAGCTGACATCACACTCATCTGCAGCAGAGAGTTATGTTTAAGTGTGTTATAGGGAGTGTGTAAAGGATGAGAAACAAGGATATGAATCCTCTTCTAGTAAAAGACACTTTGAGGTTTTTTTTTGGAGACACATGACTTAATGTCTGCTGGCTCAGTAGATCATGTATGATAATGTGCCACTTTATTTTGAAATTGATGACTCATGATTCAACAGGGCTGGTTGTTCGGTACTTGGCCGCGCAAGCAACACAGAAATTTACAGACCTCTGGAGAACCACAGCAAGGTGAGAGGACACTCCTGTTGTTGAGCTTTCTGGGTATCATTCAGCAGTATGTGCAAGTAAACAATGCACATCAAGACACTTTGAGCTCATTTAGCTTAACTTTGAGGCGCATAAAATCTTAATTTCTTATTCAACCAAGAAGCGATAATGCAGGACGGATAGCCCCCAAAATGATGTTGAGGTGATGCTGGTTTTCTTTCAGTGCTATGAGGTGCCTGGAGTGAAGATCCTGACATACAACGGGCCCATTTACTACGGCAATCGTAGCTTCTTCAGGGAGGAGATGAGCAGGCTGCTGGGCCTGACGCCAGAGAAGATCCGCAGCTGGGAGAAGGCCAGGAAAGCCCTGGAGAAACGGGAGAGAGAGGCCACCATCAACACTGTGGTGAGCTTACTGCAATCACTGAATGAGAGGAGACCAAAAAAAAGATACAGATTTGTAAAATCCAATCCAATTTAATGTCATATTTGTTATTGTTTTTCCCCATTCACTGTTCAGGAAAGAGGCATCGCAAACACATCTTTTAACTCAGAAAACGAGTTCTTTAAATCAGGTAAGCAATGACTTTAAATATGCATGCAGTTCCAAAAACTACTACTATTCTACAAGCATTGTTAATTCTAGCCTGTGTTTTTATTATATTACCCTATTTACATTTTCAACCAAAGCCACAATTTCTTTTTGGTTCTGCAGAAACCCCTGAGAGCGATGTCCAGGCGGTGTTAATCGACTGCAGCAGCGTGACATTTGTCGATGTTGCTGGAGCCAGACTCTTTACACAGGTCAGTCTGCTAAAGCGTGACATGATGCGCAACTTAGCTGTACAGGCTTCTCTCCATTTGTTTTTTGCATTTTGTCAACATGATCAAATTGATTTTGGCTTTTCACAGATGTGCATTGAATGCCAGAAAGTTGGAGTTCATGTGTATTTGGCAAACTGCAATGGTAAGACCTACATATCAGTATGACTTCTTTACCTATGGTTTCTGTTATATTCTCTGTTTATACTACTTTATTCAGAGTTTTTATTTTTTATTTTTAGAGGGATGATATTAACATATTACATTTGTCAAAATCCACCTGTATGGAGTGAGTACTGATCAATGATTTCTGCCCCCTCAGAGAGTGTGTTAAAGATCCTAACGTCAAGTGGTCTAATGAACTACATGAACCCTCAACATATTTTCGTCACTGTTCATGATGCAGTGATGTATATTCAACAGCAGAAGGTAAGCTGGAAAGCAGACACTTGATGTCTGCTTACTGAGATTGTTGTGAACAATTAATGATACTACTGTTGTCTGCCTTAGGAAAAACCTCCAGAGAACACCATGACTGTTTGGGTATGAGGCATGAGGACAGTGACGAGTCGTGCTCCTTTCAACCAAGTGTCTGGGACTAAAATGGCAGATGGCATTATGGCTTCTACATTTGTATTATTGGCCGAGACCGTGTCTCTCAGCTGTATAGGAGCGCTCCAGCATTTGGTCCAGATTGTACTGTATACCAGTGTTTTAAAGAACAGTAGCCTGTTGTAGCACTATGTCATGAATTTAAATAATTATTACATTACAGTGTTACCAGTGTTCTCACAGATATTGGGCTCACTCTTGGCACACTTTAATCTGATACTAGCAAAACATTCACAGATTCATATAGAACAGACAAATCATATATTTAGCATAAACAAACCTGAAAGAACAAATATATAATGTTTGACTTATGACTATAAAACTGTATATGACAGATATTGTTGTTTATTATTGTCATATATGCTGGAACATTACCATTAGTAATATTTATTTAGTTTCTGTGTTTGCAATACAGATAAATACACATAAGTGCACTGATTAGTTTGTAAAATGCTTTGTATATTTATATCTTTTGAAATATGTGCTTGAACATGCGGATATGTACAGTAAATGCCATCACATACTGCCTTAAAGCATTCTGTCTTTTAACTCCGGAGAGACTGCACAAAATATTTTGTAAATGTCTTTTGTATTTGTCAGCAAATGTGACATCCAGTGGCTGTTTTGACAATAAATGTATCTCAAAAAAAACTTTGCAGTGAATCAAAACTGAGTTTAATAATTGTCAGAAAATAACCGGGTTATAGGTTTCTTGGGTTAGTGTGGTTATTAAATATGAATACGTTTTAGGTGGAAACACAGTGTGGAATGTGAAGCATGCCACTCTGTCAGATTTTGAAGAGAGAAGAAGAGCAGTCTTTGTTTTTGGTGAGGTGCTGTAGACCTGTGTGTCTGCACTGAGATATGAAAAAAGGAAAAATACAGGATTCAAATGACAACAAAGACAAAGGAAATTTTGCAGCAGCAAAGAATAAAATTGGGAGAGAAGGACCATCAGTCATCTGTCCTGGAGAATGATGGTTTTCTACAGCTAGACTGGTGTCAATAAATGCTTGTTTTCATAAAAGCAAACACAGCAAATACAAAAAACTGTCACTACATTAGATTAAACTGTATTTCCACCATTTTCCAGGGCATTTACACATTATAAAAAAAAAAAATCCTCTGTTATTAGATGTTCAAGATCTGTTTTACCAGAGGCTGTCATTGTCATAACTGTAATAGAAAGTGATGTCTTACCTCACCACCATGCTGCCATCTGCTGTCCAACAGTTAAAGGTTTCCCATCTACTGCTCCCCACCGTAAACCTGTTACCTTGACCTGATAAAACTATATGTAGTGTGAGTTCAAAACCAGGACAAAAAAAAGAAAAAAAAAACTAATTATTTCCCTGCTTGATGTTAGATAGCCAAGTTATTAATTTTTTCCAGTGCATATTTCAAAGAGGCCTCAAGACACTGTACCCTTTGGGTTTTCCCTTTAAAGCTCAAGGAGTGTTTCACTAATTGGCAGGAAGTAGTCCACTTCAATTAAAACACTGTACAAGGCTCTGGCCAAATGTTTACTAAGCCAGATTCTACCGGCAGACTTACTAACGTGTACACACACGCACACGCGCGCACACACACACACACACACACACACACACACACACACACACACACACACACACACACACAAGGAAGGTCAGCAATCTAATGACAAAGCTTTGATTCACCTATGAGAATGTGCTTACAGGTGTGGTTGCAGAAATGGGGGTACTGAGTACATGTACAGCATGCACATGGTTACAATGCTTCACCCAAACATAATCAAATCAAAAAAGAAAAGATACGAAAAGAAAGAAGTCATTTTCATTTGAGAATAATTGTCGGTAGCTCTGGCTTATTTCAAACACTAAGGAAAAGAAAGATAAGAGAGAAAAAAAAAACACAACGAAACAAGTGATCCCTGTCTTGTCAAATTAATAAAACTGAAGTGGAAATGGTAAAAAAAAAAAAAAAGTAGGAAGTTACTGTAAAATGTGTTAGAAAATACAGACTCTATTCCTGTCAAGAGTGTTCATTATTAGTATGAAGCAATGCTACCACTGATACTATTACTCTACAGGTACTACTACTACTACTACTACTACTACTATTACCACCACCGCTAGTAAAAATGGTAATTTTAGGCACCTTACTGCAGAGCAGGAGGTAGTTCATCTAGCAGCCAATGGCATTTTAGCCTGGTGCTTTGTCTCCATCTTGTGGTGAAATGTTGGAACGACAGTCTCTCAGCAGGTTCTTTTTTTGTGACGTCACGTGATTTGCAAGCGACAAAATCAGCTGTCACCATAGTAACAAACTAAAACCGTCCATGCTCAGATCCTTAACGCAAGTAAAAGTACTAAAACAGCCATGTAAAACATAACATTTTTAGAGTTGGAGCTCCTTTTAAATGCCCTTTTTAGAGTGAAGTAGTTTTGTCAAGTGGATCCCAACCCAGGGGTCGGACCCCCTCCAAAAGGTCACAACATAAATCTGAGATGAATAATGTATGGAAGCTGAGAAAGGCCATACTAGAAAATTGGTGAGTGTGGTCATTTTTGGCTTCCACAGTAATGGGACAGGAAAGAAGAGAAACAAAGTTAGGCTATACAAATCTGTATTCATTTTTTGGGGCTTTTTGCTAATCTTTGCTTTTTTGCAAATTATTGAATCATTTGAAAATCTTTGGGCCCCAAACAGTCATTTAAATGAATCTATCCTAGCAGTCTGTGTTTGGCTCATAGATAATCCGAAACATAACAAGGAGCCCCAACCAAGCCAAATGGTTTGCAGACAATGCTTTTACTTTTAATCTTCAAAATTGTGCGTATTTCCCTCTAAGTTGTAGCGAATTAGAAGCCCTTACATGTATTTAATTGTTGCTAACTGTATTTATGCTCTCTTTTTTAAACAACAAATGGAACATATATATAGATGATACAAAATCTGACACTAGAGCACTTTCACCTTTGTTTTGGGAATCCCTGTCATTCACAAAGCCCCCAAACAACAACACGTAGTAGTTGACATCCACATCAAAACAGTGAGGCGGTCACAAAGAGAGAAAATGAGACAGTTTTTAATTAAAAAAACAAAAACCTTTTCAGACACTTTTCAAAATACAGCAATACAACAGTTAAAACAAGCAGTAAGTAAGTCAAACAAATATAACAGATTCTACTGCCATACATCACTGAATGTTTCAGAGAGATATGCACAGCAGACACTGACTCTAGACAAGCTCAGGTGTAACCAGTACCCCTAATGATAGAGTCATTACATTTACATGTGGCATTATTATTATTATTATTATTATTATTATTTATGTTATTAGTGACTGTTGTCTCAGTCATTCATGTTAAATGTCCATGTGAGGAAAGCCGGCATCTTGCTTTTTGCAGCAGTTTAAAATAGTATAATAATTATACTATTGTACTTTAAGAAACATTCCATCTTTAAGGATTGTAATAATTCCCGATCCAAAATGTATATTTGTCATTTTTATTTTTTAATTTTCTTAATTTTTTTAACTGTATTTTGAAAAAACCTATCTGTATCTAAAAATAGAATAAACAACAAACTCATCTGAGTTGGAGACATTTGACAAGATTTGATCTGAAAAGAAATTTCTAAGAAACCAGTGAGGTACAAAAAGACTGAGCTGAATAACAGGTAGAAATGCTGCGAGATATCAAAGAAATGGATAACATGAGGAATGATTTATTATATTATGATCGGATTCATGTCCTTTAATTTTAAAACAATTGGGAGGTGTAGTTACTTTTGATTTGAGTAACACTCTGCACAGATTTTCACGTGATTATCTATTTGTCCTGAATGAATAGTTACAGCCAGTAGCATGAGCTTTATTTCCTCACTACAATTATTTTTAGCAAAGATCAGATGATGGTAAACTTAAGCCTAGATTAGTGCTTCAGTAAGTCAACTATACAATGGTACAAAGACTCACTTTACAGCCTTTTCAGTTTACATGCACAGCATGTCACGCCCAGTGATAAATACAGTGTCTGTCACAATAATTCAAAAAACATTCTTGAGTAATCAACTCTTACAAATCCATGGGCTGAGCTGCTTTGTGTGGGAATGACAGTGTAAGTCTGATGAATAGTAAGCCTTTCAGTAGCTTAAATATACTCAGTTGTTGTGCAATAAGTATGAAGGCTTATTCAAAGTTACAGTAGCTGGATCAAGTTCAAGTGCTTTGAAATTTCATGTGTCTGAAAATAAATATTTACACTTTTGTATTTAGGAGGAAAATCAACGAATACGATCTCAAACCGGTGAGATACTGAGAACAAAGAATTGTGATCTGTTCACAGAACAAAATCTGTCTACACAGTCAATAAACAAGTTTAGTCAGTAAACAAGCTGTAAAAATACATACACAATACATTCTCTGTCTTTGCTCCGTCCGAAAACAACATCCCATCTTTTCTTACATCAAGGCAGCTGTTGATGCCTGTCGGGAGCCCTGGTTTCAGGGACTAGTCATGCACTTGAACCTGTTTTTGAAGTAGAAGATTTCATTAATAATGTTACCATTAGCACTGGAGGACGAGTAACGGAATTTTTTGTAGGCCTTCTGGTCGTCTGTTTGACCCCAAGGTAGATGGATCTTTGATGCGTGGTTTATAATGATGTCACTACAGGAGCCAATGTGGAGAGAGCCCAGAGCGTCGATGAAGAACTCTGCAGAGTCGAAAGAAAATTAGGTTATGATAATCCTTGCTTTATTTTTTGCAGAGTTTGTTTCTTTGCTATCTGCAACTCAGCAGTGTCATAATGGCGATATACAGAGAATAGCTTGGTATGAGCTAAATATAGATAGACTCACCCAGATGAGCGCTCCGTGCCAGACGGGGGTTGAAGCCCACCTGCTGCACCTTGTCTGTTCGCACCATGAAGAAGTTGATGACGGCATCGGCTACCACACAGTTCGGAAATCCCTTGACGACGTGGTGGTAGCCATTTCTGATATGTAAACAGTCTCCCTCCTCTCCCCCTTCTTCCACTGAAATGGTGTGAAGGTATGTCGTAGTGTAACCTGTCACCTCTCGCACTGCACCACCAACCTGAAGTCATAACGGCAGAAATGTTACGACAATCAATACACAAGAAATAAAATTGTTAAGAATATATAACAATGACACTGTACTGTACTATATATTATACAGTATGTTATACCCTCCATAAAATGTGATTCACCCAAAAAGCGTCTCCCAGTTTAAAACCAGGCATGTTGCAGTCCAGTGACACACGTCTTGGATCACTGAGCATCCACATTTTATGTGAAAGAAGGCACCAGTATAAGACGGCCTGATTTCTGATCTGATCCGTACATATACACGAAACTATACAGCACACATACTTACTTACTTGTTTTAAAGAGAAGTTCATAAAAATCTGGTCATGCCTTTAATAACTCAGAAAGAAGGAAGTTGTTGACACTTGACCACACTAAATCACTAATGACATGATAAAAAAAAAAAACCCACCTCTCCAACAAAAGAACAATATGATATATTGTATTGTAAAAACCATGAAGCTACTTCTACTTTATTTCTTTTGGAGGGAAAAATGATTCACAACTGTTTTTACAATCAGGTTACACTGACTTTACTGTACTCAACTTCCTGCATCTGGGTAGATACTGAAGAAATTGCAGTCTGCATTAAATGCTCTGTATCAAATGTGTTTTTAAATTTTTTATGACAGTACAGCAGGACAATGATCCTAAACAAAGGCCTTATTCAGGCAATAACAGCTGTCACTGTGTTATACAATGGGTTACTGTTTAGACACCCCTATGGCTGACACTTTTATTGTCCATTGCGTGGGGTAGAGGAGAGCATAACTTAGAGAATACAGCCCAAATGCAATTATTGTCAATGATTAGCTAAGTAGGGCAAAGGACAAGACACATGTAATATTAATTAGGTAAGAACATGTGACAATGCAGTTTTTAGTGTCCAACAGCATCTTCACACATAAATGTTTAGGATAAAGTTTTGCCTTATTCGGAGTAAGGTGCAGAGAAATGTTGCAACCATGTGATACCTGGGAATATATAACCAAATATAGACATCTTCAGAACTTGGTGTGGCGCAACTATGGTTCACTTGCTGTCATTGCACTGCTCATCACTTTCTCTGCGGCACGTCAGTTTGCATCAATACTTCTGCCTGAGACGTGAACTCCTGGGAATCACAAGAATTTCAATCACAGAGGCCAGGTAACTCAAGAGTTGAAAAAAAAGTAAAAAAACAGGAAATGTTCTTGATAGCTGACCTTAATCCTCTTGTACATGTGTTTCATTTGCTTTGAACGACAAAAAGACAACAAGCTAAATACACAGCACAACATAGGCCTGGTAGATCATCACCAGGGAAGTTAGTAAGTGTGTGCCAATGTCTATAAACCTCAGACAGCTAAAAAGCAGTTCTCTCTGTTAATGTAATATAAGGTCAGGTATAAGTTTATCTACTATATATACGGTATGTAGTACCTCCTAGAGCAAGTGCGTCACGAGTCAATGAAAACAATACAAGACCAACAAGTACCACAAAATAATACCATACCAAGACATTTAAAACAGCCCAGAGAACGGCCAGGAGAGCAAAAGCTCCAACACTGTTAGTTGTGCGTTTTGATCGAGGGACAGACAGCAAAGCCCAGGTCATAAGACCTGAGAGACCTGCCTGAAGAGGTGGGGGGATAAATGAATCATGGATGCATCTGGAGCTGGATTATAGAGTCGTGTATGTGATTAATAGAATCTGAAACCACATTCAGATCGGTTCATTTCTCTAGGGGAGGTGTAGTGATTTTAACCCCACCTGTGGTGGTCAGAGATTCTAATCTATTTATTTTAATTAGTACAGTATGTACAGTTGCCAACAACGCATCAGATATCTGTAACACACAATGTATTGCATCTGGTTCACGCATCTCACCAGATCTAGAGTGGTCTTCTCCAGGATGTCCACCATCTTCTCCAACTTGGTGTTTGCAGTGAAGATGAAGTCATCATCCGCCCAGAGCACATACTTGGTGGTCACTTGAGACACTGCCAGGTTTCTTCCTGCAAACCAGCCCTGTATACAGCAGATGAACAGCGGTCAAAATGCATTAACTGCACTTTTATGATTCTATTCACATATTTGCACAATCACTGTGTGTGTGGGTTGAGATTTAACAGTCCTTAAATCTAAATAACATGCTTGGAGACTCACTAGTTCTCTGATATTCTACAAATAATCTCACTGTATAATCTGTGTCAGAAATGCACATAGGATCAGTTAAATCCCGGTGTTGTGTCATGAGACTCAAATTATGATCATGCTATGCCTGCTTTGTGTAATATTACGCAATGTTTTGGAGAGATGAGTGTGTGTCTCGTTTGTTTCTTGAGCAAGAGGAAACAATGTTGGGTTTTCCCTGAATAGTTAGTTAGTTCCTAGTTGTGAGGACCTGGGCTGCGGCAGCTGAAGGAATGTTTAGTCAGTCTACTGGTCCAGTCCCGAGTCTTATATGAACATGTCAGGCTGGGTCGGGACCAGAATTTAAAGATATAAAGATAATTGTAGGCAAAGTGTCCGATGCTGAGCTTGGCAGGTGCGCTCTGCAAAACTGCAAAACTGTAAAAATTCATGAGTCTGGACAGAAGAGGACAAATGTGTTCCCATTCTGAAAAAGTGTTTAAACCTATCAATTATATTATCTAACATAGGACCCAACTGTCATAGCATATATGACACACTGATCACAGTTATACTTCACAGAGACACACTCAAACTTCTTTACCTTTCCAAATGGCATGATGTAATGTTCAATGTGAGGCCCAGTCACTGGCTGAGGGTGTTCATTATCATCCGCTATCACTATGGTGACGGTGGGATAGTATTGCCGTATGCTGTCAATGAGATCTTTGAGTTTGTCATAGCGTAGAAAGGTCTTGGTGGCGATGGTAACAAGGGCACTAATATTGTACTCTAAATGGAAACAAAAAACACAGTTATATTCCACTGTGGCATTCAGGCGCTTTGAACAAATAAAAACTGATAATGACTGCTGCTCACAAACCTCTTTGGTATCCGGAGTTGTAAAGTCTGGGGATGGTTCCATGTCCAACTTTAATGGTGAAAAATGACTGGTGGCCTTTAGTTGCAAACTCCACTGCAGATCAAAATGACAATTGTGATGCAATCAGGTTTCAGACTTCAGGGGTGGATATCCAAAAAGTACTTTTCAGTTCGTTGCCACAGTGTATCATTTACTTCTCAGAAACACTAAGCACCCCACCCCCCACACAAAGATTTGAGTGTGACCTATTGTGAAATCACAAACAACTAACTGAATCTTTCATCAGCTTGTGGTTTGTGTCTTCCCTTCACAGTCACAGTCAATGATAGTTCTGTGAGTTGGTGACATGTGCAGTTCAAGAGGGTGGGGATATTAGCAATCAATCTTGAAAAAAAGATTCATTTTAACATGCTAATGGCAACTGAGAATTTTGAAATTGTCTAAAGAACAAACAAACACGTTTTCAAGTTTTAAATTTGTATCTCAACCTCATGCAAAAACTTTCTTTAGAGGATTATTTGAAATGAACAATTTATTGTGACGTTCTTAGACGTTTCTAACAGGTGTTGGACCGAAATGTTGCAATAAATTACTTGCTGCAAGTCAGACAGTGTGCAGCATTTTTTGATTGCCACTTTGGATCCCACATCCAGTTCCTATGCACCTGCCTCACATAAAAGATGTGCAAAGTTTCCTCTATGAAATTATCTGCCAATCATTCCAGATGTGGTCAGTCAGACAGCTTAAGAAACACAATGTTTGAAATAAGCTTAAGCTAAGGTTTTGAACCTTATATACAGGTGCGGCTATTCTGTGGATTTTTCTTCCACCGCTAGGGGGCGCTCTAACTGGAATTAGAATAAAAAATAAGATAGACGAAAAATCAATGCAAAGAAGAATACGCTACTTTTTCTTTAGCAGATAAATTACCAACTGGTCATTATAAAAATCCACCATCACCAACGGGTTCCGAAAGGCTGGACTGCTACGCGAAGAGAGCGGCGCACCTTCAGGGTCAACTTCACCGGAGGATGACAGTGACACGGAGAGCGAGACTGATGGAGACAGATGTGACGAAGCGCTTCTGAGGCTGTTCAACTCCGACACTGAAGAAGACGACTTCATGGGTTTCAGCGAAGATGATTAAAGTGACTTGTGGTTTCAAACACAGGAGAAATTAAAGTAAATAAATGCTGTTTTCTTTATCTTGGTTCTGTTCCGTTTTAATCAGCAAAGTTGCTGCCGTGTTAAAAGGCACTGTTCGGGAAGAATCTGTTCAGGTATATACATGTACATTTACAGTTCAAAATCGTTCTGTACATGCAGTAAATATCTAATTTTCCAACATAGATATCTGCGGCTTATAGCCCGGTGCGGCTTGTATATCTCTTTTTTTTTTTAAAATAGAGCGGATGCGGCTTATATACAGGTGCGCTCTATAGTCCGGAAAATATATATATATATAACATATAGTGCGTGCATCTAGCACATCATGCCACAGTTTAGTTTCGGTATGGCACAGCCTCTCAGAGAAATGTGTTTCAGGGAGTATCTGTTTGACAATCCTTTGTGGCTCTGTTGTTTGTCACGATATTGAAAGTGTTTTTGGACACCATTAAAACAATCTTTGGCAATGAAGTTTCCCACAAAGCATTTGACACATTTCTCCAAAAAAAGAATCACATACTGGGTCTTAACACCGTCACGTGCGCAGGCCTTCTAAATTTCTCCTTAAAAATGAGATAATAGATGTCTTATTCCTATTAAGGCTTCATCTGCCAGAGGCTTTACTGATCAGCCTGTTACTGACAGTCAAATTTGGTTTCCTCAACATCACATCACTGTCTAGTAAAGCATTACTAATTAATGACTTGATTCTTAAGCTGGATATGATTGGTCTTTGTGAAACATGGCTTAAAGCAAACATTGTCCTACCTGTTAATGAAGCCTCTTCATCTGATTCTACTAATGCACACGCTGCTCCAGCTACTAAGCAAAGATGGGGGTCTGGCATTAATCTACAAGTCAAGTTTCAGATGAACATCTAAACTTGAAGTGACTTTTCACCTTTTTGAAGCTCTTGTATTGAAATCATCTCCATCAGCTGAGAATGGGCCTCTCCAGGATGACAGACTACGACCATTTCATTTTGTGGCACTTTACAGACCAGCCGGCCCTTATTCACAGTTCACAGAATCATTTGGTGAATTTATCCAAAGTCTTATTACAGACACTGACCACATTCTAACATCTCTTAGCTGCTTGTCCTTTATACCCTATCATTTTCTAGATGTTCTCAGTCATAAAATAGATGAGATTAGTTATACAATCACCTCCTCTACTCCAGCTTTTACAGAACAAAGCTCTCCAAAGACCAATGTTGGGACCTTCAGTGTTGAACATTATTAATTTATCATTAACAACTGGCACTGTCCCCAGTAGCTTTAAGGCTTTAAGTCTGCTGTGATTAAACCTTTATTTAAAAAAAAAAACACACCTTGATCCATGGTCCCTAAATAATTATCAGCCAGTCTCAAACCTTCCTTTCTTTTCTAAAGTATTGGAAAAAGTTGTGCCTCAGGAGCTTTCACCTCACTTGTCTAATAATAATCTTTTTTGAAGCGTTCCAGTCTGCCTTCAGGGCCAGTCACTCCACTGACAGAGCGCTCACTGAAGTAGTAAATGATCTTCTGATCTCCATGGATACAGACTCCACCTCTGTGCTCCTCCTACTGGACCTCAGTACAGCCTTCGATGCCAAAGATCATTCACATTCAGTTTCTAGCCTGGCCATACCCTGGTTAAAGTCCTACTTATCTGACACAGTGTGTCTCCTATAATAACACTATATCAACACACCCTGCCTCTGCTTTTCTCTATCCACATTTCACCTCATGACCAAATTATGCGCAGCCATGGAGTTAATTTCCACTGTTATGCTGATGATACTCTAGCTGTATGTGCCCATAAAGGCTGACCATTCCTCTAAGATTATGAATTTAGAGGTCTGTTTGTCTGCTGAGAAAAGCTGGATGTCTCTCACTTTTTTGCTCCTAAATTCAGAAAAAACTGAGATGCTGGTCATTGGCCTGAGCCGACATAGGCACCAGTTTGATCAAGTTACGATAACTCTCTCGACAGTTTTGTGATTTCTCATAGTCTGACAGCCAAGAATCTGGGTGTCACATTCGATCCTACCCTCTCCTTCAATCAGCACATTTAAGATATCACCAAGACTGCCTTTTTTCACCTACATAACATAGCTAAGATTCAGTCTTCTCTATCTATGACTGATGCTGAAATCTTAATTACTGCCTTGTTTCATCAAGACTTGACTATTGTAACATTTTGTTTTCTGGCCTGCCACATGTTATTGTTAAAAGTCTTCAAATGGTTCAGAATGCTACAGCTAGAATTGTTACCAAATCCAGAAAATCTGAACATATTACACCAATTTTAGCTTCTCTTCATTGGTTCCCTGTCCAAACATACAAAGCTGTATATGGACTTGCTCTTATGTACCTGTCCGATCTGCTTAAACTTTATACTCCATGTCATGCTCTCTGGTCCCAGATTTTATTGCTCCTGTCCTGTGTGATCCTCAGTTGTTCAGTTCCTGGGTCAGTGGGACCAGTAACCAGTAACTAATTTCTTGCTTTATCTCTTCTTTGCTGACCCCCAGCCATGCCGTCTCCAGGCTGCTCTCCAGCTTAGAAAGCAAGGAGGTGAAGTTCCTCCACCTGGGCCTGCAGCTGCTGTGAGCGACTACGTGCAACCTCCACCTGCTGCCACCCCTCAGATGCCGGCTGTGCTGCTGGTTGAGATGATCGCGCAGAGGTAGACGTGTCTGTGAAGAAGCCCCTCTGTTCAGCGTTGTTCTTGACACACACTCTCCAAACGCTCCAGCACCTGTTCCTTCTGCGTGAGACGCAACACCTGCTCCTTCATGGCACTGATCAGCTTCACATCCTGCAGCCTGTTGTGGTTTCCTTTTTCTGTTGGAGCTTCAGTTTAAACCGTAGCTCATGCCTTTCTCTGCTCCAGCTCCTCCTGCTTGTCTGCATACTGCTCATGAAGTTTTTCCCTCTGCTCTTTAAACGTTTTTCCAGGAGCAACGTTTGGTCCTGCCAAAATAACCTCTTCTGCCTTTTTGTACAGCTAGAAGTTAATTGGGATCTAATCTGTTACTTCCTCATCTCCGTAGTCTAAATAGAAATCCTCCTCCAAGTCCAGTTTCTTGGACTTGAAGCTCCATTCATCCAGTTGATCCATGACAGAGTAAATTCAGATTTTTATGTTTTCTTTTTCAAATCAGCCTGAAATGGTGCCTCACATGTATGAATAAGATATCTATCCATAACACCTGACTGCTGCTGCTGTCTCATTGAGTATCTGCATGTGAATGAAGCTCTACGGTGAAAGTAAGCTGCTGCTCCCTCCTGTCAACAGCAGGGGACTCTTTGCCTCAACCACTAACAACCTATACTAAACCAGGGCTCAAAGTCACCAAAGTCATGCTGTGTCACAGAAAATGACTCATACAAAACCTCATGCAAAAACTTTGGCACGCTTTTCTGTTTAATTTTACATTGTGAAAGCAGTCTTTTGCTGTCTGTCACATCTCACCTGGCTCCACCTGTGTGCTGTACACTTCGCTTGGCAGACAGCAAGATTAAAGGTAGTTATTTTTTGGTGTTCATTCACAATCCCATGGGGATTGATTGCACCTGAATGCACTATATATTTACGGATAAAAATAACCTTGTATTGATATTTCTTACACTCCTTAAAGTGTAGTGAGATACTTTCTCCACCTTGAGGAAGTATGTCATCACTTCCCTCTAAAAGGTTTAACGGTACATATGACATTCTACTTTTAGATTCAACATAGGATCCACATAATAACTTTACCTGTATCTGCTGTCTTTGGATGGAAAACAGTGTTTCTATAGGTGACGAACTGCAGCTGCCGGTTCAGAGCTGAGAGAAGAGGACTCGACAATATCATATGCATCTCTCCATCTCCTTTGACAGAGACACTGTCCACTGTAGCAGCAACATCAAAAGTCCCCAGCTTCGCTGTCAGAGACACCTGTTACACAAAATGCATGTTTTGGGGGAAAAAATTAAACAAAGACATTTAATGTTTATGCAAAAAAATAGCATATGTCAACCCCAATGAAAAACCCAGAATGAGAAAAATTACCGTATGGCTTGATTTTGTTTCTTCTTTAAGACCCAAGCCTATGGAAAGAGAGGAATCATTATCAGGGATATCAACATGGGATGATAGTGAAGCATTTTAACAGAGTTAAAGAACAAACACTGCACTGACAGTCGGTGAAGAGGTAACATTTAAATCATCAGTTTTTTTATATTGTGTATTGTGCCGTGTTAAATATGCTTTTACCAGGAATGATGATTGTTTTGAGGGGTCGCACCTCCACCCCCTGGGTAGGATACTGAAGAGGACTGTTGGCCTCAGCTACAATAAGCAAATCTGCAGGACTGAAGGACCTTTACACACAGAACATACAGTATTAGATATATAACGTAGCTGCACTGCTTCATCACCGTGCAGTCAATACCATAGTCTTAATATTCACAGAGAAGGCAATTCAATGCGATTTCACTGTATGTTTCCGGTCTTGAGCTAAAGTAAATCATTCACTGGACAAAACTAGCCTTAATTGATATTATATTTCATTTTCAGGGGTTAGGGCCCCTATCTTACTTCCAGCAAAGTGCCTTTGCAAGTTTCTGACTGACACAGTTGTCATTTTCCGGGAAACAACTATTTTCGGTGTAAAGATATAATGGTGTCCTGAGCAGAGAACAAAGTACACCCCTTCTGTGTGTGTAGTGAAGCAAGCTTCTCTGTTCTTTGTTTTGGTGTACTCGATGGGTACATAATGTTAGATGTCTGTTTTCATTAGTGACCAGCTAGCTGTTCATCAAATGTTGCTGTCACTAGTCGGCTTAATGCCAGCATTGCCATGGAGCATATCACAGCAAAGCTTACAGATTATTTAAGAAACTAAGTACAACCCTTTTGAACCATGTGCCTGGTGCTTATCCACTTTTGCTAGTTCTAAAAGTGGATATGGACACACCCCAAAAGCGCCTGGGTCGTACACTTTGAACACTGCGTTTTTACGGAACATCACTTAGAACAGTCTTAGATGTGCATTCAGTGTTTATGCACCAGAAGTATGGAACAGTTGGCCTGCTGATTTGAGCTTTTCACTAACATCAAGTTTATATGCTTGTTTATGTAATTTCAGGGCAAAATAATACAAACAGCACACAAGGAGGGATGCTGTTTAGCTGCATATAGTGCAAGGACAATGCTAGCATAATGACAATACAGTACTAGGTAAGATGCTAAATATAAAGTGGACAGTGCATGCACTGCATCCTTTTGAAAACTATGCAAGATGCTATGCAACTGTGTGATTTAGAGCACCAAGGGTGCAGGCAAACATAACTAAAGCAGGTACACACTGGAGTTATGGACACTAATGAGAGCAAACACATTTGAACAAGGCCTTTAAATAGACTGCACTGGCAGTGTATTGAAATGCTATATCAGTGGTAGGTTAGCTGTCAACTGATACACTACAGAATGACTCGAAGGTATCTTAGCAAACTAGCAGTAGGTCATTCAGTAATGACTAAAGCTTGGTAACGGGAACCAAAACTTATTTCATACAGACTTTTTGCTGAGATCATCAAGCTGACAGTCATTACACAAGGGTTCACTGTCTATCATTTTCCATTAACTAAAACCTTACCTGCTCTGAAAGCTGCTGTACTCCTGAGCTCTGTGACGCTTTACACCCTCAGGGTCAGGGTGGGACTCTAAAAACGCGACATCAAAATTGTTGGCCCACACATGTGGGTTAAGCAGATTGGAGAATGGCAGTTTAAAAGTCTCCTTATCAGCCAGACACACACAAGTATTCTGAGCCAAACGACTGTGTAAAAAAAAAAAAAAAAGGCAGTGAATTGATGAGGATATAAATATGAATTCAGAGCAGAATAATATAATATAACAAAAATACAAAATAAAATCACAGTCATGCTGACAAATAACCCACCATGCCACATCCTCTTTTATATGGTAGGTTATGTCATTATATGAGCCAGTGATGTCTCGAATTTTCCCATCCAGGAGTTCCTTTATTGTACCCCCCTGTCGTGGCCGAATGTCAACTTCTGAGCTGGACCCAGGGCACCAAACATGATGCAAGAATAGCAGCACACCAATGCAGACAATCAGTCCAACACACTTCTTTGAGGTCTTATGCATCTAGAATGAAGATTAATACAAATGTCAAAATGGTAGACAAGTAGGCCTCACTGGATAAGACAAACAATACATGCATGTGAAAGACATAAGCCCTGTTTTTCACATGGGAAAAACTGAATTTGACTGGATTGTTGACAAGTTCACATGATTTTTCAGTTGGCTTGAAATTTATCTGGACTTGCCTGGATTATGTATTGTTCTGTAGGCTACAAGTGTTAGACCTTAAAAATCACGGAACATTGTTAAATTTCAAATTAGGAAAGATGAATTTTAACCCAATTAGGATTATCTGATCTAGAATCCATGTATCACACTGCAGATGCACAACTGACGTGTAAACCAGGTAATACACAACTGTTCATGCATCAGTATTGATCATTTAAACCACCTTTAATGAAAATAAAAAAGGTGTGACCTTTGCTTTAAAGCCCATGTGTATTTGAATGAAGTTTGTTATGAGGGGAAAGAAGGCTTCAACCCTAAATGTTACTCATTGTAAATGTTAAGGTGAGGTGAAGGTTAAATGTGTGTGTGAATTTTGCTATTATTTCCCTACACTGAAGCTAAATTATTACTCATTTAGAAACCGATTGTTGGGACAGTTATTCTCCTTAAAAGTAATATTGATGCCAGAGCAGAGTAATAATACCTTCTTGTTACTGTGAGAAACTTCTTGTTTTATGTTAGTGGGTGAATGATGCATTGTCAGTATTAGTGTTATTTTTGCATGCAATATCATGCTTCCGAATTAGTGTTTGTTATCTTCAAGAAACTTTCCTATCTCAGGCTGAAGACTCAGTTTTACCTCCATGAGACCATGACGGCAGAGTAATTACTTTGTCTCTTAGAAGTGTTGTTTATTAAGTTATTCCATTTACATTAGTTTGGTGTATTACAAAACATATGTAGCCTATTACTTACAGTGAATTGTCCTTCTATTCATGGTCAGTTACATGTTGTTAGGTGTGTGACCTGTGATCTTGTACTCTTTTGTTTCACTGTAGACCTCAGACAACCCTAAAGACCTTCATAACACAAACGAAAGTTCTGTCTGATGCACTTCCTCTTCATTGACTCACCCTGTCGACCACATTCACTTTATGGCAGGTTCACATTGCCAGATAGCTAACCGTCCTGCAATAAAGCCTCCCTTCTCCATGGCTGTAAAATTCAAATTGTGTTGATTCAACTTTATGGTCATTCTGGAGGCTGCAGCTTTTGGTGCTGTTGACTTGGATCATGTTATATAGACAGGTGTTTCTATTATTTTGTTCATCCCGTTTATATCAATGAGGGTAGGCTAAATGAAGCTTAGCGTAAGTTCAGTCAGGAAGTGTATCTCTATTCCGCTTCCATTCACAACTCTCTCATTTTCTCCCTCTCTCGCCCCTCTAATTGTAATCAGCTTGACTTCAGGTACCACTCTGTTCTCTCCCTCTCCACCGGTGGGGTTTTTCCTATACTTCGCACAGTCTCACCCCCTTTTCACATATGATGACATCACGATGGGGTCTAATCGCCAAAGACTCACATCTCTCAGTTTCCTTCCCTTGTTTCAAGCACATCAACTCAACTTCATCACAGCAGAAATGTAACAGTTTAATTACGTAATGTAAAGTGTCAAACTGCCTCCACCATTGTAGTTGGTGCAACTGCTATGTGGACAGTTAAAGTTCCTCATATGTTATATTGGTGCATCCCATATTTCCTCTTTCCTTTTTTGGTTTGGTAAATTACTGGCCCCCTGGTTATAATGCGAGTCAGTGAGTTTATCCTCTGTCGTTAGGTAGGACAGAGTTATTATGTTTGGAGATTTAAAAATTAACGTAGATGATGTTTCTTGTAGCTTTGCTGCTGATGCATGTTACTGATCATTAACACGTTCTGTTTAACTTGACTTCCTGCCCAGGAAACATGCGATTCTGAAATTATGACTTTTACTCCACTACACTTACACTTACACTTAAAAGACAAATATTGTACTTTTGACTCTACTACATTTCTGAAGTGAAGTACTTGTTACTGTGAAGCAGAGCTTTTAGTCAGAGGAATGAATCACGGCCAACTCCTCCACTGTCAGTCATGTTGTGCTGCTGCATGTTTGAACAGCTCGGTTGGCCACGCTAGATAAAGATGATTCTGAAGATTCTTCTAGTCCGTGTTTACATTTTTTAAATTAAATAAAGATTCATTTTGTTTTAAATGTTTTTAACACGTGTTTAACACGAGCAACATTCATCACTACCTACAGAAATGTGCTGTCCAACTTTAGAAAGCACGTCAAGGTGTTAAATGTTTGCTTGTTTCCAGATAAAGAGTTTGTAGTTGGCATCGTTTTGTTAATTCAATTGTGTTTTCAGGGTCATTCGATTGTATTTTGAACACTTGAGTATTTTTAAAGCAAGTACTCCAGTGCAAAGTTTAAAAAATATACTCAAGTAAAAAAGCTCAAGTAAAAATTTAACTGAACAACTTTCACTTGTATAGCAGTAATATTTGACCAGAAATATCTATAATGTGACTCAAGTAATTCCGCTGAGTACTTTGTCCACCTCTGTTCAAGGCACAGATGTCAGAGGACAGAGCAGCTATGGAAACCCACAAAGCTTCATCTGCATCAAGTGATTTTTAAATACAGATTACCAACATGGTTAATGCTTAAAGATGCAAGGGCTTCTTACTTTGCGAACCAGATTTAACACAATCCTAAAATCCTGTTGACACCATCAACAACATTGTCACTCCTGCATCTCCTGATGTGCCTGTTTTTTCAACAACAGCAACAAAATCATCCTTCATTTCTTAAAGTAATGATGGCCACTCGTTTCTCTTTACTTAGCTGATTGGTTCTTGCCATAATATGAATTCTAACAGTTGTCCAATAGGGCTGTCGGCTGTGTATCAACCTGACTTTTGCACAACACAACTGATTGTCCCAACCCCATTAATAAGGCATCTGATTCATTGAGGAATCTAAAATATAAGACCTATTTAAGAGTTAAGAGTTATTTCACACTTTTTTGTTAAGTACATAATTCCACATGTGTTCATTCATAGTTTTGATGCCTTCAGTGAGAATCTACAATGTAAATAGTCATGAAAATAAAGAAAACACATTGAATGAGAAGGTGTGTCCAAACTTTTGGCCTGTACTGTAGAACCTTAGGCACCTGCGTACATCTGTGATCTGCTTCATCCTTGTATCACTAGTAGGTCACTCAGGTCTTCTGACCAGGTTGTCATTTGCACTTCGCACTTTTGTGAAGCAGTTTGTGACTTTGCTAGAGCCTACTACATAAACTTTACTACTTACTGTACTGTTACTGTATTAAACATCTCAAACGCTAAAACGCTTATCTATAGGTCACTTTGCCTCCCAGTTCAGTAAAATGTTCCAACGTCATTTTCAAGAGAAAGTGAACGTGTAGCCTATACAAGCAACAAACTGGTGCATGATTGACGACTGATTGCGTGTCAACCGAGTTATTAAGCTGAATGAGCTCCCATAAAGGATATCCACATAGGATACACCAGTTATTAAAACTCTTTATTGAAAGGTCGAGCGTTATATTATAAAGCAATGAAAATAAGGTTAGACATTTGACCTTTAGAAGACGCCCTTAACTTTCTTCAAAAAATAGCCGATGTTTAACCAGAAAAATGTTCGCGCATTTCCACAAGCCTTCAAACTGCTCCCTTCTCTTTGGGAAATACTTGTCATGAAAAAAGGGGGAAAAGCGATGAAACCAACATTTCAAAACAACACGCCAAAAAACCCCAACATTTCTGTTCATAGACATAGCAGATATATAAAAAAAAAAAGACAGGAGAAAGATAGATGAATATTCTTACTGTTGTCGTTTCCGTGAAACAAATAGACTACTCCTCGTCCCTGTTCATCCCCACTACTCGCAACAACTAAGTGTGACAGCTGGATCAGAAAGGCGTGTTCATGTAGGTAAGTACGGATTCAAAGTTCGTTGAGCAGAAGCGACTCACAGACTTTTCTCGTACCCCACGCCAATGTTTGGACGTCACGGAGAGAAAAGTTGTATTTCCAGATTTAGAATAGACAATTGATGAACTAGTTTTCAGTGTCCAGTGATCCTGGACCTGTCCTGAGAACGCTTCTAAGCACACTCTGAAATAAGCACCTACATGTTTGAGTGTTTAGGAAGCGAAAAATAAACTTTACAGTGTCACAGAACAAATTTAAAGTCACCATCCGTTTGAATAACATGCTCGGCCTGATTTCAGTTGGCCTTAACTGTGCACAACAAATTTGTCACAAGTTTTTCGATTGATTTTGTCACATCACAATATTTGCAAAAGTTTATCATGGTCCAGTGTTTAATTTACACATGGGGAAGTTTAAAACCTGATAATGATAATGAACAACATTTGCATATTAGTTATCCGGATTAAGTAATTAATTCAAGATGAACTGCTGTTACCTGCCACACCTATTTTGGAGAGTAAAGAATGTTCTCCTCGCAAATATGCTGCTGTGATCAAATTAAGTTTGACCTTGTTCTACGCGTTTGTGTAATAGTTGTTTTTCCCGGTTAACCAGTTCTTCTTCTGTGTTACCGTTCATGTTGCCATTTCAACAGGAACACCGCACAATCCTGGTGTATGGGTCGATGTGGTATGAGCTATGATGAATCTGTTTCTGTTTTTATTATTGTGTATCATTTGTTTTACAAGCTCACTTTCTATCTTTATTATGGAATCATCCATCCATGCATTGATAAATATTAATCCTGTCTTGATATGACAGTGCGTATCCTCTGACTGTGTTTGTGTTCCAGCTGCTCAGACAGACTGGATTGCTTTAACACAGTCTATGGCTGGTCCTTAAAGCATTACATTGACACATATTGATTATAACTGTAGCTGCTGATCGATGGGAATATTGTAGACTTTGTTAGGGTGACACCCTGTGGCCAAGATTGATAGAGCAACTGCTTTACCCTGTATTTCTTTCATGGTCTCTCTGATCATCATTTAAAATACACATTACAACTATCATAATTAATGCATCTAGCATTTAATCAAACTATAAGCTAATTGCCGTTAATGCGTTTGAGACGAGGTGAAAAGCTGCTTCCTCTAACGTCACATGCAGCCAGCCAATGAGAGGCCGCATTTTCAAAGCTTAGCCCGTGAGGCAGAAGAATGTAAGTCTGTGCACCGGCTTCCCACTTACTAATCATCTTATTTGGCGACTCAAAACACAGAAGACGTCAGTCAGAAACAATACGTCGGGACCAGCACGTGACGATATGACTGGCAGCTGTAACAGGCCTGTTCCTTTTTCACAAACGGGATTTTTTTTCTTTTTTTCTCCGCTGCTTCAGGAGTTGCAAGCATGTCGTGCTCACAAATGACTCATCTACCAGCAAAGGTAAATGACACACACAAGCGAAAATATACATAAAATGAATTATGTTTTTAGCTGATTGGAAACAAACACACACACACACACACACACACACACACAGCGGCGGTTGTGTACAAAGACAACGTGGTGTAGCCTGTAGATGCAGATCTGGACTCCACATGGCCTTACATCGCAGTCAAAGCAGTCTGTCATGTGTTTTAGGTTTGAACGGATGTAATGCCTCGATCAGGGTGACTGGATTTGTCGCCTGATTCTTATTTCTCGTCAGGATAATGAAGGGGAGCAGTGCGCGTGGAGAGTTAATGTAGAAAAAAAAAACAACCCTTGTCATGTTAATCGTTAACATCTGTCTCGAACTGGAGGTATTTAACCTCACCGTGAGACAACACAGTCAAATGAAGACATTTTTTTTTGGGCAGTGACATAGTGACACTGAAGTCCATGTCGATAAATGTATCTGTTTAAATCAATGTTACAGCTGAGCCAAAGGAGGAGGCATGAGTGATGATGTCATCAAGACAAACCCAGGAGCTTCTCCACAAACAGTGATCAGTGGGACAGCACCATTTTACTGGAGCACATTTTCTCCTTCACAGTAAGTCCTACTTTCAGGCTAAAATGATTTGGTTCACAGTTACAGTCATTAGTTCAGTGTTGGCATCCAACAACTGTCAAGTCTAGACACGTTTATTTCTTGCTTTGTGAGACAGGTTGTCTCTGTTGTCTTTTATATTTTCATGTCCAATTGTATTGTGGCAGTAAAGTTTCTTTGAAGTAAATGTTGATGAGGAGATTGAGCCCCAGACAGCAATGCTTAAAATGTGTTGCAGTCTGGGTGTAAACAGTATATCCAGTATGACTGAAAGCAAACACTGACACCACATTGCAGCTTTGCATTTTTTAATGCACACAACAAATACATGTCTTGCTGTGCAGATATCATGGAGTTTATAACCTTTTCTGTCACCATGAAGGTTTTAAAACATTTTCATGATTACATAACACAGTCCAATGTGCAACTTTGCACAGTCTTTTCAAACTCATGCGCTTTATACAGATAATACAAAAAAAAAAAAAAAAATGTTGAAGGGGGAAGTTTAAAGTCGCACTTCAGGTTGGACTACATCAAATTGATCCTAGCGTGTTGTTGCGGCTCTGTGTAGACATGCTATAACTGGGACGTCGCAGTGCTGGAGAGGGTGTCAGTATGAAGGGCCCAAGCTCCAGATGGGCCTTCTCCCTGGGCTTCTTGGTGGGGGCCTGCAGCGTCTACTTCTTCCTGCGCCAGGTGTGGTTTGAGAGGAGCTACCCTGTTCTGTCAGAGGCCCAGGAAAAAGCCACAACGGTGGGGGAGAGACCAACCAGCTGGAGGAAAGAGGGAGCTGCTCTCATCAACCTGCTCCACCCTCACCATGCAGGTGCTCCAGACATCACTGTGTCAAAAAAGTATATGCATGACAAGCATAGCATAAGTAAAATAAAACCTTGTATCCTCATATGTATTTTCATTATATTTAATTTTGCAAAATTTGCTACTGTTCTATTAGATCTATCTTGTCTTTGTTCTGTATATAAATTAGGGTAATTAGCTTAAATGTCAGCACTGGCTCAAACAGTCAGTGAGTGATTGTGGAGTGACAGACTGATAGATAAGATGTGTGAAATGCATTTATATGATAAACACAGACAAGGTGTATATATTATTAGCTTGGATGCTTTCATTGGTTTGGAAGTAGCCGTGGTAAAAGAGGGATATGTACACAGAGGACAAAAAGATAATTTTGCCTTTCAGTCAGTGGGATGAAACCACTCCACCGCAATGTCCACACATTTCATTTAATCAGTTTTTAATGAAACTGAATAAAAATGTACATATACATATGGTGTAGTACCTCTTCAGTCTTCTCGCTAATCCATCAAGGCATTTAGAGCTGTACTACAGTGCTCCAGGAATGTTGTTCAAGGTTTCCTGAGCTGGGGTTTCGCACATTGAAGGAAAAGGTCATTTGCACTGCTTACATGAAAGGTTTGAGAGTGCTCATAGCAAGTTAGAAAAAGGCATTAAAAGGGATAAAACGCAAGAAGAATGTGGAGTCAACTGAATGGATGAGAGCAGAAGGTAGAAGTCATGCTCATGTGTGAGGAGTGCCAGGGTGGTGTGGTGTGATGGCGGAATTATGTCTCCCAGAAGATGCATGATAAACGTCAGGCCTACACAGAGAAGGGTGTGAACGCATGTGCGGACCTGTGTGGCGAGCAAGCTGAGTGGTTGAGTCTACAATTTTTAGAAACAAAGTTGAAAAGAAACGTAGATCTACAACTAACAAGTATAAAAGAAACTTCCTCGTAAATGTATCTGCACTCTCGAATACATGCAACCCAGAGAAGTATAATTTGGGCCTCGCTGGTAGAGCCACACTTACAAAAGCTCCACTGCACGCCAGTTAACATTGTTATGTGTTGTGCTGTTTGCTGTGTCCTACTAGATGAAGACGGCCGGGTGGCAGATGTGTTGTACCAGAAGGTCCGTGTTCTCTGTTGGGTGATGACAGGGCCGTACAACCTGCATAGCAGGGCCCGCCATGTCAGGGCCACCTGGAGTCGCCACTGTAACGTGGTGGTGTTCATGAGCTCTGTGGAGGACCCAGACTTCCCCACTGTGGGACTGGGCACTAAGGAGGGCCGCGACCAGCTCTACTGGAAGACCATCCGGGCCTTCCATTACGTGTACGAGCACCATGCGAATGAAGCAGACTGGTTCTTAAAAGCGGACGACGACACCTATGTGGTGGTGGACAACCTGCGCTGGATTCTGTCCAACCACACCCCCGAAGAGCCCATCTACTTTGGTAAACGCTTCAAACCTTACACCAAGCAAGGCTACATGAGCGGAGGGGCAGGCTATGTACTTAGTAAAGAGGCCCTCAAGAGATTTGTGGAAGGTTTTCGGACCAAAGTTTGCACACACACCACCCCTGTAGAAGACCTAGCGCTGGGGCAGTGTTTGGAGAAGATGGGGGTTGTGGCCGGGGACTCGAGAGACACTTTGCAGAGAGAAACTTTCCATCCGTTTGTGCCAGAGCACCATCTGACTGGCAAGTTCTCCAAAAGCTTCTGGTACTGGAGCTATTGTTACTACCCAATTGTTGAGGCAAGTACTTTCACTTCTCTCTGGTACTACAGTGTAAGTTGGAAAAAAAAAAGTTGTGAAACCTATAAGTCATATCTGTGCTCAAAGTGTTGAAAATGCAGCGTCCATTGGACTGATGGTTAAGAGGCATAACATGTAAGTGCAATATTCCCAGTTTGATTCTCGCCAGAGATCTTTGTTGCATATGATACTGCCCTTCCTCCCCAGATTAATAGTCTATATCTTCACTGTGAGCTTGATGGTAACTGGACTTGCACTTTAATATAGTGCTTTTCTAGTCTTACTGACCACTCAAAGCGCTTTACAATACTTGCCACATTCATACATCACAGTCGCACACTGATGGAACAGCAATGAAGTGCAAAGTGGGGTTCAGTATCTTGCCCATGGACACTTCGACACCCTGACTGGAGGAGCCGGGGATTCAACCACCGACCTTCAAATTAATGGTCTACCTTCTGAGCCACAGCCGCCACAGCTTGCCAACCAAGACAAATGTCAAAAAGCAACTAGAAGTGGCACTATCAGTAAAACCACGTGTGTGTACCACCGAGTGGTTTACGGATAGCTCCTAAGTAAGACGACATTCTGTGGTGCGGATTAGTCTTATTAGAGAGGGGCAAGTCAGGCTAGGAAGAAATACCAGGGCGTGAACTGGTGAGTTGAAAATCCTTTAATATCATTAGTGTACATCTTAGAAATGTACAGTCGGGAGTGAGTATAATGCAACACAGTGTACTGTTAATTTTAGTTTTTGATGAAATAAACAAAATGTAGGTGTTGCTATAAACCACTTATCAGAGGGATAATAGCTAAATAAATGAATACGTGATTACCTGGCTCATCTGAATTCTGTATCTGACCTCCGCATAGTGAATTGAAAGAGAAATGAATTCATTTTAAAGTAGATGAATGCAGTAGAGACAATATCCTGTCAACAAAAGGAAAATTGGTCAATTTGTCGCTGATGATGCAACTAATTTATTGTACTTTGCAATTATAATGAGACAGGTCCATTACTGATCCTGTCAGATACAGCCTGCCAGTGTATGAAGCTGCTTTGTCCCGTCTTTCAAAGGAAAACAAGGAAACAAATTTACTTTTAATATTAGAGTAATTATTTTTTTTAATCAGACTGTAGAAATGGAAATTTGTGGTTTCAGAACTGTCAGCATATTGCAATTTATAAAAAGGCAGGTGATATTTTATATTCTTCTTGTTGTGAAACAGAAACAAAAAGGCAAAAGGCCAACGACGCATTGTTCCCACAAACAAGTATTTCTATGTAGCCAAAACCTGACGTACACAGATTTTTACTGTATGTCGTTCCTCTGCGCCGTAGACCGCCATTGTTGCTCAAAAAACTTTTAAATACGCACGAAAGAGTCACAGTGTCGCACTGGTTATCAGCCTTGACCGCAATGAACATGGGCACAGCTGTTTTTCTTGAGTGAGCCCCCTGCACACTGTCCTGCTTTTGAAAATGCTCACTAGTGCACAAAATGCGTATTAATCCACAACAGAAAATAGTGCCGGACATAGACGCAATTTACTTCATTGCCTGTTTTTGGAAATGAGTGTGTCTAAAAAAAAAAAAAAAAAAAAAAAAATTAAACCATAGATAATGACTAATCCTTAAAACAAATGCAACAAAGAAGATGTGCTACATGTACCTTTTTCATACAGGAGAAAATCACCTTTAGATTTTTTTGATTGAATTTGTACTAATCATCTCAACAATGTAAGCTCCTCATGCCAGTGAGATTCTTGGTGCTTGTTTTGTTTGTTTTGTCTTGTTTTTCTTGTTGTTTTTTGTGCTGTGCAGCAGAGTTCAGTTGAGCAATGAAACCTGTGAAACCAGATTGCAGTCTGGTGATTGATGGAGGCTGCCACACAATGTTTATATATATTTTTGTTTGTTAAATGCCTCAGAATTATTTATACTACAATTATAGCGTCTTTTGAAAATGTCATATTGCACAGTGTACAGTAATATATATATTTCTGAATCTTTCTCTGACTTGGATTTTATGTGCATGTGTGGACGTGCATGTTTTTGTCTTTGCTTGTATGTGTGATCTGTGTGTTATTCTTCCTCAGGGTCCACAGTGCTGCTCCGACCTGGCAGTATCGTTCCATTATGTGGAAGCAGAACTAATGTACACACTGGAGTATTACACCTACCACCTGAGAGCGTACGGCTACAGGCCACGCTACCGGCCGTCCCTACGCCAGGGACTTAGCCTCGGCGCTCTCACGCAGACCACCGTGACGGCGGGATTTGAAGGGGTTGGAGAGGTGACGGATGGAAGGAGTCTCACAACTGCAGCCTTCTCAGTTAATGGTAACCAAACCGAAGTGGAGACAGAGGAAGGAGAGAGAGACAATCTGAACTCGCGCCTCGCTGAGAACAGGACTGCAGTCACACATGGTAGACGGCACTGATCCTGTGTTCAGATGAGGCCGAATGTGTTTTTAACTGTGACGTGTCTGACGAATCTACGTTAGAAACACTTGTAGCTACTGTCACTCAGTGAGAAAGACCTATTATCATGGCCACTGTCTTGGCTAACTGGTGTTTTTTTCTGACACAGTATACCACAGCCAGTATGACACTGTATGCTCCCAGCACAGTGTGGTTCAGTGGGAGCTAAGAATGGCTCCGCTATTTTCATCCAAGTTCACAAGAACACTTGGTTTAGCTTAAATTAACTTTGACATCATCAGTGTCAGAATTAGTGCATTTGTGACGTTACACGGTCACAGATGTTCGCTTGGAGTGATGTAAGAATAGCCGGATAGAATTTTATTTTAATGTGTTTAACAAGTACCTGATCTGAGCCAAAAATGCAGTGACAGATGTATGAAATAAGCTCATAATTTTTTTAAAATTAATTTTCATTTCATTCATTATTTTCAAAACGTTTTTTCAAATGGAGAGCAACAGAAAAGTATATAGCCTCTTATGGCCCCTCTGATTTTTCTGATGTTAATGTTTTTTCTGATGTTATATCTGGTGTTGCTGATGTTTTTAATTTTAATTATTTATTCCGTTGTTTTGAAACAACATGCAAGAAATCCATTTCAAAGAGCCGTTGTATCTTCGTTTGCATGTTGCCTTTTAATGTCATTTTTAAATCCTCTGCAAATCGTGATATGTTTATTTCAGTGAGAACGACTGTGCTGTGAAAGATCTTGTTTTTAGCTTCGAAAGATGTAAGACGCTCTGATGCGGAAGTGTGCACTCGAAACCCTCTGTGCTTCTGTTTGGAAACACTGTAGCCTCTGATGAACATTATTATACAGAACTCCAATGATTTCCCTCTTGTAGCAGGCGTGATTGGACATGACTGAGCACTGGAGCCAGGCTTGAAGAATCACTCATAAACAGCTTCAGGAAAATGCACCAATGTTTTAAATGAATAAATTATGTATAAAAAATTATGTTTATTTTGAACTTTGAAGAAACAGAAATAACATGAAAAAGAAATAATCATCTTTCACTTCTAATTATGTTTTGTTTTCAGGTAAAGCAAATACAATCTGTGAAGTTTATGGTCACTTTCATAAGCCAGCCGGCAGTTTTACAGTGTGAATCATGGTTTAATCATTTCCATCAGACATTTCATTCATTGTTTGTGTTCTCTGTGATCTGTCACTGTAGCCAGATGAGTTGTTTCAGTCTACAGCCCCTGAAGAAACCTGCAGCACACAAATACACCACATTTATATAATCAATAATGTATAATCAGCATCATGTGCAAAATCAATTATTTAATACACAGTAAAACTAAGGTGCACTGGCCTTTTATGATGATTTAGAATTTTTTTTTTTTTTCTGTCACAAAGGACAAAAAAAAGTCATTTGAGTCATCAGTGCTTCTAACACATTAAACCTTGGAACAGCAGAAATCTTCAGAAGCTCTTCTGTCCTATATGGTTTTAATCCTTTACTCAGTGTTAACTTTGTCTTTTCAAGTCGTGGAGACTTTGTGTGTGATGTTCCATCTACTGAGTGAAACAGAAAAGGCACTGACCTCAGCCGGCACTTGTTGAGAAAAATGCCTCTCCTCTCTGGATACTCTCTCCTCCAGGGACCATTATCTGTGAGAGCAGACAATAGAAAGATATATTGTCCGTATGATGAGCATCAGAGACATTGTGAAATCTAACTCTAAACGCCCATATCAGCCAACAGGGCTGCAGTGGGTATTTGACTCTTGTAAATTGCCGCACTCACCAGGCTCTGAGTTTCTCCTTCCCATGAGGCCAACAAAAATGTCGTGCATTTCTCCTAGTAAGAAGAATGAGAACCGTTTAACGATGTGTTTTCCAACGAAAGTAAGCGCTTTATCGTATCATTGGTAAATGACAAAGGTCTTACTTTTTTGGGGTGATTGTACAGTGTTTGCATCTGATGAAAAAATAAAAAAAGGAAAAATAACAGCTTTTTGAAACAAGTTGTGGGAGATTTTCAGGTTACAATCCTGACTAGATCTAAGAAATTTCTAACACAAAATCTTAACATTTTTTGTGTTTGTTTTTTTAGTCATTATCATTAACATTGCTACTGTTATTAATACTACCATAAACACATGAATGTTATCGCTCGTCGTCAGTCGGAAGGAAGACTCACCGGCGTTTCTTCTGCCCATCAGACCCACAAAGCTGTCATAATCCAAATCGCTATACCTCTTCAGAATGTTCCGCTTGAGGTTGTCCAAGCCTACGGTCTGCTGCAATTACGAGAAGCACAAAGAAAACATCAGTTTCTGTTATAAAGATTTTCCGTACATGGTTTTGGTCGTTACGCGTCAGGAAACCTACATCTGAAGGTGATCTGCGCGATCCGGGTTCCTCGCATCTGCACTGGCTGTAGCGAAGTTTCATGATGAGGAACAGAGTCACCAGTAGCAAACCTCTCCTCATTTTCTCGGCACCACCTGTGCAAGGATATTCACAATCAACATTTTGTTGCTTCTTTACGGGCAACTAGCCTACATCACTGAAAACTGCATTTTCATCAAGGAACAACTTGTACCTGTTGCGCGTAACTCGCTGCGTAATTGGTGCGTAAAAGCGCGCGGGTGTAAGGTTTACAAAGGTATAGTTCATGGAACGTGTTGTTATTAAAATCAGTAAATTATAGTTTCAATTATCTTGCACACATCCATCATAGAAATAAAGACATGACTCCAATAATTTCACTCAATCCTTTTGTGTTCCCTCTCCAAAAAGTCGTGATAAACCTTAAATCCACTTCTCCATAAAAGGAGGAAACTGTTGAAAATATAATAAATACGCACACATTTTACGTTAAGCATTCAAATGTGCATTTTTTTTTTTTTTTTTACCTGATTTCTGTCGAGCAGGTAATTTGGTAAAAGAGTCAGCTGCGTGCGCCCTGGTGCGGAGTGGAGTGGGAACGGATAGATCCTGCAGTGAGATCCGGTGAGGATAAATGAGACGTCCAGGCTTTGGGCTAATAAATAATAACTGGATACCTGCGTAACGCCAATCAGCAACTGGAGCGTAGGTGGGGTACCAGGTCTTATATCACGTTGTGGTGAGCGCTACGTAGTCTACTTATTGGTGGTCATGATGCTGCTGCTGAGAGCTTATGCCCCCTACTAAACACGCACGCACACACACCCTCATAAAAAAAAAAAAGTCCAGGCAACGTCACGAGGACATAGGTTAGTGGACTCAAGCACATCCCTGAACATATTTGGAAATTTTCTTTACAATTGAGTTCAGTTGGCTTTGGATATAAAGGGAACAAATAAACACAACAATTTTTAATTGTAGTTTATCTTACAGTTTGAGTTAAAACCTGAGCTTCTGTGTTCAAAGTGTCATTTATCCATCTCTTTGCCATCAGACTCACATGCCCCTCTGGGTGCCCTTCCACCCCACTGACCAGTTGACATGGTCACTGATAAGATACTAATCTTTTTAGGAAGTAATTATATAGATAGCCGCTGCCTCTGCATGTCACTGTAGAGGATGGTGATTAATGTGGCTAGACAGGCTACACAGCTGTGTGTTTGCTATTGACTGCCCTCGTTCAAACACAAAATGTGAGACAAAAAAAACATTTGTGCATCTACACCTGAGTAGCTATAGGTTTTGGTTAGTTAATAGAATAACAAGTTAATGTGCCAACATGCTGTGTGGGTTTAATTTAATATAAATTTCAAATATTTGACAAAGTTTAAGAAATGTTGTGGTTTTTTTGTTGCATACAAAATAAAATAAATCTGTTCATTTTATTTCATTTTATTTTTTGGCTACAACCACAAGTCAAGCAGTAAATGCATGCGTTATCAGTGCAGCCACTGAACAGACAAACACGCTGAGTTGTCATGACTAAAATCCAGAAGTGCCGTTTGGACAGACACATCTTCATACCAGTATTGACACAATGAGTAACACGTGATTCTGAGGGTCTCTTGAAAGTGTTCCCATGGCTGCTGTTATCTGTTCTTTGTTAAAGCGCTCTGACAGGTGGTGAGATGAAATGTCTGTCTTGTAACATGTATAAGCACCGATGGTGTGATAGTGTTTTATACAGCAACAAACGGTGCTACAGGATTTAGTTGCTCTGACATTGCAGTAAAGGCATCATATGAAATCAACAAATCTAAGTGTATCGTAAAAAAAAGTATTTTCCTAACATCAGCAACAGCAGAAAACAACTCAAATTTAGTGCTCATACCAAACCTATCATTTTTCTTGCAATTACACAAGCAATTACACTTATGCTGATGTTTGTGCGCACATGCACAATGCAAACAAGCATGAATATTTCAGCAAAGCAAAGTTTGAGATCATAGCTGTGAACAGGCAGGAGATACTGCTGCAGATTGCTGTGGCCTCTGGAGACTTAGGCCTCATGGAGGAGGGTATGACACCAACAACAAAGCACCAGGCAAAAATCCAAATGGTGCATTTCACAAAAGGTTAACACTGCTGCGATTTAGTAATGACTTCCCATTTCCATATTTGTCCTGTTCCCGTATGTAGTAGCGCGGGGGTGAAGTGAGGTGTATGCAGCAGTGCAGGGGTTCGGGATGGGAGATCTGACAGAAGTGGGGAAGTCATTAATTGCATTTTTACATTATTGATGAGTTTTTTTTTTTTTTATATATCTCTTGGTAATCAAAGCGACCCTGTTTTTGGACCAACAGAGTGCACAGGGAAAGAGTGCCAGGGGCTGTTTATCCACAACATGCCAGGGCAGAGGGAGCTTCTCATCTCACTGAAAGGCAAATGGATATTGGGTTGGATGTGCTGCAGGGCTGGATGGATGTCCTCCTATACGTCACAGGTACATGCCCTGCGGACTGCTGAACAAAATCACATGCACCCTTGCCTGTATTGCATTTGGATGTCACTCATTCCTGACCTCACAATGAAAACGGTAGCACTCCCACTATGTATGAGCTCCCCTCAGAGCTGCAGACAGCTGCAAAGACGATTGGACAGTATTTTCCCTGACAGGTCAGCAGGACTTTCATGGTTGGCTCAGTAACAGCAGGTAGCCCACGGTGGCTATAGATGGACCAATATGAGGGAAGACAAAAGGGAAAAGGCACAGCTCAGCTTCATGCTGAGATCATCTGATATGAATGCGTATGACTCAGTGTGCACGACAAATTTAAGCGATGTTGAGGTCTTATGCGAAGTAGTGTGACTATCAGTCAGTTGGCCAATTGAAAACATTTGTATCTTCTTTTGCTAATGATTTAATGTAAAAAGTTTATTTAATGTTGTCGGGCTTCATCATTTTCCCATTCAGATTTGTTCCCCTTCTTGCATCCCCCCCTAATTTAAAAGTTTCCTTATATGATTTTGCCCATTTATCCTGCTACACCTGTATTGAATTACTGGATTAACAGGTTGAATAGATTGACATAACCTTGCGGTGGAACATATACAAAGAGAGAAACATAGAAGGAAAAATATTAATAAAAATCTGCAGAAGGCCGGGTTAACTGAAAAACAGCCCGGCAGGTCAATTTGTTGTATGATCCGTGTCAGGACAAGAGAATACAAATTTGTTCCTCTATAGTTGCGTATCTGGCGAAGGAGAGCAGCAGGAGTACAGTCACACTGTTATCCCTCTGTTCTCCCTCTGTTCTCCCATCTAATGGAGCTGCCAGTCATCCATTTGTGCAGGCTTTCATGGCCTGAGAGGGACAAGATAAAGTAAGTTCCACCCTGGAGTTGAGAGGAGACAGTGACGCCACAGCCCTTATATGGGAGAGACGTTATGAAAGAATGAGTGACCAGGGGGAGACGGAGAAAAAAAAGAGAGTGGGCAAGGACGAGAGGCGAGAGTGAGATTGCAAAGACGTGCGACAAAGTACAGGGTGTAGATTTAGCTATATCTTCGGACAGGCTGGGGTTGGATGCACAGCTTGGAATCTCTAGCCAGAAAGTCCAAAGGGGATTCTGCATGTGTGAACACAGTCAACAGGAAAACAGTCCCTCACACACTCAGTGGCCATCCCTGCTGTTTGCTGTTGCTTGTGGCGACATGGAGACTAAAATAAGCCGATCTAGACGATGATTTCAGGCCTCTCAACGTTAGATCATGAGGCACACCTGTCAATAATTGAGTTAATGGGCTCTAATCTAATGGGGGAATTTAACTTAGAATGTACTTCTCCCTCTCCTCGGGGCATGCAAAATGACTTTGATGGATGCAGTTTTTTATTCCACCCACTCCTCCCTGATCTCTGACTTGGAAGGTCCAGAAGTGTCACTTCCATCTAAATGTTAATTTGAAGACTGTTCCTTTACGACTGGCATGGATGTTGATATGCTTTGAAAGTCTATTTGCATTTGACCACAGCGGGTATGTGGAACTGTTGCTGTTGTGTTGCCAAAGTCATTCTTTTTTTCCCCCATCGTTTTCCAAAGAGCTCCTAAAAGTGTTTTTCTGCTTCCCCGTTGTCAAAAGTTTTTTGTTCCCTCTAATTTTCTCTCAGTGGCGATCGTTTGCACTCGGGTCTGTGCTGTTTAGGCTCATGAATCTCTCTTTTTTAAGATTGGAGGATTGTTTTGAGACAGTATTGCCCATTTTCTACTCATCAGGCAGTGAGAATACTCCAGAAAACACATTAGCATCCCGTTTGTCACAGACGCAATATACAGGCTGTGATTTGCATTGTAGTTATGGTGCAATCAAACACTCGTGTTTGTTGTGTTTTCAATTCTAGAAATATGTTTTCTATCCTGAGCAGACTCAGTGTTGTGCATCAGATGAACAGGGGGCATTGTAAGTTTGCTGCAGAATTTCTGTTTTCTGACAAAGGGTTTTGCTTTTTAATGTGACAATTTATTATTAAACATACAACATAACTGAGTTATGAGGATTTTCAGCAGTGGGGTGCTGAATGCCTCCCATTTTCTGCAATGGCAAGATGTAATGGTCGCTTCATGGTAGATTTATTTCCTCTGCCCTCCCTTCATTAATCTTCTTCCAGCTTTCCAAACCTTTCGACTTAGCAAACCTTTGCATTCAGTTTAAATATTGTTTATCGATGGTATTTAACACTGAGGCAGCCGTCTGCTGTGGGATTCTACTCTGTGATGAAGGAGCTGCAAAGCAGCAGCCATTGCACAAACAGCAAGGAGATGCAACAAGTATGATAGTTGAAAACCCCTCAAATATACACTCACCAAGCATGGTAACCCTTTCATTTACAGGCTGTTAATTATGTAGTAATTCTGTAATACTGTGAAGAAATGACCAAGAAATAACAGTCAAGTGAAATCAGTAAAATCAGTATAAAGACAAAAATTGTAGTAGTATAATTACCAGGAATTACTGTAAAATACAGGGTAATTACAGAGTAAAATTGAAGCAGAATAAAGAGTATTCATTGGTAGTTGTATGAAAATGAATTGTTATAGTAAGAAGAATAGCCCACATACAGGGACAGATCGGTGTCGATAACCTTGTGTTTCCCGAAGGCAAGCCGTGTATTAACACCATAGCCTATAGGCTGAACAATTAATGCTAAAGCAAAAGCATGTCTCTGAACAGTTAGTTTCTTAGCAGTGTGTTGTCATTTAGCACTAAATTATTTAAGTCCATCTCAACGTGGGATGTCCAGATTGAGCATCATGCGGATCCGTCAATGCCTTTGCCCTTGTGTTGCACCCCAATCAAAATGATAATCCCATTAATATCGGTTAATAACCCTTATTGAATAACGACAGGCTGTTTCAAAAGCCTCAGTAATAAACCTAATGTGTTTGTGATTTCCACAGTCTTACATTCTAATAAGCCAAGAAGAGTGGTAACCACTGTAACACTGTAATCAAAAGCAAACGGGGCGAGGTGAAGTGTGTTAAGAAAAACATTCCCCACACCGCTACACCACCACAATCAACCACCAGCCTGGACTGTTGAGCCAAGGCAGGGTGGGTCCAAGGATTCATGCTGTTGATGCCATATTATGACAGTATAGATCAGACCGGGCTGCATCTTTACAGTCTCCAACTGTCCAACTGAAGCTGCAGATCTCTCTTCCTGGCTGACTGGAGAGGAACCTGATGTGCTCTTCTGCTGCTGTAGCCCATCCACCTCAAGGTTAAACGTGCATTCTGATGCTTTTCTGCTCACCGCGGCTGTGAAGAGTGGTCATCTGAGTTACCAGCTCCAACCAGTGCGACCGTTCTCCTCTGGCCTCTCTCAAGATGTTTTTTTTTTGTTGTTTTTGGCACCAATAATCACGCCTCAGAGATCACATTTTTCATTATTCTGATGTTTGATTTGAACATAAACTGAAGATCAAAAGTGGTTTCATTGTGAAGCTGATGAGGACTGCCAGCTGGAAGGCAGACTGGCAGAGTGTAGGCCGACACAAGCAGACTGAGATCAGAGGAGGACGATTATATAACCTTTTAGGCACGAGTAAACAGAGTCAAACATGGTTCAGGCAAACATGAGTTTGTCAAATTCAAACTTGAGTTAAAGTTTGGCTGTCGTGTTAGGACCATGTTGGCGCAGGTGGACTGGCAGCAGGAGGGAAACACAGAATCACACCCAGACCAACACACACATACACACAGACAGACAGAGACAGAGAGAGAGAGAGAGAGAGAGAGAGAGAGAGAGAGAGAGAGAGAGAGAGAGAGAGAGAGAGAGAAACAGGGGACAAACAAGAAGCAGGGAGAGGAAAAACAGCATGAACACTAGCAATGAGGGAGGTGTGTTCCAAATAAAGTGCCCAGTGAGTGTGTAGTAGATAGCTGAACAGACAATAACTGAGAGGCAGAGATGTGCTATTATAAAAAAATTTGAGCAACTTCCCTGTTTCATACTTGAACCTAAATTCAAGGCTAACAACCAATGCCAATATTAATTATCCCAAAAAACACTTTTGTTGTAGACGTGTTGTTCAGTGCACGAATCTTTAACATCCTCACACTGAACTGACCACTTTAATCCCCTCACTGGTAAATAGCTATTCCACTTTTCTGCAAAGAGCTTTACAATTTGCCTGTCATTCAAAAACATAAACATAAACACACACACACACACATTCACACACTGGTGACAGCAAGCTACAAATGCAAGGTGCACGCCTAACCATTGGGAGTCATTTTGGCTTCAGTGTGTTTCTCCGTCCACATGTGGAAGGACACTTTTGACATGTGGAGAGGAGAACCTGTGTATTGAACGGCCAACCCTGTGATCAGTGGAGGACCTGCTCTGTCTCTGGCCGTTACTTCCTGGTTTGTAGCTTATTAAAAGAATATGAAACTTAATCTGTTTCAGATATTTGGATGCTGAGCTTTTAACCTTATAAACTGTAAAACAACAAAATCAGGGTTTGTTATTGTAACCATGGCAGAGGTCCCCCAACCATGTTTGCCTCGACCTTTTTGCGCCTCAACCCAATCCGACAGTTTTGAGAGGAATATATAAAATGTGTCGTCCTGCTGACAGGGGCATCAGATCCGAAACCACCTCTATGTGTCACTCTGGAAGGCATGAACAAACAACTTATGTGGCTGTTAAATTTCAATGACTTGTTGGGTAATTTGCTCCGCTGTTTTATTGTCTTGTTTTTGTGTCTTGGTGCAGCTGCAGGCTTTCAACTTGACCATTTGTCTGTATATATTCCTGCAGCAATAAGTTGTCGGTCTGGCCTCTGAGCTGCCAAACTAACTTTATTATTATATGTGGGAATTTGCAGTAGGTCACCAAAAGATGTGTTCTTCTGGCACAGCCATAACCATCTCGAGAGCAGTAGACAAGGCTTTTGACTGATATTTTGTGTTGGACCCACGATGGAGGTGTCTGTTTTTTGGACTTCTGGGTTGATGATGGAGATGTAACATAGGGTTTATAGCTCATTACTGCGGTGTGAACAAGAGCCGGCAATATTGCAATTGAGCTTCCAACACACCTTGATATTAGACTGACTGACTGTTCCCAGAAAATGACCTCTCTCTGCTGCTTATTTCATTTTGTTCCACCTGCTCATAAAATTGTGTCAAGGGAAATTATGGAATCATAAGATCAAAGTGTGCAACATAGCGACTGAGACAGAAATTGGAAACCATGAAACAGTTCACGGTCGCATTATTCATCCACTGATTGATTTTGAATATTTGATATTAGGAGTTTTGTGATTTCCCCGCTACGTGCGCGTTCTCCTGTTTCTACGTGCGACCATACTGTGCGTTCATGGGTGAGGTAATGACAGCATGAAAATTTAAAGGAGAGATGTTGAATACACATATAAACACTCAAACACCAAGCAAACTGCACATGTTTTATTCAGCTGTGATGTGTCAGATACCCATGAGACAATGTTGAAAATTTCCCATGACAGTGCTGGAAATACAACTGGCCACATTGATCTGAGGTCTTTTCTATGGCAATCATCCCAGTCATTTCCTGAGGGGGTTGCTTCAGTCCTTTGTTCTTTGTTTCCTAATATGGTCATTAGGTTCAATGTTAGATACAATCCACCACTGGCCCATGTCCACTGTATGCTCATCATTTCTGAATTTCAAAGCAGAATACATATTATAGATTGACACAATGATAAGACTGGACCAAAGGTGAGTCCTGCATAAGGGGTAATTTCAGAGACAATAAAAAACTTGGCTTTGAATGCCTTCTGGCATTTTTGTGCTCCGCTTTGTCTTTTTTCACTAGAGACCAAGTCAATGAAACACATTATTCATGGAGCACTCACCTAATTTTCTGGCCAACATCACCTTCAAGAAACAGCTGTTATTGCTTTCATGGTATGAGGGGTCAGCTACTGATCAATCCTGACACATCAACACAGTTGTACTTTTCTTGAAGGCAAAGCTAAAGCATGGATGACATCACAATCATTTCAGGTGTTGGAGGTTGGATTTAAGATAGTAGAAGATACTCAAATACTCTTTATTTTAAAAAAAAAAGGAGTAATAAATAAGATATTTACAAGTTGTAGACACAAATCTAGAGAGACATAAAGACGCAAAAGCTTTCACATTTACTTTATGTTTTCTCTAGTTTTCATGCTTTACAGAATGAGTGGGGATTTCCAGCACGTGTATTGAAGCATGAAACATGAACAACAGTGAGATCTCAGTTGTACAAAACAGAGAATTTTGTTTTACGGCATATTAATATTTATTTTTCTGTTCAGTGATTATATGTGAGGAGACTTTACTGTGCTGACTTCCATGGAGCCAAAGACGGACAGATAGACCGATAGACAGATAAAAGCCCCACCAGCACCACCCCCTCAACACACACACACATACACACACACACATACTCGAGCACACAGATGACTGATGGCCCAGGGCTCTCCTCTGTAAATGACAAGTGCCATCCATAACAGGCAGGCAGGGGCTGGTAAAGTGATTACGTTCATAACACACGGTGTCCTGGTAAACACAGCTGGCACCACGTCTGTCACGCTAGACATGAGGGCAAATTGCTCAGTCCATGTAAAATTATGGATTGTGTTTTAGGTTCATCTTAACAGAGAGTTGTCAGCAACATAGCAGATGGAGGGATTACACCTTTATTCCACCTCACTTACTGTAACAACTGGCTGTCTGAGCCAGAGGATGTCAGGGATGGCCAAGATTGATCAAAACTGATAAGATACTGGGATGACTTAAGGTCTATTGTGAGCATGGGGAGCACATTATAAACTCATTATACATCACTATCTGATAATTACATGCATCATAATTCATTATAAATCTGCCACAACTGTATAATGAGACAGTGCCATGTTCTGATTTTAATGATTGTGCTGTGATTCACTCATGATAATACAGTACATACAAATACGAGGTTTTGTGCTGTGAAAAAGGCCAGTTGCTTTTAACATTTAAAACCTTTACATACCCACGGTACACCTGCACCACTCTCCCACTTATTTGCTTGATTAGACCTCTTCTCAGGATTTTGTACAGACTGTTTGTGGTCTTTTCCTTACCTTATTACCATTCACTCACATGCTTCATACTACATACCAATTGTATTTTAAGAATCATATATTATACTATTGTTTTTTAAAAAAAAATCTTTTTAAACTACTGTGCCAGGAAATGCAATACCTCAGCCAACAGACAGCCAACACCAAATAGCAAATTCAGGATGCCATGCACAGACAATTCAGTTTCACAAAGAGGAAGTCAAATGTTCCTTTGAACATTTTGTACTGATTTTATTTTGCAAGTTCTGCATGGATCTTGGGTCTCACCAACGTCGCATAAAATATTTCAATGTTTTTCAGGTGGGAGTGCCTCCTCCATTTCCCTTGTGCATTGCATCATGGGACAATAGTGTACATCAGCAGCATACTCAAAAGTCAAATGCTTCTAAAGTATGCACACTGACGTTTTAAAGCATACTTAATTTTGTCACTGAACATGCTACATGCTAAGAACCTCACTAGGAATATTATATAAAATGTAACTGGGACACAACTACCTTTTTGACATCCCATTGGAAAAACACAGGTGCAGTTCATAATTATAATTTCATGGTCCTCATATTGAGCATGCTAGCTTACTTGGGCACTTAATGGAGTATGCATCATTAGTAATGACATCAAGTTCCATTAAGTGTCATTTTCCCTCTACAAAAAGACAAATTCCCAACTGTCTATTCCCAGTTTAACTTTGCCCAACTTTAGCCTGAACAGAGGTGCAATCATCCGGAATAACTGAAAACACCTGTGTAGAACAGAATGTAAAGGAGGTAAGAGGGAGCATCTATGATTCCATTAAAACAGATATAAACCATGAAAGGTCTCACACTGATTAGGTAGAATCTGTTACACCTCCGCGCCGGCGACAGCCAGAGCTGGAGGCATATTGTTTTCGGATTGTCTGTCTGTTCCATTCTTGTGGACACGATATCTCAGTAACGGCTTGATGGAACTCCCTCAAATTTGGCACAAACATTCACTAGGACTCAAGGATGACCTGATTAGACTTGGTGGTCAAAAGTCAAAGGTCAAGGTCAGTGTGACCTCACAAAATGTGGTTTTGGCTGTGTGAACACAATATCTCCATGCCTTGAGGGAATTTCTTCAAATTTTGGACGAGCTTCCACTTGGACTCAAGGACAAACTGATTAGATTTACTGGCTAAAGGTCAAAGGTCAAGGTCAGCGTGACCTCATAAAACACTTTTTAGCCATTACTCAAGACTTCACACAGTTATTATGACAAAATTTCACACAAATGGTTAATATTTCATATGACTCTGGACAATCAGAGATGTAACCGGAAACTAGTCTGAGTGATGGAGGCCGACAACCATGAGGTGATAATCTGGTTTCATCTGGTAGGAGCCTAAGGAAATCGTCATCGGGTTTGCTCTTCTCTCATTTTCTTTATCTTACATTTTTAGACACTTCATCTCAAAGACAAACACTTGTTCATAAAAGTCAGTTTATCAATTATGATATTTAGTGTGATATTTGATAACAACAGTGTGAAAGTGAATATTGCTTTGGACCTAAGGAAAGCAAGACGCCGGCGTCAGGGGACAGAAAGATAATTAGTGAGTGGCTGTCACAACAGGACACCGTTGAATGACAACATTATTTGTTTCCTTCCGTCAGTAACTCATCATCTAATTAAAGGTGACACACTATCTTTCACATTACATCCAGTGTCTCACCATCAAGCCTCAGTGTCACTGTTTCCCCCCATCTCCCACTCGTCCCGCCATCGTTTTCGTCGCCATCATTTCCTGAAAATGCTCCGGGGTTTACATTGGATGTATTGTGGGAGATTTAAATAGAACATTCTTGGGAGGACATCTGTGACTCACTGTGCCTTTTGGGTAATCACATCATCAAGGAGCTGTACAGTAAGGACAGTAGTAGATCAGCTGGGCAGGAGTTTGAATACCAGAGGGTCGTTGCGTAAATGTGATATTTTCTTCTAATGTTGTTGGTAGTTGTAGATAAGTACAACTACATTTCAAAATAGAAATGAACAACAACTCCTCTGCTATGTTTTCTCAGTTTTGCCTATGGTCTGTCTGATTTGCATTTGTTTTGTTGCAAACCTGCCACTCCTGGTCATCCAGTCTGAATGTGGCTAAAAAAGGTACCGCCCCTGTTAATCACGTATTCTGTCATATCCCTCGGCATCTGCTTTGCATTTGGCTTTAGTGTCAAACTGTCAGTTTATATAGTGTTGCAGTTTGCCTCATCTGACTGCATTCAAGTTGTTGACTTTAGGTCCTCCAAGACATTTTGAGATGTCACAGTAGGAAAGGCACAAGTGTGAATAATAAAATGAATGATGGCAGAATTTCATTTAGATGCTTTTGTTTCAGGGTCCTAGTATTGTGCCTGCCGGCTCGCTGTCACACTGTTGTAGAAGGCTGGGTCACTTAGACCGGAGCCATCGTTAATGCAATTAGTGACACCTGTGCAAGTCAAAAAAAAAAGTTACTGACAAAGTCAAGACCGTTTTATTGCTCCATGATAAAACATAACACAGGCATTTGGTGGAATCAACATTTTTTTTCTCATTAACGTAATGTAAATAAACATGTTTTATTAATTTAACTACTTAATTCAACTTCAACTTAAAATGAATTTGTAACAGTCTTACTGTTAAGATTTGCCTTCAGGTTACTCTTCAATTAATTTTTTTTCCTGTTGTACGTTTGGACTTTCCACTTCCTGACATTTGACAGATAATTAAAGGATTAGCCAACATTAGCATTGACAGCTGTTTGCTTACCAGATTTGCCAGGAGCTCCTGTCATTGTTGCATTTACAACACAAGAGGTTATAATACGCCCTCGAAGCAACGCTACTTCTTCAGGGCAGCATGGGCGCTACAGTGACTCCCATATCAGAAAGTGATGGGATGGTCTGACTGGGCCGGGGCTAGCTGGTTAGCATGCTAACTTCAGTAAGAAAAAAGAAGCGATACAAATAGAAGCAAATCAAGAGGGTTACTTTCTCGCCGCTGGAGACAGCTTTTGGTGAGAAAGGCAATGAAATTTGAACGTTTCTTCTGGGCTAGTATATAAATAGCTGTTAATGCTAATGCAGACTATGTAGAAATAGCCAAAAACCTTTAAATAAACATAATAATTTATAGTACACTTAATTGCTTTGCTAAAATCATGTTCTTGCTCAAAGACAAAAGTCTATGTGACACACCGTAAATTTTCCTCTTATTGAAACGTCTCCATTCACTGCTTGAGAACGGTTAATTAGATTCTCTCCAGCCATGGCCTGTGCTGCGTCAGTGCAGAAGGGCAATTTGCTTTGACCGCCTACTCTGGCATGAAGGACTGCAGACCATTCTCTCACAACTGTGGCTTTTGTCTCGAGCTGCTGCCATGCCCACACAACTGAGCCATCTAGCTGCTGTCAGCTCAGCCCTCAAACTACTGAGACATTACTAGGATGCCTTGTGAGAGCAAGAGCTGACACTTTAGAGCTGTTGATGACACAAATAGGAGGCTCTAGGTTCACTTTTGTGCGCCTAAATCAATGCTGTATTACATAGTCCCCTTATATACAGATATTACCCGAGGGAATGTGGCTATTTAGTTTGACCTGAGTGGGAGTTTGGTTATTGCTGAGCATTGACTTAATTTCCCTGAAGAAAACAAGATGTTAGTCAGAGGACTGATCCCTCTATCTCATGCCCTCCTCAGATGTTACTGTTGTGTCTTGAGGTTTCCTTTAGAAATACTTCAGCCAAGGGAGGGCTGATAAATGTTTGTCACAGCAGGATGTTGCCTGTAGACCGATGAGAGTGGTTGGAATATAGAAAGCAAAGAACACAAATGAAACTGAGGTAGAAGAAGTGGAGTCTGCAAATCTGATAAAAAGAAACAGTTTTCCTCTGAGATGATGATGAGCATACACTGCTGTGTAATTCTGGGGCATACATACAGGTACAACACAACCCGAGCAGCCTCACAAACACTGATAATGACATGCAGCATTTGAGAAAAGACAACAAGCTGAAATGAAAAGAACAAGTGCTACAGTTGGTCTCAACACAATTTTGTGACTAGTTAAGGAAATGAGATTACAGACTTGTTTGCTGTGCTGTGTCTCTCTCTCTCTCTCTCTCTCTCTCTCTCTCTCTCTCTCTCTCTCTCTCTCCTCCCAGACTGTCTGTGGAGCCTGAACTAATTATCTCCTCACTGATGCACCTGAACCTGCCAATTCCTGTTCGTGGAGACAGACAGGAGGGTACACGCCTGGATTAACCTTAACTATAACACTGAGAGAGAGATATTTTCGTGCTGATGATGTCCTGTTCCATGCCACTCTGCATTTGATATGGTATCCTCTGTGGGATTTGACAATTTGCAGTACGATCACATGCTTGCACTTGTTCTCCCTGTAGTTGAAATGCAGCACAGTGTGTACACATTTTGAGTTAGTCGCAACTGTTGGCACAGAAGATATTTCATAAGTATTAAGGGCTGTCATGACTTTTTTCTTACTAATGCGTAAAAGCTTGGAAAAACTTTTTTGTTTACATTTATGTAGACTAATATCCTGTAGATATCCTGTATTCATTCTTCTTGCAGACAAGATTTTGTATTGCCAGCGTAGGTGTTAGTAGAAGTAGATGGTACCCTTACACCCACAATACAATACTTTCAACAAAGGTTCAGTTCAATTCTACAAAATTGACTGCTTCAACAATGTGAAAATGCCTGGTAAACGTGAGAGGGTTCTTATCTTTTGTGTTTCGATTTCTATAGTCTACCTGTAATTCCAAAGCAAATGCCTCAGATTTCTTATTCTCTGAGCTCATTCAATCCTTGAAAGAATGTGTTATCTGAATTAGACTGGAAATGTCGGCACAGAAAGCAATTATAGCATTTTTTTGTCATTTACAATTGAATCCGGATTCTTTCATCTCATTTTTTCCCCTTTGGGTTCAAATCTTGCCAAAAATCAGCAAATAACTGGACATCTTATCGTATTTTTACAAGCAGAAAAAAACATTCTTGCCGTCACATCAGTATTAAAGCTCAGTCTCATAGCTTCCTTTTTGCATAGAACATGTGTGATGCAAAAAAAAAAGACAGAAGGAGGAAGAAAGAAAGGGAGACTGAATAACATGCCCACTCCTCTCAGGCGCAGACTTCCATTTGGAGAAAAGTGCGGGTACGTATCTCTACCTCTTCAGATTGCATTTGAAGATCCCTGTCTAACCATCTCTCTGTGTTATTGCCACATGTCGATGGATGGAGCTCTCTAAGAGTTTCTGGGTCTGCCTCTCAGATCCATGCCATTATGCTTTTGCTTTTAGGAATTGCGATCTATTAAAACACGGAATCTGTGCAGGAATATACAGTACTTTACTTCTGCTGTCTTCTTTCTGTGTTGTTCTGAAAGTAAAGTAATTCATTTATAAGTATCTGGCAAAATAAAATGTCATGGTGGAGGTATTTTAAATTCAATGTTGAGAACCATCATTTTTGTGATTTAGGATCATTGACAAATATTAAATAAAAGGGCCATGTGATAATTATCTGAAGCAACCTAACCATACATGTACAGTTAAAAAAAACATTTATGTTTTCATAAAATACAACTTTAAATGATATTTAATGATACTAATACTTATTTGTTATGTTTTCACATAAATCAAATAAGTAGGCTATAAGAATCATTTCCCCACATTTCCAAGCAAGTATGCAAACATGTAAGACTTGCCTGTGAATATAAAAGATATGTCAGCAGCATTAAACTTTCTCAACCACAGACTGCAGTACTTCAGTACTAACTACATACCATCTGAAGATCCATCTTTGAGTAGTGACATTTTTGTTTCTTTAAGGTGCTGTAGAATCCTGCCCTATGGATCATTTAGTTTTACGATGTCTTTGATGAGAGTGGCAATAAAGTCGAGCATAGCAACCATCTGTCCAATCTGCTCCTCTCTGCCACATGGCTAAGTATTCTTCTTTCATATTCTATATAGTCACAGAGCTGAAAGGGCAGCTCTCTTTAATGTACTGTATATATTCAGGACATTATGAATACTGTAGCCTACATATCAGTACTGGATGTCCTCGTCTTCATTATTACATCCCAAGCGCTGCAGTGTTACACAATGTTGATGTGAAAATAATTTTGACTGCTCATGCAGTGCAGAATAAACCACTCTTCTCGACCATATGCTGCATTGTTTCAAGTGGAGCTGATTCTCAGTCGTAACAGGAGGACCATCTAGTGGCTGAGCTGTGTATTTGTTACAAGATGTAGAGAACTGCTGTGGCTGTGGTAAGGAATGGTTGAAACAAATGAGTCCCCGGGGGATGATATGAGGGCTGTTGCTTACAGGAAATCAGCAATGCACTTCAGACAGCACAATGCTGCTCTTCATCAGACAGTACAATGCAGCATCAGTTAGCTACGCCTCCTGCTCGCTGCATCTGCTGCTCAGACAGCAGCCGAGACAGATGACTCACTAAAAAGTTATAGTGTTTATCTTTATATATCTTCCAGAGCCTGAAAGCATGTTGCTTGGTGAAACGCTCAATTGTTCAAAAAAAAAAAATGTTACTATGGATACCAAATACACTCACTGTCCACTTTATTAGGTATGCTTATCAGGAACAATAAGTCTACTTGTATGTAGCCTATAATGTTCAGTCTGTGTTGACACTATGTTGATTAAATTATAGGTTTTAGCGCTGAAGTCATAATAAGTGGTCTCGCAATAAACATCTGTTGGTATAATGTAGTCCAATACCACATCACCTTTAACTATAACCTCAGTAATAACATTTCTGACAATGCCACCAAAAACTGAGCTGTGTAAAGACACGTTATGGCAGAGCAGCTGTATTGAACACAATTCGATTGCACAGTTGTGTTAGGTTGATCGAGCAGTGAAGACTGTTCAACAGTGTTTGCTTGTTTGTTTTCTTCAGCAGTGGAGATCTATAGTGCAAATCAGCTTGGCCAAAACTGAAGAAAAACATTTCAAAAAAGAAAGCACCACGCATTTTTACTTTAGGGCCCTTGGCAGCGACAGTGGATTGCTAATGCCAGCATGGCCTGAACTCCTGGGAGAAGCTCCAGCCCCCATTTTAAGAGACAGTATCTCCTCCTGCTGCAGGAAATGTTACACTAAGGCTTCAGAATTAATTGAAATATAATCGAGATCGCAGTATGGCCGAGTGCAATATCCAAAAAGCAGGAGCCGCAAAAAATCACAGGAGCTGCAATTCTTTTGATAAAGATAAAATGTGTCACATAGTGCGTTGTCAGCACCTTAGGCATTGTGATGCTGCAGAGACGCCCTGGCATACCAATTATATTCTCTATTCGTAAAGGAACATGTTTGTTTGGTACAAGATCTAACAAAAATCACATCACCTTTTTTATATTTTTTTCTGTGAAATGAAATGAAATGCAAAACGACCATTCCAACTGAAATCGCAATCTCACATTGCAATATCTGCCAAAATAATCGCAATGTGATTGTTTTTACATATCGTGCAGCCCTTTGTTCTACAATAGATAAATATTATAAGTCAACAGTAAAATAACCTCCTAAACACAAAAAAAGAATAAAATTGCAAACGGCCTAAAATCAACATTTTGTTCTGGACACAACCCCCTTGATCTATACAGATACACTTTCCCCCAGGAACCTGATCATAACAGGGAAGGGGACTGGGTCGACAGTTCCTGGGCCCAAACCAGGAGATGACCAAGCTCAGTTTACCTTAAAGGTTATGGTGCATCCTCCTGACAAGGTGTAGCCTATAAAGTAACATTAAAACAAACAAACAAACAAAATAACAGAAAAGTTCATTTTTTCTTTCCCATCTATTCGCAACCCCTCAAATTTTTTGTGACCTCTTGGAGGGATCTGGATCCTTTATGAAACATTTAATGGAAACTTCAGACAAAAAAAAAAACTTTTCAGTATATTAACTTGAACATGAGCAGTTCCCTGATCTCACACTACAGCGCTATCACAATGGTGAGTCGGACATCTTTGGATCACATCTGAACAAGTCTTTCCTTTGTTTGAAGGGAACAGAGGCGAGATTGTAGCAGCATTTTGGGACAAATCCTGCAGCTTCTCCATGGAGAGTTAATATGAGAGCAACTCCTAATTTATGGCAGCAGATCTTACGGGGGGGGGGGGGGGGGGGGGGTTATGCATCACAGCTAGAAGCCCTGAATTAACAGTATTTCACTCATTTTTTTATGTAGTTCTCAAAACTAAATTTGGTAGTCACTAATTCCCTGTCAGTAGAGAAACAAAGGATCTCCTAACGATTATCACTGATTTCTTTTTTAGCATAAGAGATACTGTATTAGATATTGTTTTTATATGTTTCTTTATGAACGCTGACATTTGATAGAAGGTGACTGATTCATAAACACACTGCAGACATGAGTTTCATTTAATGATTTATTGACATTTACTTTTTTCCACCATGGTTTCTCTTGATACCAATAGTATTTACCATAAAGTTTCTTTTTCATTTAAATTACATTTATAATGTTTTACTCACATACACATTTATTGTTTAATTTTCTTATTGCAATAAACAAGAGTAGCCAGAATGAGTCAGGTATTGCTACAATTCGCCATACAAACTCTGTGTCCCCTCTGACAATGAAATTCAAAAATAACTTTATTGGCAAGACAAAATTACACCATAGCCTCTCCATCTCTCTCTCTCTGCTCTGGGAGAGACTGAGGGCAGAATAAGGCTAAGGCTAGTAGCCTAAACACAGCTAACATGAAATACCTGCCCAGAAAATAGGAATCTAACATTTATTTCCCATATGTGAATAATGAGGATGGGTCAATGGGAATTACCACAGAAAGGACATATCACGGACAATATGAACATATCTGTGGTGCTGCTACTTGACTGAACTAACAGGGACATGGTTGTAGTACTTGGATTAGGTTGGGTTGTTGATCAAGTTTGATAGAATCCAGGATGATTGATCAATCTTCCTAAACCAAACATGTGCAGGTTTTTTATCTCCATCACTGTATTAGGCCACTTTATAACTCCAGGATGCTTCCGTATCTGATTGGTGGGAAGTGGGGAGAGAGCCGGTCCCAACACACACTAGAATACAAATGGTACACACACCAACAGGAAAGAGAGCACAGATCCTGGAATAGTATCTCACTCACAAAATGAACTCTTCAAAGGAGGTTTCGTTCAGCAACAAAAAGAGCACAACGGTGGAAGCTGACACCAAGCCAGCTTCTTCTTTAAGTAATGGCATTGATAATGTTCCTCAGGATTTTCACTTAAGCACATTTCGCACACACAAAAATAATAATAATGCAATTCAGTAAGTCCAACTAAAAAAAAAAAAAGCCTGTTGAACACATCTATCTTTAATCCCTTGATACCTGGCGTTGTACCCTGTTCCCCAAGCAGAGATTACCATAGTAAAAAGGCCCTTTAATATGAAGGGTCGGTACCTAAGCCCAGCTACACCTCTGTCTCTCTCTGCCCCTCTCTAAATCCCTTCGAGGGCTTGAACAGAAAAAAGTCTGTCAGCTGGCGCGCTCCTAGTTTTACACACACAACTCTGGACAACATGTCACAACATGTCACAATGATAACAAGTCACTCTGATAAAAATTGCTCATTGCATTGCAATATTCAGACAAAGGTAAGACATTAGAGCTCATTGCTTCTCAATGAAAGGGCACAGTGTACATCTTGTTCAGAAAAGGGTGATAGCTTCAAGCTGTCGAGCAAGATAGGTCTGCTGCTGCTTTGCTAGTTTTTCTGGCTCCCTGCTGAGTCACTTGTTCTGTCTGTCTGAGTCGACACTTATATCATCCACCATACAATAATTCCATCCCTTTCTTATTTTCACTTCATGGATGCAGTCATTAACATTTCCCACCTACAAAAATATTTTTTACTGTGTTTTCTATTTTGCTCTTTTTGATGTGTGATATAAACACAAACAGTCCGAACCAAACAAAAGAAAGTGCTCACCAGTCTTTGTAAAAAGAAAAACAAATCATGGTGCATTTCATGGCTTTCAGTTGTAAGACAGGAAGTATTGATAGATGCCTTGGGCTGGACGTCTCAGCTCCCACTCCCGGCGGCCTCGCTGGGCTTCTGGCTCGGTTGTCACGCCGGCTCAAGATCATTTCTCCGAGAAATGTATTTGACTTTCATCTTCCTCTCTTTAATTTGTTCCCTTTCAGCGTTATGGTTGCCAGTGTTATGATGTGCCCTCTACAATAGACTCATATGAACCTTTGGATATGGGGGAGGTGAGGAGGATAGGGCAGGTCGGAGGAGGGGGGGAATCAATGATGCAGAAGCCTGAGCCTGCAGGTCCTTATTGCAAGGCTGCATGCAGAAACAACATAAACACATCAGTGCACAGGGTCGCACCTAAGTCATACCTTCCCACCTACACAGTGAGTCAAAGACGAGGGTGATGTTGAGGATGTCAATTAAATTCTTTTTGATGGCTTGATGTCAACAGAAGTCACAGCAAATACATATGAACTATGCTCTTTGCAGTATAGTATTTCTCATTACTGTAAGTAAAATCACAGAATCTTGCCATCAAACGCATTACAGCAGTACAGTATGTACCAATGTGTGACTTCTGCTGTCCTCTCTCCCCTTTGGTGAGGCTCCTCTCTGACTAAGACGAAGGTTGGCAGATGTGCCCTGTAGCGATTTTTGTTGGTACAGTCTATTTTAAAACACAAATGCATTCGGGCCTGCGTGTGTCTGCATGCTGCCTGGGGTCAACCCACCCACTGACCCGTGCCAGCCCTCCTCTCACCTCGCCCTCTCAGGAAATGACAGGGGAGCGCAATCCCCCACAGTCACTTCTCTGCTCTCTTGACCCCCCCCACCCCCCAACCATCAGACATGTTCAGAAGCGGCTACCACCTGCCTGTCAGCCGAAGTCATGTTGTATCTAGTGAGGACCTAGTGTCAGAAACTGAAGAGTTGCTGGCCTCCGGCGCAGAAGGGGACATGTACAGTACCGTGGAGGCCGCCGCAGCTACATGTGACGCATACCGCAAAGACTGATGGAAGCAGCTACCCTACTGACATAACATTATTGTCTTGGTTTTTGAGGTGCATAGGATGAGAAGAACACGTTGAGCCGTGACGACAGAGGAAAACCAACCTGGCCCAGAATAATTATGTAACACTACATGTGGTTTAATGTTTCTAGTGACGTCTGCGTGTGTTTCTTCTGTAGCTATCGAGGCGGCCATGACAGGGCCACAGCGCAAGGGAGAGGGACCAGGGGAGGTGAGAGATGTACAAGGGAGTTCAATGCATAATGAATATCTCTCCTCTGCTCATTCCATCTGCGTATCACTCAGGAGTCTTTGAAATGGAGGGAGAGTTTCAGGTAAAAGGAAGAAAGAGAGACATAAACTTCTACTCCTCTCCGCTGCTCCTTTCCCCTTGCTTTTCTCTCAGTTCAATATTTAAATGATTGGATTTTTTTCCCCTTATCGATTGCTGTTTGTTGATCATGTTTATATCTTCACAGTGTGCTTTTGGAGTGGCTGTTCCTGACTGGCCGAAGTCAGAGGGTGATGTGTCAGTAAGGGGAGAAGAGGATTGGCCCGTGGGTGGTGCGGATGGGCCCCGGGGCCGGTCTTAGGATGGCGTGGCTGAGAGGCGGGCCTTGCAGTAGGTGATGGTGTGGGTGATGCCCAGGAGCTGCTGCACGGAGGGCCAACGGGTTCGAGGAAGCTGCAGCGGCCATTGCTGCGGCAACAGCCAAGGGGCTGGGCAAGAGCCCCGCACCCAAAGCTTTGGTGAGATCCTTGGAGAAAGTCAAAGAAGACTAAAAACAGAAGAGGGCGAAGAAAGAGACACAAGACAAGAGAGAGGAAGGAAGGGAGGAAGGGAGGGAGGGAGTGAGGGAGGGAGGGAGAGGGATAAAATGATTAGTTCCAGAAGGTCAACATATGTAGGGAAATCAGATATAGACCTTCCTTTTCAGACTCTTTTGATCGTCATAATGCAGAGAATTTCAGTTCAGCTGAGTTAGTATTTTCAGGAGGACACAACCCAAAATAGAACACCCGGCAGGCTTTTGAAGGTATCAGATCAACACGCTCTAAATGCGCCTGTCAGACTTTATGTTCTTGGTTATCATTGTCTATTTGCTCTGTGGGTCGCAGGTTTGCTGACTATGTCACAGGAGGAGTTAGACTTAAACAGTCAGAAACTTGAAAGGTTACCGTCAGATCAGCCCCCCTGTGCTTCTTGTGTCGGCTGAGGAGGGGGTTAGGCTTGCCCGCCATGCCGTCCCGGTGCCTTCGACTTGATATGTGCTGAAAGGAGAGAACACAGGAACATAAGCTTTCCCTGAGGGAAAATATTTCCTATATTAAACCATTAAAATGGATGAATTATGGAATGGAAAATGGAAATCTTCTTCCTCCTACCTGTTTGAGTTGCAGTTCAGAGTTGACCCGCACATTGCAGATCTCACAGTGGAAGGTTCGTTCCTGAGTGTTGGGGTCCACCGGCCCCCCTCCCTGCTCTCCACTGGGTTTGGGGCCCAAGCGAGGATACGCCTTGATGGGGCCCAGCCCGCTCCGTGCCTCCAGGATAGTTTTGTGTTTGGTACCTGCAGGTAGAAACACACACACAAGCAAAAACACAGCAATGTCATTAACCAATATGAAATGACATATTTAGAAGCTAATAGAATAAAATGAAGTCATACAGTGGAGATGTATCACTATTTATAACATATGAGTCATGCCGCTTCCACCTGTCTGAAGTAAAATAAGACTGGACAGCGTTTCTTTGTAGCTCAGAGCACTAATGGAGAAACACTGACAGTGACAAATGTCTGAACACACTGGACATATGTCTTTATTTTCCCCCAAGTGACCACATACGCACGACATGACATGCGGAACATGTTGCAATACAAAGTTGTAGTGCTGCGTTTTTACCACTAGAGGGCTGCAGTCAGACAGCTGTGCAGCTGGTGATCTGGAGGATGAACTTGGAGCCCTCTCTCATGTTAATATTGCAATAACTGCCTATGTTTGATTCAGTGGAGAGGCTGACATAAGGTCATTCAGTATGCACAGCAGTAAATTATATCCACCACATGTGCCAATATCAATGACAGTGCTGCACCACTGAACCTTCACTTTGAAATCAATAATTTTGACTGTACATGTCAAAGTTTGGTAATTTAAGGGTAGGTTATTATGTGAAGCAGGTTTTTCTGGTCTTGGGATGGATTTTGCAGTACAAGTATTTGCTGTGCTATAAGATAATTACAACTGTGCTTTACACTGTTTCACTACATATTGATGTGATGAAATCACACCGTCTTAACAAATTATCAAGACCTGTAGCTCAGTGGGAACAAATAAAGACACTAAAATCTAACTAAGTCCATACGTGATATGGTCATGTTTCTGATTGAACAGCCATTGTTTCTGTCAATGATTAAACGGCTGAGCGATTGAAATACTGACCTGCATCATTATAGATGAGGGTGTAACACTAGACACAACACAGTTAAATAAAAATGTACCAGATGTGTTTCTTGGACACAAAACAATAACAAGAAGAACTCCCCATAGTCTCCCCACACCCTGCTTTTAACCCAATCATGATTCCAGCAGGAATAATAGAATTTGAAATATTGAGCAATTCAGAAAATTATATTCTGTCAAATGTTTTATGAGAAATTCTGCATGTTTCATACTTTTTCTAAGTACAGTATTTTCTAAATATTCTTAATTTGAACAAATCGCACAGGCTGAATTCACAAAAGATATCGCATTGAGAGAAGTGCTATTTCATATTAGTTCCCCTTTCAAGTGGTCTGCAAAGCAGCACACTAGAGAGAGTGCCAGAGTACTTTCTCACTAAATAATTATGTTTTGTTCTTCACTGAAAAATTAAAGTCACACCCTCCACCGCCCACATTCAACCCACCCCAGACTTGACCTTGTGGCTTCCAATCTTCCCCTCACTGCTATGCCTCTTTACTCTCAGTGTAAATCATCCCACTATCACTGACTCTGGCTTTGAATTTGAGTCACTCTCCCTTTGAACAGTTAAGTTACAGTGGAGATCAGGGTTGTGTGACTGGTGGGGAACACGGAGGCTGTGGGCTCCACTGGAGGGGAAGGGGCTGGACTGACGGATTTCACTCGTGGCCAGGAATGTGCTCTTGGGATGTCTGTTTTTGCCTTTGTTCTATTTTGGTCTGACAATGGACAGCTCAGTGGATTTTTTTTGTCTTTGTAAGGTTGACTCACTGCATAAGCCAACACACAAGGAGAGCAGGCACGATCGAAAACACAAAAACAGGCCATGGGTTGGCAGGAAACTGTTGTGTAATTGTTAAAATAACATTACATACATCGCTCTTTCTCTTTTATTTTCTTTTTGCCCTTTCTGCTGTAAAGTCCGTGCCACGCTCTCTGTTCATGTCTTGGTGTCTGCATGACATATGCTTTTATTTTCGAACCCCGCTAACATGCACTGTTTTGATTTTGAGAATTCGTAAGGGTGATTGCTTCCAGATCATTTCCCTCATAGAGTTTCAACAGTTTCAACTCTTGCCCATCCAGGGGTTGAACTTTGGAGCCAATTAGCTGACAGCAGGCTGAAACCCGGGATCATGCTTAGAAGCTTATGGCTTGTTTTACTTCCATGTGCATTTGCATCGTAAATGTGCTTGTGGGCAGATGTAATGCAAATTTATGGCTGTGTAGTTGTTAAAATGATAAAGAATTAATTAGAGCATGATAAAACATGAATTCCAAAAGACTTCCACGGGTTAATCTGACCGTAATGGCGGCGGTGATGGCACATTTATTGATTAATACTTTATACAACTTTAAGAGGTATTTGCTGGCTGCTCTCATGTCTGGCTGAGCTGGCTGGGTCCAACATTACTCAAGGCAAGTGGGATAGAGTTACACTGATGTGGAGTCAGTTGTGTCTCTACAGTTTTTCTTCATGTACAGAAGATGTATTTGTAGGAGAGTACACCTCCCCAAAGAAAGAGTGGAGATCAATCAGATAGAAACTGTCCTCAGAGGGAAACAAGGTCACAAGCAGCACTAAGTTGGAAAGGAGGCATAAAGGATTAAAGCAGGCAGCGGGCACCTCAGGGGTATTTGGAGCCCTGAGAAAGTGTCGTCATGTGTGAAAGCTGTCTGACTGAATGTCGAAGCTGGTATTGTAGTGAGCTCACCCACATAACAGCTTATTTTTCTTTTATTTTCCCACTAAATCCCCCAATGCAGTGGTTCCCCCGCCATAGCCATCCTCCTCTGCTACTTTTACAAGAGAAACCCTTCAGGCTAAGTGGAACACGTTTTATGTCGCGTGCTGCAAATGACAAGATAAATCGTGAATTCCTTGAGTGGGGGGGGGTTTCTTTTAAATAATTATATCTTGTGTGAGTAAAGC
>NW_019525320.1:3505071-3520228 GCF_002814215.2 Seriola lalandi dorsalis
GGGGGGGGACCTTGACGGAGCTCCTGAAACCAGGAGAGCGGGGCTTGGTTACAGAGGTCGTGCCTGTCAGTGTCAAACGGATCAGTTATCTGCTGATCGGTGTTTTTCTCAGTGCTGGGTCGCACTCAACCTGAAACACTTACTAAGGGTATTTTTCCAATCAGATTCATGAACCCAGACAGGTGCAATTACAGTGGATGCAGTCAGGTTCTTGTGTGTAAGACACCTGTGATACATTTTGTTTCCGGCAACAACAACAGTGTAGTTTGAGCAAGCAGAGAAACAGAATACAAGCATAGCTGAAGAAATGAAACTGAAGCAAAAGATCCAAGGAGAAAGACGTCACAGTTAATCCCACGTGGTTTGATAGCCAGCTAATATCTGGAAAGTGCACATGTACCACAGCGATTTTAGTGTATCAGAGCTCACAGATCAACCCACCTTTGTTGTGGGCCTCCAGCTGTGACAAGGAATTGACCGCCACCTTGCACAGTGAGCAGTACAGCAGCTTCTTGGCCTTATCCTCCTCTGTCTCTGGGTTGGACGGGCTGCTGGAGGCGGAGGTGCCGGCGGCTCCTGAACCCGGGGGTCCAGATCCGGGCTGCTCTGAGTTGGTGCTGCCACTGCCACAGCCTGGGGAGGATGAGGAAGGGGGGATCAAGGGAGGAGTTGGGGTGGGTAAGAGAGGGCACACTGAGGGCACGGGGGAGTCCATGGGCGGGGTAGGTGGGGTGGTAAGAGTGGGAAGGGGCCCTGGGGCCAGCAGGGGCCCATTTAACTGTGAGAGAGGCCGTGTTTCATCTACAAAAACAAAGAGAGAAACAAAGAAAGAGACAAAATAAAAATCAAAAGCAGTGTGGAGAAAAATCAAAGCATTGATTTTATAGTCCAAAAAGTTCATAACTCAAACAATAAAGTGTTTTACTATTGACTTCATGGTCTTTAAACTCTGTGGTGAAGCAAAGTCCCCCTGAAAAAAAAACTACTATGTCAAACCACATCACATACCACTCCCAATTGAATGTGGAAGGCACGGTCTGCTTCATGGATCAGACAAACCAACATGCAGGCGGAAGTGCTTTTTATTTCCTACTGTATAAGTTGTAACTGGTCAAAGAGAGGTCCTTTTAATTAAAGTTACACATAGAGTGGATCAGAGGAGGAAAACGCATGTCCCATGTGTGTAAAGAGATGGGCATGTGTTTGAAGTTTTCAAGCCAATCTTTGACTGAAGTGCTCTCATTTTATTGAAAATATTCCAAGGAGAGAAATAGGAAACAGACACTTCAGCCTGTGCTCTTTCCACTCTTTCCCACACACCTGTTGTTTTTTTGGCTGAGGATGAAGCATAATGGCACTTGCTTTGTCACATGGCAACACATGAAGTCCAAAGGAAATATCATTAGGTGAGCTTTCCTCTCATTCTCTGCTCACTTTTCCCTCTGCCTTCTCTCTCTCTCTCTCTCTCTCTCTCTCTCTCTCTCTCTCTCTGTCTCTCTCTCTGTGTAGTTTTAATTCTCTTTTCATCACAGAGCATGTTTATGCATACATTTTCAAACACATGTTTCTGGTCAGCCACTCCTATACGCAATGCCTTCGGTATTCACGAAGCAGTGGGTGTTGGCTGAAAAAAGACCCCCTAAATTTGGGTGGGGTATTCAGAACTCCCCCCCATCAGCAGGGACCAGCAGGCCCCATTTTTTAAAACTCCACAGGATGTAGCGCCAAAGCCAGGCAATGGAAAAGCCCCACTGGATTATGGTATTAAAGGGATAACAGAGTATTTCTGGGAAGAAAACAAATATTGACTTTAACTGCCCAATTTCCTTTTTAAGGATCTCCACATGTTGTCACATGACAGAGCCCATGGGGGCCATGATATTTTTATGTTTTTGCTCCACTCTGAGATTCTTATGTGACTGTGATAATTCGTGTATTGTATAACTACAGTCGCTCTGACTATTCTATTGCATCATCTCAGATGAAGATGCCATTCTGAGTGCTTTCCATTCCATTGCTTTCCAAGATCAAAATTCTCTCTCTTTCCATTTTGGAAGTTTCCAGCTGCAGAGCTGCTGGCTGCACTGAGCGTTTGTCAAACAGATGTTTAGTTAAAAAAAGAAAAAAAAAAAGAATATTTCTTACTCTGACTCTCTATGGCATTGAGGAGTCCATAAACGAGGACTGGATCAAAGTGCTGAGTGAGGGCAAGTGCTCTTTGAAGAGCTTTGTGATCATAATGTGCATACTTTACCACAGTGCAGCTAGTTAATGGGTTGTACCTGCAAGTGCAAGAGGGCAGAATGATAGAGAAGCCAAGGTAGTTGTTGGAGTTTGCCCACACACAGCACATACACATGTACATGACTTCATCACAATGCTGAGAAACAAACCCAGAATCCACAGCGTCCTTAACATGTGGTTTGAGTTAAAGTCAAGTGGAGGGGAGAGGTGGATGGCCCAATAGTAGTGAGGGATTTCATGATCTATGATAGCCTGGAGGTGTGCCATACTCAACCGTCACATCCAGTCACTGTTTCACCTCATACCACAGTGAACGTCTCCCTACATTCATCCACCTTAGAACAAGTTCAGTTGGAGGCTAACCCCTTGAGGTCACGTAGCCACAGTCATGCACTGTCTGTCTCAGCAACCCAAAATCACTAATGTCACTGAGCAGCAAAAAACTCTTTCTTTTTCTCATATTTTCTGACTAAAATGAAAAGCACAGCGTAGACAAATTTCTACATTCTTCTTGCCCTCAGAATCTCACTTTCAGAGTTATTTTCTTCAGAAAGTATAGGGATATTTAAATCTAATTAAACATTGATAAGGCAGTCAACTGCCCTTCGTCCCTGCTGGCCTCAGAGCCAAACAGAAGAAGGCATTATTCACTGGGAGAGGTCAGCAGAGGGAGATAACTCAATCCAGATGCTTTACAATACAGCCTGGTGTGTCTGCGTTCCCTTAATCCACTTCAGGAAATTAAAACGATGTATATAGTATGCAGTCCATGGGGAGAGGGAGAGGTTTTGTTGATAAAGCCATGGGATTTAATACGGACCAATTCAAAGTCAGACCAAAGGAACTTCCATTGTTGGCTAAGAGTCAATGTTCATCCTGATTCCTTAAGTGTGAAATTTTCTCTAGTCTGCAATAGCTTCTTGGAAATATAAAACATATCTGATTGTGGAATCGGTGTAGAAGGCAGTATATTAATGAGTGCCTGCGTAAGCAAATCCTCCCTATTCAACACAGAGTGTAAGTGATCCCACAGGGTTAGAAACCAAACAACGAGTAAGCTTTTTGTTGTTGTATAAAATGTTATTGCAATAATCAATCCGTGTGTAGGTGGAAGATTATGTGGTGATGCGTAGCTTTGTTGATTTTAAATGTCAAATGAAAGCAGTGCAATTAAAACCAAGGTAAACAGATTACGGAGGCCTGCATTAGTTTGAGTTTCAAGTCAGATACCAGGAGGTTTACCACAAGACTGAGATATTGACTCTACAGTGTGTGTGTGTGTGTGTGTGTGTGTGTGTGTGTGTGTGTGTGTGTGTGTGTGTGATCAGGGGTTAGGGTTACTTGGGCAGGATGACTCCGTCTGCCACTGGTGCCGCCCCCGATGCCCATTCTTAATGATTAACGAGCTACGAAACATAACGCTGGCCCTACAAGACCCGTGCCTCATTCATAATGCAGTTGGGTGGCTTTTTCCAAGTCTGGCCTACATCCGAACTCTGAGTCACACACACACACACACACTTACTCACACACACGCAAACAGGCAAATTATTATCAGTTAGTCATGTTATTGCAGGTATATTTCACCACAGAGGAAGTCCCTGAAAAATTTCCCTGAAAAACTCACTTCCCAGGACCAACAGCCGATATTGACAGAGCATGAAAAGCATATCAGCTCTGTGTAACACAATAGCGTAGTCACGTCACAGCCATGCAACCCTAGCCCTCACATGAAAGTCATCTGTTTAATTGACCTTGGGGGCGTGTGCGCCTGCGAGTGTTTGTGTGGACTCAAGAGTGCTATAATATCAGGTGGTTTTAACAGGGCCCTTCATTAGAGTGGGAGTGTCAGACAGCAGAGGGATCGAGAGGAGGGGAAGGAGGGAGGGAAGAGCAGAGTTTCTCTCCGAGTAAACAGCTGCCTCGCCATCGCCCGCAGGCGCAGCCAAACCCTCAGTTCTCTAGGCCAAATCCCCCAAAGCCAAGAGCCTCCTCTTTGGGGGTAACACTGACCACTAAATTTTCAAGGGCTGCAAATCTCATGACCTGTTCTGGTAGCCATAAGGCTGAAGAAGAAACAGCATTCAAACCATAACTGACCTTTCACAGTTTTAGCCTTCGGCAAGGTCTTAATGTGTCCTGTTTATGGCCGTCACTGACACTGCTTCATGTTTAATATGTGCATGAGGAAATGATGCAGCGTAAAAGAGAAGGTCATCATGGCAATATTATAGCCGACTGCCTCAGAATACTGTGATATTGCGTAAAATCCCATATCAACAAACCATTCTCAGGAAAAAACACTCAACATCAACAACAAAAGCTGCGCTGGGTTGTAAGGGATTTGCACTGTGGGAAATCTCCTCCTCGTCCTTCCGAATGCGTGCTTTCACAGGCCTAACCACATGGTTTGTGTATATATGTGTGTGCATACATTATGTGTATGGCCCAGTGCATCTCTCAGTTTCAGAGTAACCAGTGAGTGACCTGCGTTTGACTCCACGGCCCAAACTGCAGTGTCCGCTCTCCAGATGCTGCATTCCAAGTTAAGGTCATGCACAGCAGCCTGCTCCCAGAGGTCTGTTCCCCTACCATGGAGCAGTGGGACAGGATGACGCTGAGGACACACACACAAGCGCACATTCTCACACACACACACATTAGTTATGATAGGTCACTTTTGGGGACATAACATAGCCTTGCATTAATTTCCTGAAGACTTACACTAACCCTAACCTGACCCAAAAATGATCTTTTTCCAAATTGAGGACATGGCTTTTGTCCCCAGTTGCACAAGCTGTCCCCAATTAAATGGTCTTTAGTGTGAAATGTGTCCCCCAAAGATAGCCTATGACAGAAACACATGCACACATACACACATGAATTCACAAGTAAGCAAGCAGGCAGGCAGAGCAGGCAGAGACAGGGTTCCAGGGTCACGAGAAAGAGGCTTGGATGGAAAAAGGCATTCTTTCACATGTTGCTACTTTCAGAACTCAATCATGGCAGGCTTGTTTTGGCTCCCCATGTTGTTGGAGTTCGCCCCGGGAAGTCTCACTAATGGCGATTGGCCTGGAGCTGATCTCAGATCCCCTGTGAGGGAGGGTGAGTGAAAAAAGACTTGCTTCTTACTACTCTGGGATCAGCTACAATGAATTAGTGTTATTTTTTATGGAGAGTAAAAGAGTCAAAGATGGTGAAATGCTAAGACCTTTGCTCTGGCATGTTGCAGCATATTGGCCTTTATTGGATCTGAGTTTCATCTTTTTATTCAGCGTGTTTGCTCGGTGGCCTCCCGTCAATAAGGAGGAAATGTCTGGTAAAGAATCAGCTACAGAAACCTTTGTAAATGTCACCAAAACATGACCGGTCTATTCATTGCCTGGTGTTTGATCCGAGGACAGAGTGGTGACACTGAGGGAATGGAAAACTCTGGGTGGAGAATGGAGAAGGGCATAGGCACACAGCACCCAGTCTCTGAATTAGAGCTTTAAATAGGAAGATGAGCAAGACAGGGAGAGGTTAAGTAATACGGAGACAACAGGGTCAGAGCTTAAGACATACTGCTAAAGAAAGAGCTTGCAATGCCTTGATGATGCCCTGTATCCTTACCAACTAATAAATGAATCTGCCAACAGTGAATTAGTTTTCATTAAAGTCGTATCAGCTGCCATCTTTGTCCTTTCTGTGGCTCTCCCACAGTGGTGTCATCTTTATTTTTCTCAATCAGTCTTAAAACACATTACCACCACCCTGGACTCAGGCAACATATTCTATTTTGACTCTGTGATGTTGCACTTCTCAATAACTCACTCAGGACTGTGCAAACACACACACGCACAAACTTACGCACACCACAGTGGGGTTCCTTGAAAAGACGCCAAGAATCTGCCATGTTGCCGTGTTCTATGCCAACCCGCCTACACACAGTCTAAATGGATAGAAACTCTTGCGTTGCCGAGCTGAACAAAACAATGCTGTGGTTAGACTGGACTAATACGGAGGATTGTCTGTGGTACAGTAATGATGCTTCTACTTTGATCAACCTATCACTCAGAGAGCAAGACACCTGACGTCTGGCTTTCATGTTGGTCCGTGTGCTCCTCTCTGAGCTACTCAGCTGTCGGCCAGACAAGATCAATATAAGATGATCCCCTGGCATCAGTATATTGTTCCAGATTAAGATGAAAAAGGCTTGTGATGTAAACTGATGGAGTATGTCCCGTGACAGCAAACATTTATCTGTTTGTTTGAGCTACAGACACTGTCTTCATAATCTGTTGTAAAGAACTGAATCAATCTTTACTATCTGCAATACATATTAAATATTCAGTCAAGGGCTCCGACTTCTTAACCCTTGGAGTATTGGGTCAGATTCCCTGTGTTTTTAGTTTAACTTTCCTATCGACCTGATTCATGTTTTCATCAAGCGTTTGCCAGTGCTTATATAACTGTAGCTGCATTCAGACTAACTTAGACACACTCCTTTGAAGTTAAAGCTCAATTTAGTTTCTTAATGAAATTTAATGTGTCCAGAGTCACAGAAAGGAACTCGTTGCTTCAACTGTGTCCCACTTTTAAACTAACTTCCTCAGGACTCTGAGTTTATTTTTAACTATCATTGAAAATAGTTTTTGTCACTTCAGAATGAAGTCTTGGCATCTAAAAGTTTCGTTCAGCTACCCAATCTCCCATGAAACAAACATTTCTAAATAAAATTTTTATTTTCCCCATGAGCACTACTGTTAGTGCAAACTCTTTCTGAGGTTTGTGGGGCTGTGTTGTTGGCCATAAGATATGCTGCAGCCAAATCAGACCACACACAGAGCCGAGATGCTCACAAGAAGAACAATACACAGCAAAGCCGCTGTGATTAGATGCCTTTGTTATTCTTGCATATTTTCCATTTCATTTTCCAGCAAAACGATAAGCCTCTGAACATCCTGCACGGATTGAAATGATTATTTCTACAACAAAACTCACACAAGCACTTTTTTCGGTTCCTTTTTTTTTTTTCTGTTCTCTCACCCGCTTTGCTGGGCTCGCTGTCTGAGACAGGGCCTGGTGCTCCGGGCGGAGACGGGGAGGAGGTGGGGGGCACAGTATGAGGCTTGTCCCCCTCCTGAGGACGACTCTTAGAGGTTTCGATGCCTTTGACTCTCCTGGCATGGCGGTTTCCTTTGTAATGTGCTTCTGCCTGGCTCTATGGGAAAGAAAAAATATATGTTTGTTGTAACACTGATGCCAACAGGTGAATAAAACATTGCAAGTTGAATTAGACACCTGTGCATACATGCATGCTATTATGATAGCATGATATTTAATATACTCTGGGGACTTGAGCCACAGACAGCAGGCAGGTTTACAGTGGATAAATAGATGGATTACAAGCAAGGAGAACAAAGACAAGCAAGAAGGAGACATCTGAGACCTTTACCTTTCTGCCCTCCTTGTGCCTCAGTCACCTTATAGTCAGGTGTTCGAATTAGCAATAAATTATCACGCAGCATATTCAGACTACCGGTACATCTATTTCGGGTAATCTGTTTGTCTACATTGGACATAACTGCTCAGCTCAAAGTGACATACGTCCTCTGTAGTCTAAACCTCTGCATTCACCCTGACAGAACTTGGCTCCAGCTTTCATTACTACAGCCATGCTGACAGACATGCCGAGGGGAGTTGAGCTCGGGGTCAGTGGGATGCCGTGCTATCTGCCTGGAGGACCCATAAGCCCTGCACTGACACTACCCTCCCTCCTGCAACATACACACACACACACACACACACACACACACACACACACACACACATTATAACGGTACATACTCCATTATCAGTGAACATATGTGGGTTCCTACAACATAAATACTGTGATCGCTTTCAGCTGCTGGTTGGACAGGGTCAAGCTCTAGCACAGTCCTGGACTTAACTGCTTGCCTAAATATACATGCTACCAGGCAGGAGAGACCCTGTCTGTAATATCTCATAGTAAAGATAAAATTTGGATTCTGAGTCTGGAGGTTTTCAAAGATTGACGATCATCCCGCATTCCAGCAAAGAAAAAAAAAATAAATAAATAGTGCAGAGATCTGTTACAGAAGCTACTGTGGCTAATCTCCTGCTAGCTAATGTGTTTTATTTGGAGGGTAAACAGCAGAGGTGAGTCATTTGTCAGGACATCGGGGGAGTCTGCACAGAGGTATGTGAGTCGTGGACAACATGGCAGATGAGATGCTCAGTTGCTATACTGAGCTGTCGCCAGTGGTCTAGCTTCACAGTATGGTGGCTGTGAAACAAAAAACACTGACAAATACACTGGCACACACACACACACACACACACACACACCTAGCTGGGCAGGGGGTGGTCATGTAACCCTATTTGCCATCTGCTCACCCGTTCTTTATCTCCCCTCTATCAAGTGTGCCTCAATTAAAAACACAGACACCCTCCGTGAGTCAAATAGCTCCCTGCCATCGCCACAAATATACAGAGTGAGCATATGTACCACGCCATGTGCCGTGTCTGCCAAATAATTCTTGCATCTAGGGGCCAATGATGAAGATGATTATTAAATAGCTGGATTACAGTTAGGTGCCAGGGAGAGTGAGATTCAAGGTCTTGAAGAGCGGCTGACAGCTGCAATAGGTGCTGAAAGGCCTGGAGAATTTGCCTGACACTCAGGACATCACACTGACCGCATGCTCAGGAGTGGGGATAGACTGGCTTGGTGAAAGAGGCAGGGGAGTGATGAGTAATGTTTGTATGAGCCCAGTTGTGTATGTTTGCTTTATGTGAGTGCCTAATGGCATCCAGGACGTGATCTGGCACGGTAAACCAGGGGCATTGGCTGCAGTGCTTTAGAAGATCACATGTTTCTTGTAAATCATGATGACAAACTGGGCTGTAACTGTATCCTGTCAGAGGGGTCTTAAGGAGCTGCTCGAGCAAAGCCAGAAGATCAAGGTGGAGAGAGCTGTGGAGAGGGGGGGAGTGGGGCGTGTCGAGGGCGTTGCTGAAAGAGAAATGATCTCTCAGATGAAGAAGGGAATGTGGGGAGATAGAAAGGTATATGGTGCTGCATGGCGAAGCAGCCACAGAGGCTTTCTTAACCTCTCCCACCAAGCCAAGGGGATCAGCTGCCAAGCTGCTGAATGTCAGTGTGAGGTCCTGGATGGAGGGAAGGGAAAGAGGATGAAGGGAAGATGAAGGAGCGCTGGTTCATAGCCAGGGAACTACAAGACAAGGAAGGTGATATAAAGAGCTGGACTGAGAATGGGAATGATGTAAAAGAGACAAAAAAAATTTCAGAGGGAGGAAAAGCTGCGCCACATCAGCCTGTGTTTCATTATGCAGAGGCTTCAAACTGAACAAGTGCTTTCCAGCATGACTATCATTATGAGGGAGAAAGCTGTGATGTTACAGCGTAGCCACAGCTGCAGCTCCAGATGAGGCAGATGGAAGTTAAAGTGAGAGAAAACAACAGATAGACCGGGACAATAAACAGGCAGGACACAGACTGAGGGGGAGTGAAAATGGAGGGGGACGGCAGAGAAGGGAGAGAGGAACAGGAAGAAAATAAGGGATGCATATCAGCCAAGTCTTGCTGCAGCAGCTGTGACGTTGGTCAATGCAGCGCGACGGAGCCTGTGATGTCACTAATGCAGCACGCCACCAAGGTTATTCTGCATAAAACCACCGTTTAGCACCTCACACCACCATGCGACGCAGGGACAGTGGGGCAGAACCCCCCTCACCCACCCACCCACCCCTAATTCTGCTGCCCTTCCTTATCCAAGTGTCTTCTCCCTGACTTTCCCAAGATGCACTGGGGCTGTCAGAACCAGACACTAATCCATGCCCTTGACAAATGCATCTTATAATAAGTAGTGGCAGGCAATTTTAGGCATTTCCACACAGTAAATAATGCAGCTCGAGAGAGGGAGGAAGATAGAAAGAGGGGGAGAAGGTTGCTGGGAGAGAGACAAGCAGAGAGGCACAGGAGAGAAAGATCAAACGGGATGAATGAACGATGGCAAAATGATGCGTGAAATGAAGGGCGGGAACAAAAAGGCAGAGCTGGATTCTTTGAAGACAAATGCATTGATTATGACATTACATGGTAAGCCCCTATCACTGTATTTGACCTAAGCACCCCAATCAACTCACAGATGGCAGATAACGACAGAGAAATGTCAACATCAAGGCCAGAGCCCGAACTGGGAAAAAACAAGGCTGGGAATGCAGCACAGGATTATCCGGAAGTGTTCCTTGCTTTATTATTTTCATCCTGACTTCACGTTATGTAAAAGAGAACGGTTGCAGGACACCACAAACTACACGCGGCCTGCTGCAAGTTTGACATTGCTGACACAGTATATTGCAGTGTGTGCTTCTTCTTGAGCACACAGGCAGCGAAAGTGACGATGACATTCGAGAGGCGGTGTAGTCCTGAATATCACAATCCTGAGGTTTTCACATGCATGTGGATTTGTGTTTGTGTGTATGTGTGTGTGAGTGTTTCATCAGTCAGGAGCCAGAACACACATGAAGCCACAGTTGCAGTGTGTGTCACCTAATTGTTACCTTTCCACCCATGTACACATATGAACATAAAAAAAACATCAACTTCACTAGAGACACCATATAACGTTTATTAACTGCCTTTTATCTAAGCTCCTCTATTGCATCTGCACGACATGAGTCTTAGTCTCTTTATATTATTTTAATTATTATTTTGGAACAATGTTTTATTACTGGCCTGTTGGTCGGGTCTCTCTAAAAAGAAAAAAAGAATTTAATCTCTTGATGAAATTTTAATCTGGTTAAAAATAGGAAGAAGAATCTCAGGTCAATAGTCCAATTGTTCATAGTGTTAAGGTCACTGTGAGGAGGAGGCATCTGTCCATATGTATAAACAGTAAGACTCACCCCACTCTTCACATCCTATCCAGTCAGAAATGCTAACATACAGTATTTATTTTTGTTTTTATTAGGCTAAATACGAAAGCAAAACTAGTAAACTCTGTTCTGTATGTATCCTGACACAGTAAGGGTTTCTTTTGTAACTTTTCTCTTGTCTTTTTCTTTTAGCTGTCAAATCATTAAAACAATATTTTACTCTTAAGTTAAATATTTAAATTCTTTAAATTCTACACAGATTTGCTGCATATCCTTGTAACTTTATCCAACAGGACACGTTTTGACTAAAGAAGCCACTATTAGATTGCTAGCTGTGGGTCTCAGAGTATTTCATTGTATAAACATCTCTGTCTAACGGTTTCCTGTGTCTGTGGAGAAATCCAGCAGACAACCGTGCAAAGACTAGGCTCAAGATTACAGCCCTGCAGCTCCCTGACCACATGGAAACCATGATTGTAGACCTGGGGAGTATATATAGCACCGGTCCACTCCTTAATGTTGTGTATTGTGGATGGATGTACGCCCTAGACCTGAAGTCTGCACCACTGAATATGGACAATCGCAGCCAAATTATACACTACACACATTTGGCGCTGATGTTGTCATGTGTCTATCCGGTTCGTCTCCAGCAAAAAGAAAAAGCTGAGACTGAGTTGGCTTCACTACACATAAAATACTTCCATATGAATTTTGTTTTCATCAATTTGTCATCAGCCATGTATGCAAGTTGCCCGTGGGTATGATGTGCCATTAAACTCATATTATGAATTCAGATAAACTACACCATATGGTCAAACAGATGAAAATGCTGCTAATATTAATTGACAGAATTATACAACACTATGCGAAAAAAAAACAGTTCAGTTATTGCTGAAGATGTTCTTACTGCACGTCATGCTAATGTGAAATGAACTCTCCACGTGTTCAAGATCTCATTCAGGCTTTGTCAGTGTTGATCAACACGAGAAAATCTCTTTGACAAAGCAGGGAGAAAATCCTATCTCTCGCTCCTAGTTTCTGCAGCAGCTTGTGAGGCTTTGTGCCGCAGCGATTATTGCTTCTACTAACGCCACAGTCTTGAAGCAAATTAAATTCCAGCGGGGTCACAACTGCCTAAACACAACCCAAACAAATCTGCTTCATCCCCTGTGTCAGTGCCCGCTGTCTGGAAGAGGAAATAGGGTATATACCGTAGACCTCCAACACATCCCTAAGGAAAACATGTATGATTGTGAAAGATGTATGTGTATGACGAGCAGGATTCAGCATATTTAATGCCACGTGGGAAATCGAGACTTCATGGGAGATGAAGCGGGAGAAACACTGTGTATGCGTTGGGCTTATTTCGTGTTCCTGTACCTCTGAGTTGAAGCGGATCTGGCAGACGTTACAGGAGATGATTGGCCGCTTGGTCTTCACCAGAGGAACTCCAAAGGTGTGGTTGATCACGGCCTTCTGCACCGGGTCCATCTGACAGAGCATCACAAAAGAGAGAGAGAGAGAAGAGAAGAGAAGAGAAAAGAAGAGAAAAGAAGAGAAAAGAAGAGAAAAGAAGAGAAGAGAAGAGAAGAGAAGAAATCTGTGAGCTATAATTCATATTCTACAACTCCCTACATCTGAAGTCCTGGTGCTAAAAGTCGACAGGCCAATCTATCATAATGATGGTGAGGGGTCACTGTGCTTCGCCCTCTACCTCTGATGCCAGAGAGGCCAGTGTGGAGTAGAGGGAGTCTACAGGTTTTCTGCCCAAAGGACTAAACCTGCAACATGACAACATGCAGGGGTGGAGAAAGTGCACAGACTTGAGTGTTTACATATCTTCCCAGTGTTTGCTCTGTGTCTGTGTTTATAGTCAGCAAACAGCAGTCAACAGTGTTGTCAGTGTGTTGCTACAACTGAAACACCTGTTGCATCCCAGACCGGGATGTAGCTTCATACTGTCCCTGTGCTAATTGTTTCAGCTAGGACGTCCATCATCTGTGTGGTGTTAAGCACCTTGTATAAATTTAACTGACTTGCTTTAGCATGTGTCGGTGGCTAAGCCTCCCACTTAAACTCTGTCCCAGACACAAAAGACCTTGCCTGCACTGATCTAAAAGGGCTTCATTCCAATTATTTATCTAGGTTTGAAGCTGAATTTATCCAGCGATCATTGTTAATTGACCTTAGCATTAGTCTGGAGTCAATGGCTGGTGTGGATTTCCACCACAGACAACTGTCTGGCACTATGTCTGCAGATAAAGTAAGCAACATTTAGAAGATGATGTGGTACTGTATGGGTATGCAAAAGGAATGAAGAGAAATAAAAAAATCCTGGCTTGAAGAACAATATGGATATGAATGTGAGTGTGTGTTTTGAATTCATAAGGCAGTGAGGGAATGTTCCAGAGAGTCCTCCAAGTCTGATGCAAGCCTGTTGGTTTGAAGAGGACGACAGACTCTAAATGACTCAATTTGGCTCATCAGTACGTTTAATTCCGGTAATCACCAAGATTTACCTGAAGCTATGCACCCAAAGCCAGAGTCTCCTCTAAAATACAAACGGCTCCTCTGGCCTGAGGAGTGACAAAGAGTAAAAAGAGGCTGAAATGAATATTCTCATAACTCAACCTTAAACAATTAGAATTTCTGCACAGTGCTTGTTACTTAGCAACTCCAAAGAATCAGGGTAAACAGTGAAAGGGGAGGAGGCCAAAGACATTTAGCTGGGTGACAGGATGGGACAGAAACACACCATCTGGAGGAGCTAATGGGTGGGAGAGGAAGATGAATTTGGACACATAGAAAGAGAGAGGGAGGGAGAAATCGTAAAGAGCCTAAGAGAGAGAGAGAGGGAGGGAGAGAGAGAGAGAGGCCCGGGCCGGACATCCTCACATCGTACATTCTTATCTCATTTGGCTCTCTTTACCCTACTCCTCATTCCATGACTCCCTCTATTTCTCTCCCCAGAAACAGCCTAAAATCAGCTCCTCTGCGGCTGTTGTTGTGAATTCTGATGGACTGGAGGTGGGGGGAGGGTGGATGGTATTGAGCAATGACGATGGTGGATGATAACTGACCAAACTAATGCAGAAATAGCTCAGCGGTGACTACGCATTAGCCAGCTGAAACCAACAAAATGACTACTTTAACACAAGGAGTCCAATAAAACAGCCATTTATATCAAAAATCAACTCAGCATTTTGATCAAATCCCTCCAACTTCTGCCAAATGTCACCGCAGCTCCGACCAATCACTGTGACCCATCACCACCCCGCTGAGGAAAGTTTATCCAGAGGCTGAACAGACCTGGTGGAGTAACTGTACATGTGGGCCTCTCCCCAGCCAGTCAGTCCAGTATGCTGGGTGTGGGTCAGTAATGATCCATCCAGTTGATTCAGCTGTTAAAAACACTGTCCGGCTGCCAACAAGCCTTTTTGGATGGCTGTTCACATGGCCTCTTACCCGAATCCTCTCCAAAACATGTCCTCATGAAATAGGATCAGAGCACTATGATGCAACTGAAGTGGGATTTTCCAAACCTCACTCACTCGCTTTGGCCAATTTTGACAATATCAGCAATGGAATTTCATATTGGCTGTGTTTCCTGCATTAATAGTTTATAACTGAATCCATTCAATCTTGAAAATCTCATTAGTAAGCAATGTATATATTCCCCTCAGCTGAGTGAGTTTTGGAAACTTGTCATGCCGGATGGAGCATGGAGCTGTTTGAATGTGGTGAGAGCTCTGGCAGAAGTAAGTAAACCACACAGATCACTGACTGTAGCGTCACTCAGCGGTCATGTCAACATCTCCACAGGGTCTTAAGACCCAAACACCCTAATCCCCCTTTGTTACCACAGAGCCTCTTATGTGGAGAAACCAAGCATCTCCTGGCACTGCACAATAGCGCGCACCTAAGCTCACCAGTATCCTCTATTGTGGTCTTTCCTATACTCCCCCCCCCCCCCCCCCCCCTTTTTTTTTTTTTTTTTTTTTTTTTTTTT
>NW_019525320.1:3520248-3536693 GCF_002814215.2 Seriola lalandi dorsalis
CCTTGTTGTTTTTCTTTCATCTTTTCTTTGTTTCTCTTCTTTTCCTCTGGCACGTTTGATTCCCTGCAACAAAATATTTGGAAGGGTTGTATTCAAGCAACGAAGAACACACTGCTCTGTGACTCTCGCTGGGACCACTCTGGCAGTCACAGTGTAGTGTGCACTGTGCCAGATAAAAACAGCCTTTGAAGCACAAGTTCTGCAGCACTCTACTGAGTTGTGCCCAGATTAAGACACAGTTGGGTGAAAAACAAACAAAAAAGCTGTGAAAAGCTCCAGACATTTAGGTACTCACCTTCTTCTCCTCTGTGTCTGTAGACGCTTGGAGCTGCATTGGTCCTCCTGTGTGTGTGCTACTGGCCGAGGTGTGTGTGTGGGTCTCAGCATGTGTGAGAGTTAGAATGTGTGTTGCACTTTCCTCACTCATGTTGCTTTCCACTCAGTTGTCAGTGCAGAATACAAACTAACTCACTAAAAAAAAAAAAAAAAAAATATACAGGACTTCCGCCTAGTGATGCATTGCCAGCTAGGATTTCTTTGTTTTTCCTTTTTTTTTTTGGCACACACTCTGCGTCTCTTTGAGATGCTACAAGAGAGTGTGTGCTGTAAGGATTTTCTCAAATCTCTCCCTTGCCCTCTCTTTTTTCACTGAGACATTACCTAACAAGTGCCTGTCCCTTTTATTCAGCCTCCACCTCCTCTCCTCTCAGCTGCTTTCTCTCGCTCTGTCTCACGCTTTCCTGTAGTGCATTTCCCCCCTCACTCTGCTTTCCAGTTTTCTCCTCCCCTTCTCGCTCTCTCTCTTTCTCTCTCTCCCCCTTCTTCATGCATACTCAATCTGTCCAAATGCAGCCAGGACTGTGTGTCCCACTCTCCTCCTGCTCAACTCCCCCCCCCCCTTCCCCAAGTTCACACCATCTATCAAATGTCATCATTAGCCAGTGGAAGCTTTTGCCCTGCCCACCAATCCCTCCTAACCACACATGAATACACACAGTGGTTTCTTGCTACAGTGGGTTTGAGATGGGATGCCTTTCAGCCAGACATCATTGCACATAAAGCCCCATGAGGAACTGGACAAAACATATTTTAAATGGTTGCTATTTTTGCAGCCTCAGTCTGAAACCTGTAGCGGCATCAGCTATGATAAAGCATCAGTCAGTCTGAGAAGAGTAGTACTGAAATGAAAGTGTTGTGAAGGTTGGAGAGTGAGTTGTTGAGGAGGAGAGTAAAATAAAGATGAAAGGAGGACCGACAGCAGGTGAGATTCAACAAGTCCTCACAAGGCTTCGCATGATTAGACACCTTCATCGGAAATTCCTGACTTTGCAGTCCACATCAGGGGAGCTGGCTCGGCCTAGAGGTGTGCGAACGTGCGTCTGTATCACGACCAGCTGCTGCAGATAAATAATTCAGCCTCGTCACTGTCTAGAAGCACATTGGCCGAGACAAGCAGGTAGAGAACAAATCAGATTAGAGAACCATTAAAGCTGTATATTGCTTTAGGAGAGGCCATTCCTCTGCTGTGGGGCTAATAACCCTCCACGTAAAGTAGAGTCTCATTAAGACTGTACAAACTCAGCACAGATCACTTATTAAGAGAGAATGGTAGAATAACTAGCTGCCAGCTCAGTGCAGGGACATTTCTCAGTGTTATTGCTGCCATTATGCTGTGTCTTCATTGAAATATTGTGCATATCCATATTTATTACAGTGCGTTGGTGCAGGCAGACACCAGGAGGCATCAAAGACCCTCGAAATGGCATATTTAATGTGAAATAATCTTGCAGTTCATCCTCCATTCACATGGTTATGTGAAAGAGATGAGATCCAAGCAGAATGCCATTCACTGATTGTTTAAACATTCTTCAGCCTAAAAGCCAAACAAGCCATAAAATACAGTCGGTGATGTAAACAGAGCTGCAAACACTCACTCTCTTACTCTAGGTCTTCCTGTATAAATGTACTCAGCTACACAACACTAAGTTAAACATAACAACATCTCTGAGGGAGCTGAGGGCCACACCATCCTCTGTATGAAAACATCAAGACAGAGCCTTCGTTAGCAGCAACCAATGTGGTATCTTTTATTTTTGCATTTTCACGGCTCCAAAATACAAGCCGGAGATAGAAACAGCTGACTCTGCACTTTACTTCAGGCACCGCCAAGTCAAATACGGACTGAATATCAGACTGAATGTGTCAGTCACTTCTCCCCTGTTTTCAATGCAATGCAGTAAAAAGGGCCGAAGTCCTGTCCATGTATACGTGCCAGTATGCAGTGGAGCTATAAGGTCATAATGTCCTCCAAGCCTCTCCTATGGCCCCATCTCCTGGCCACAGGGCTGTAAAACACCACTCACTGAGGGCTGGCTCGCAGTCATCAGCAGCAACAGTTATTAACATTCACTGCATCCCTGTGGACCTTCAGGCGTAGTTAATGTTCTGAGAAGGAAAATGGGGAGCAGAGGGACATTATAGAACGAAAGAGAGAGAGAGAGATTCAGAGGGAGCGCTGCGGCAGCGAGACAAAATGAAGAAAGAGCGAGCAAGAATGATTTCAGGGCTGTGCTAACAGATGCAATAGTAGAAAGTGAGTGCCTGCATAATTTCAGTATCTCTATTAATCCATGTCTGCTGGGTGAACTGCAGTTTTAACATCAGTGAGACTGCTTCCACTTATGTCATGGCCCATGGAGGGCTATTAAAATGACTGTATCGTTAAAATGTGTTTAACAGCGTCTGGACTCCTGTTCTTATCCCTGTAGCACCATATGTGGTCAATGCACCTGCCAGATATTTCCAATTAGTGACAGGAGATTGCTATGTCACACCTTTGTAAACTGTAGCCAAATATACCAGGCTGACACATGCAGAGAATAACGCTGGTGCACACATGGTCCAGGAATAGCATTGCCCAACTACAGTACATGCAAAGTTCACTGATTTTACATATTGCTGACGAAAAATGTGTTGACATTCCCTAATGGAGTCTGGAGGAGCAGGCGGCACATTATGCTGAGTTGGTGAAATGCCAAATGTCTCTACAGTCTAATCTAAATTGTAAGATGTTAGTCAGGGCCCGGGGAAACGGGAAGATCCCTCTCTGTTAAAATAAACCATAATACCACATCAAACAAACTGTGGTGTTTGAAGTGCACAGCTATGAGGATGGCCTTAGCACTTCTCTTTAATTCTTAGGTCTTTGATTTAAGGAATAGGAGAGAGTAAGTGCAAATGAAATAATACAACCTCTGGAATGCCCTGCTTCCCTTATAGAAATACATCATTTAAGTGGGTATAGTAGGAATTTAATAATTTCAATACATATACTATAAGCCTATATAAACATTAAAATGAATATGTTACACATGGATCATGACAGTATCATGAAGGTAAATACACAGACACTACTATGACAACCTTAATATCCTGCATGTTGTACAAAGATTTTGTGGAGGAGCTTGGAGCTTAAAAGACTGGAGTATGTGTGTGTGTTTGTGTCAAGCTGCAACCTCTGGGGCTGAAAAAATGCCGCCAACACCAAAGTGCCAATAACTGCAGTTCCTTGAAATGCCACTTGAGGCTGGCTCCATACACAAGTCACTCCTCATACACTATGTATCTATGGTTTTTTTTTGTTTTTTTTGTAGTGTGTCGGCATTAACTCTCACCGTGTTGAAGTTGTGGAAGAGGCTCATGCTGTGTGGAGGAGGTGCGGTCTCCATGGGGAATTGCAGGAAGGGCTTCATGTCCAGGTGGGGCTGGATCACCGTTGGGGTCCGCAGGAACGTCGGCACCGCCGCCCCTGCCCGGTTTATGCCTCCTACACACACAAAAACACAGATAGATAAATATACAAGCCCTTTTTTATTGCTCATATTTATAAAACAATTTAATTAGATATTTTCCATGTTTGTTTGGGCAATGTAAGATAATTGTACTAGTAATAAATGTCTTAGGTAATATTCTTATAAATAAGGCAAAAAAAAATACAGGCAAACAGGCAAGAAAAAAATTGTGGCTCATTACAAATTGTGTGCTGTTGTTTCCTGGAATGTGCTACTGAATCCAAAAAGCATAAAGAGCCATAATTGCATTGCAAAAACAATTATTTCTCTGCAGAGAGAGCAAAGCTGTGCCCCCCCCCCCCCCCCCCCAGTGGGACACACAATCTCTAAACTGTGAGAAAAAGCAGCATTATGGGCCGTTAAGGACGCTCCAGCAACTGCTGTGGACAGACACCGGTTTTCCTGACAAGGTGACAAGAGTGAAGCGCCAAAGTGCAGTGGCAAATGCTGTGATACTGATGGTTTTGTGGGCTTTGTAGAATTTACATCACTGAAGCATTTCATTATACTAAAACATTCACATCAAATGAAGCAGGAATGCCAACAGAGGAGAAAAGAATGTCACAGAGGCAGCGGGGATTCCTCCACCTGCCTGCCAGTCTCCTCTCCTCTCCTCTCCTCTCCTCTCCTGGGAGACATCTGCAGCTTGATGATAATGAGTTTCATTTCAGCAAGTGTTGCTTTATGTCATCCTCGCTCATGCACCAGAGTTGGATTACTTGGTTGTGTCTAATTATAGAATGAATGAATCCTAGACTCGGATTCCTCTACTCACGTCTGACACATGCTCCCTGGCTTTGACTGTATCCAACATGCTGTTTGACTGGATAGAAAAACCCAGTCACTTATGAACAGCAGTACAAAAGGACTCTAAATACACACACAAACACACACCTGTGCATTATGTCAATGTTTAATTCTCGTATAAAAGCACGCAAGGCTGTCATAATGATACACAGCTCGCTCTCCTCGTCTTTGCTCCCATCTGCCTTCTCTTCCTCTCCTCCTTACCCCCCCCGTCTCCTCTTTAACCTCTGTCAAGGATGATAGTGATGGGGCCCACACAGCAAAACTCAGCCTCAGCAAGCTCTTAGATTAAGCCTCTTAATATCCGCAACTGGATTTCTGTGGCTTTCAAATTCCCCCGGGACTTAAAGCTCTGCCGCTCTCCTTTTTGGGATTGCTTTAAGCTACTCTCTCGCCCCGTTACTTGCTGTTTCCTCGCTCTGCTTCCCACTGCAATTTGTTTCTACCTGCCTCCACACTTTCACATGATAATTTGGCCATTCTTTGACACCTCTGCATTTTAATCAAGCTTTATGTCAACACTGGATGTGATGAGAGAAAACAATATGGCTGCTGCATAGAGGAATATGGTGTTAGGGGATGCAGTCTCCAAAGTTTGGATTAGAGAGAGTGGGAGAGAAACAGAGAGAGAGAGAGAGACAGAGAGAGAGAGACTGACTTTGTAAAGACTGAAGGAAAGTGCTGCCTCAGCTGAAGCCCAGCTGCCTTCTGCTGCGCATCTGTGGGCCTCGAGGTGGAAAAGGACTGCATCATTACATCTAGTTAGGCTTGTAAGTTTCTTCCATTGAACAAACCACAAATATACACATGTATGAATGCACAAGCTCATCTTCAGACACGCACACATCTATTCTTACACCATCACAAAGGAGTAAGTGGCCCCGTGCCTGTTGGTTTTCCAGCTGGTGGGTTGTTTTGGTCTCATCATTGCAGGCTGACTCAGCACTCATAAACTCTCCACTATCACACAAAAACATTTGTGTTTACGTTTCAGTATTAAAAAGTTGGAAGTGATGTGTTTTTGTGTGTTGTTCCAAATCAGAACGTCTCACACATTCTGTTCTACACTACGAGAGTAGTCACAAATCTTTCAGAAATACAAACATCCAGTTTCCTCTGTCAGTTGTTTAAACTGAGCTCCTCCTTGATGCTGTTTGATGTGATGAGAGAGGTTTGAGGTCCTGACGCCGCTCTCTCCTCTTCCTTCACCTCAATGACTGATGAAAGCAGCCGCTCCTCTGGGGCCACGCCACTAACAACATGACTAATGCACTGCCTCTTGACTGCATTTATCATGACAGTATACCGCTTCTTGATACATGGCCTTATGTCAGTGGCTCTTTTTGCAAGCTCGTGTGCATGCGCATGTGTTTTTCTTGGTAGGAGTGACACTCTCTTAGCTGAAGTTGCACAGTAGTTATGTTTGCAGCTCCCCAGTGAGTCTGCACTTGAACATGGGGACTGTTCCTGGCGGCGGGTCAGCCAGGCTCTGGCGGACAGACAAACAGAAGAGAAGAATGGCTGACCAGGGAACACAACATGAGGAGCTGAAATCTGAGGAAGTGAACGGAGCTGAGGATCAGACAGGAGAGAGAGGAGCAGTTGTCCTTAAAGCAAAGACAGTCTGTCTCATCTGGGACTGTGTGCATGCACATGTGTGTGTTAGTCAGTGTGCAGTGTGAGTGCGGCTGCTTTCTTCTCCCAGAGTATAATTACCCCATTAATTTAAACCTCTCTTTGGGGACCTTCTCACAGTGTAAATCAAAGAAGTCGCTGCATGGTAGAGGAGTGTGTCTGTGTGACATGACTTGTGCATATGTGTGTTTGTGCACTTTGTCAATAAGTGCATATTTGGATGAGGTCCCACCAGGCTCTGCTCCGCTCATTGACAAAATCTTGCATTAGAGCCGAAGCTAATAAAATAAAGTGTTTCTTGTTTCAAAAAACAGACAACCACAGGACACAATAAATCCACAGCATACATAGTGTGAGCTACTCTGCACACACCACACACACAGCTGCTTTTCTCTCAATTTAATTGTTTCTCACTTGTAGACTGTTGGCTGAACAAAACAAGCATTTTGGAGATGTAACCTTTGGCTTCAGGAAATTATTATATACTGGCATTTTATGAACTACCTGATTGCTGATGAGCAGATAAATAAAAACAATTGTGGACAGAAATCATCAACACTCAATAATGAAAATAGCTGTAAGCTGCAGCCCTAAGTAAAGCTAAAGATAATTATGGCACATGTAAGTAAGTGAGGACAAAAGAGTGTCTTTAGTATGTGTATTGCCATATTTCCTCCCTCTGTTCTCCTAACTGGCTGTTGGAGGCTGATCTGCATGAATGTCTGTGTGACACAGAGTGACAGACAGGCCAGTCTGGAGGAGCTGAAAGCAGTCGGACAGTGATTTGGATGTTGTTAAACCCTCTGACATGCAAGGAATCCTACCAGGCTCGCAGGGCCCATAATCACAGCTCTTAAACAGCCTGCTGGACACCGCCTTGGTGTTGCAGCTCATGTGTGCTGTAAGTGTGTGTGAGCTGGTTCTATCTTTGTGAGGATCATTGAGGACCGTGTGAGTGTGAGCACTTTTGTTGGAGTTTTGATTTAAAGGTCCCATATATACACTTTTCCTGTGTTTTATTTGAAGTGTTGTTATCCATAAGAAGATATATTTGTGATTTAAAAAAAAAAATCACAATGTAGTTTTAAATCTCCTCTCAGGCTTCTCTCTCTCAACAACAAGTCGGTCAACAGGTCGGTGAGCTGTTTTCTGAGCCATCTAATAAAAATAAAGCAGATTTCAGGTAAACACTCAAAGAAACCAAGTCCTGCAAGGTTGGATGGTGGGTCCAGGTGGGCGGGGCTTGGTGCATCGCTCAGACCAGTGACTACTTTGCTTTGTTATGACATCACAAAATTCCAGAAGTCCTGACGGCTGGTTTTAAGGCTCAGTTTCTGAATACAGGCTGTGTGCATTTCTCTGTGGACTGAGGCTTTGCTACTTTCACAGTATTAATATAGAACCTAGACCTGATCTATAATCAAACAACACATGGACATCTACATTTAGACTATATGGGACCTTTGGGTTGGATTATAGTTAGAGTAAGGGTTTGGGTTGGGCATGAAGCTGTAATTGTCGGCACAGAGGAACTGGGAGTGCGTGTCAGTAAGGGTCCTCCCAAGTATAGAAATGTTGTAAAATGTGTGTGTATCAGCACCCACAGTTAGATAAAACAGGCAAAAACCCATGTTCACACTACTGTTGCACTCACACAGATAACAGTAAGAAAGGACAATACAGCCTATCTGCAGGTGGAGGCAGGGGGGAATTAAAGATGAAAACTGGTGCAGTATAAACAGAGTGCAAGGGGGGAAAGAAGGAGGGTTAAAAAAAATTAGAGAGCAGGCAGCAGAGAGATCAAAGGAGAGGGTGACTGATTCCCCCATTTGGAATAATTCGCCAGCCTGCGTGACCCTGATAAATCTGCTATTGGCCACATCACCGCCTCCACTCTGGAAATACATATCATCAATGCTCCCCAATCCTATTTCTCCATGGGACACATTTAATTCCCTCACTTGTGTGCGTGTGTGTTTGTGTGTCTGTGTGTTGAAGAAGTGGAGACAAATATCACACAAGGAAAGTGCAAATAACAGATGGGAGGGGGTCATGGATTTTGTGTATTGTTGCTGCCTATGTTTTGTGTGTCTTGTGCATGTTTCCTTCTTCATGCAATAAATGCGATATAATGACAGTGAAAACAAAAGCTCAGAAAAGCTCAGACTGATAGAAAACCACATAATTGATCAAAATCGTTGAATTAAGTGAAAATATGATGTTCAAAGAGGGTTCCCAAGATGATTTTCACATGAAAAGCAATATCGTTATTATTTTATATTATAAGGTCAGTATGCTCGTGCAAGACAGTGTTCCAGTGAATGTCTAACTCTAGAAACAGAAGCTGATAGAGGAAGAATTTTATAAAAATCCCCATCGGGTGTTTTCCTTGCTTATGCTGCAAGACAAAAAGCTGTTTCTAGAATCTAGGCTAAAAGAATCTTTTCATGTCTTGAGATTATCTAACAGACTGTGTAGGTTGTGCCACACTGTGTTCAGCCTTCTTTCCCATGGGCGTTGGGTGCATTCAGGAGAGAACAATGAGAGCGGGGTAGTTGGCACAAGACACGCTGGACAGGCACAGATGTGCCAGGGTTGTTGGCAGCAGAGGCAGGGAGAAGGAGGTGGTAACAGTCAGACTGCCAACTTGCTTTTTCTGCAGGACCGTGAAGCAGGCACCTGTCCTCCACATGGCCCATACATACACAGTTTATAGTCAGTGCTGTCAATATAGTTGATGTTGGAATATTACCAACAGAAACACAGATAAGATTCAGTACATTTGATAATACAGCACCTGAAAAGGATTAATTTAATGAAACGACAACGAAAAGGAATATTTTTGGCATCTCAAAATTATGTGCCAAGCAGCCGCTTTAATGATTAACTGTGCAGTGATCATAATTTACTTTATGGGCCTAGTGTGTGCAGTGCATTGAGATTTCAGGCTAACTGCTGGCTCTAAAGCCTGAGAAAACCTGCCCTCGGCTTATGTATACATTATTGAGAGAACTCTGAATCAGTGAGATGATTTAAAGAGACCGAGAGCTGCACTGGGAGCTTCCTCAACATAACCCCCAACATAGTTTCTCATCAAACCTCCTTTTCCACTCTCTCTCTCTCAACAGAGTGCACCAGACTCGAACTGCAGGAACACCATTAGCGGCTCCTCAGAGCCAGTCTGACAATTCAGAGGATGGTGGCTGTCTGCACACTGACGAACTCATGCAGGAGATACAGACTGGGATTGCCAGACTGTTTCATAACCACTGAGGAGGAGAATTCTCATGACCTAAAATGACTGTCTTATCATTATTATTACAGCATTTGTGGTCAGGCAAAACTTTCTGTTTTTCTGTTACATCCTTGCTGGTTTACTGTTTCATATGGCTTGTCGTGTATGATGGATGGATGGCCATCTGTCTGTCTGTCTCTCTCATCTCTGACTCTAAATTAGTTTCTTGCCTCGCTCATGATCAGCTCAGTGTGTATTCTGCGTTGTACACAGCTGTGCCCGGGACTACAGGAATAGCCAATTCATTTCAGCAATGGAGGCAGCGTGATAGAGAGCGGCAGAAACAGGGTACAAGAGGGAGAGAGAGAGAGAATGAAAATTTGGTCCTGTTCCATTCAGTATTCCCTTCCAGTCTCAGGCCCAGCAGGACGCTGGGCCTCCCTTTCACCTGACCACCAGCGCAATCAACAAGATCACAGGCCTGGCCAAAAGCCCTGAACTGTGCAATGAAAACACACACACACACACATGCACACACACACGCACGTGCACACACATGTGACTGAATTCACTTTTTCTCTAAAACACACATACACCTCAGTGCACTCAGTTTTAAACATATTGAGGATTATCCTATCAGGCCCATTAAAGGCAACATTCCTTTGACTCACATGTCTCACTGGCTTTAAACCTGCGTCCATCATGAAGCATTTGACTGTTTGAATTTTGCCTCCACGCACCCACATACACATGCTCCTTCATATTCGTTTAAAGCGCAGGGTCACAGAGTGCTATACAGGTCATAAGTCCTGAGTGTTTGGCTGGTGGCTGTATCCTGAGCTGCCTGCATACTCTCCTCACAGACAGATGCGGCAGCAGCATACCTTCCTCCAGAGAGCTGCCTCAGCCTCTGCGAGGAGCGAATTAAGGTCTCACAGCGTCTGAATCACAGGTAGTGATGCACTTCATCTGAGAAAAGCAACAAGGCTCACATAGCTCTGGGAGTCACACAGTGAGGTCCCACCATCACGCCATCAAGCAAAACCACAACATAAGTCAAACCTGCTCAGGTTTGACTCTGAGTGACCACAAGAGTGTGCTGCTGAGCCCCTGTGTAAACTTCCAAACAGCCACTTCAAGTTCTCACTTTAGGTCCTGAAAAATGATTATGAAATATAAAAACTGCAAGTACCTACCAAACTTTATCTTCCCCATCTTTTCTAATCATAGAATGCTAATTTCTAGCTTCCTATGAAGGTTAATACATGCACACAAGGTAGGTGGATGGAGATAAAGATCTGTTTGATTTCCTGCCTGGAACTGCTGGTGTTATGCTACGCTTTAATGGGAGGATTATGCAGGGGGAAAGCTGGGAAAACTGAACTTGTTTGCATGTGTTGCATGTAAGGTATGTGTGTGTGTGTGTGGGTGTGTGTGTGTGTGTGTGTGTGTGTGTGTGTGTGTGTGTCTGTGCCTTCCTGACAGTATGTGCACTTGTGTGTCTGCGTGTAAAAAGGTTATGAGAGCTTAGTTACTGTGATATGATACAGACTTCAGCACAGTGCTAAGTATTAGTCAGAACATGTCTCGGTCCTTAATCCAAACATACGCACCGCAGTGAGACTCATAAACACACGCGTGCGCACACACAGATACACACCTACACATGCACTCACAAAACTGCAAACAAACCTAAAACAGTGCACCGCCAGTAGTGAAATATGGCGGGTTATCTAAATGGCTTACAAATGAATGCTAGCTTTGTTTGTGAATTGTTTTGTCAGCATCAGTGCAGCCTGACTGCACAGGCAACGTGTTTGTGTCTGTGTACATTTTTCTGCATCAGTGGGAGGGTGTTAAACTTTCCACTCTAATTGTAGGTCTTTTATGTTTTATCTAACCTACCAATTTGGAAAACAGCAATTTTGCTAATTTCATTGTACTGTAAGGTATGAGTAAAGTACAGCCTGCGGCATGCATGGTATTACGCTTTGTGGCTAGAATTCTTTTTAAAAAAAAGCCAAAGTACCAGCAACATCAAGGTCAGATGAAGTTAAAACAGCTTCACATGAATGATCAAAGCTTCCAAACCCACAAGTCTTGCATGCATAGTTTACATTTTTAGGTGAAAGGACAAATGAGTGCGAGTCCATCATTCGCCTCCCTCTAACACACATGCACCACAGCGGAAAGTCAATCTGTTGCCCTTTGCAATCTGATCAGAGAACTTAATTCCACACGTCCATTTCAAGAGCAGCTTCTATTCCAAAATATTATCACCTGTAACAAATTTACCTCAGGCACACACTGGCTCCACAAAAACACACACACACACACACACACACACACACACACACACACACACACACACACACACACACACAAACACATATAAATACTTTATATAAGGCAGGGTCAATCTTTAGTCTTACCCAAAGGGAATATTGTGCATAATGACAGAGTGGAAAGGGGTGGTAATGACACCCTACAGAGATAATATGACAGTGGCAGGCCCCAAAAAGCCCCCCTCAAAAATCCTACCTTGATCTCTCCTAAGCAGCTGAATCAAGGCTGGGAGGATTTAATTGCCAGTCTGTCTCTTTGGTAGACACAGAGTAGCTGGCTGGGGATTCCAAGAGAGACGGAGAGAAGAAAGATGGGAGCGAGGGGAGGAGGCATGGTGCAAAAAATAATGCCATGAAATGAGGGTGAAGACAGTCTGCCTCTGATACCGCTGCCTACCTTGCCTGTCAACCCTCAGCTCCACAGTACACAGAATACACACCAGGGCCGATGCACGTGCTTGAGCCACAGAAGCAGATGCACACCCGTTTAATCCTTCAGATAAATCTCCTGCTGGCTCTTCGTCCAACAGCAGCTGAACTTTTGGAGACTGTTGGCTTTTGTTACTTGTAGGGTGAGGGATTTAGTGCTGGTACAACACACAAACAGAGACTTGCACACTGGCACACTGACATGCGCACACATGCACACAGATCTAGTGGGCTGATCTCTGCAGAATAGACATCGACCTTCCTGATTCATTCTGTAGATATGCTGCAGCTCTCCAATCAGCCCTGCAAAGCCAAATCCTTTGACTCTGTAATTTTCCTTTTCTTTTTTACACTGGGTCTGTATTATCTCTATCTAAGGGCAGTAAAGGTGGACTAGTAAAAGGATACAGCTCTATTCATTCCCACATGACTGATATCCTGTTTGTCTCTGGTTCCACCTTAAATCAATGACAGCACTGATAATAATGATACTTTGGGAGAGTAGTCATATGTTGGTCTTCATGTTACAACTCGCACCATCCCATTCAGGACAGGATTAATAGACTTAATGAAAATATGTCTGAATTGGTCTGAGTCTCATTACATTCCAATGTGATATTTATCTCTTGCACTTTGTGCGATGAAAGCATATCATATGATTAAGTTTGAACTATAGTGCAGACACATAATCATTTTGCAGTGCAAAGCACAGCAAGTGTGCAGTCTATCTGTGAGTGCCTGTGTGTGTGTATGTGTGTGTGTGTGTGTGTGTGGTGACGGAGAGTGTTTGTGCTGTTTTGAGGTCAGTAATGACAGACAAATAGCTGTCAGGGCTAATGGGAGAGGACAGCCAGGGATGATGGGAACACAGAGAGATCAGTGCAGCGCAGCTCAACGCAGGCCGACTGTGGAGACAAGGCATACAGCGCTGCTACAGTGTTCACACAGAGAGAGAGGGTCACAATGAGTGCATAAAACAAACACAAATATGTGCAAACACACACCCCTGCGTGGCTACCCCTGTCGGGGCATCAGGCTTACATTCATTCCCTAACTTCGACCCTTAGCAATAATCCTGGCCCACGTGGTTACATAGCTAACCCTATTTTATGTAACCTCAGCTCTAATATGAACATGAAAATTTAAAGGAATAATAAACCAAAAATCTATCTTTTGACTATTAAATACTCACTGTCTGAGTTCTTGAAAAGTAACTCTGGAAAGTTCCTTTTCACAAACGTCTGCAGCTGTAGAAAGCTTGATTGTTGCCATGACTCGCTGTTTGAATATATTGTAACTACTGTGAATTTGAGCTGACAATAAACTGCCGTCCTCAGCAAGTGACAGCGTTTACGAACCCACCTGCATGTCTTGCCTACAGGTATATTTGAGACTCAAAAGTCGTATATTTGGTGGAGTATATACAGCATATCTCCATATTGCCTTACTTACAAAAACCTATAGGGAGCGGTGAGATGAAAAACTGTACAACGAAACAATTGAACAAACATAGATAGTGTTTGGTCAGCTGTAACTGTTACACTGTTACTGTAAACAGCGGTTTCAGTAGTTTTCGTGATCACACCTTAATGGGGAATAAACTGACTGACCCACTCTTCATCATCCTGCAGCTAAAAAAGACAAAAGGCTTCACAGCAGAGTCCATAGTCCTCCCTTCCAACACCTCTGCCCTCTTTTAAACTCCCCGCTGTCTCTGTCTTTCTCAGGTTTCTATCTTTTTATGTATTTTTCCTTTGTAATGAACGCTCCTCCCTTGGCTCACGGCCAGTCAGGTTTGTAAGATGATCACAGAGTTGAGCGGAGATGTGTCTGAATGTCGCTGGCTGAGGGCAACGTCTTAGTCAGTGATGGATGGACTGTTGGAATGCGATGGAGGAGGAACCGGAGCAGTGCTTTGTTGTGTCTGTTGAAAGACGGTGATCCACTGCAGTGGAGGGAGATTAGACTCATGCCACTAGTAGAAAGTGGAGAGAAAATGCTTTCTGTACATCAGTGCGCTGCAACAGGAAGAGACAGATAAGGAGATGGAGAGAGAAAACCAGAAAATGAGGGAGAGACAGAAAAAAAAGAGGACAAGGTGACATTCTTCGACAGAAGGCAAAACACCGGAACATGTCCCCTCTCTGCCTCTCCCCCTCTCTCCACCTGTCCTTTGTTGTCCCTTGTTTTCCTTTCGGCAGCCTGTTCAGATCCACTCCCACTTTTCTCTGACACCCCCCACCCCTCCCCTCCCCTCCCCTCCGCCCACATTTCTCTCCCATCTCCTCCCCTTCTTCCCTTGTTCAAGGCAGCGGTCACACACCCAGGTGGAACAATAGGCAGTGACTTTATTCCCATGCACCTCCCAGAAACCTGTGCCCTCAGGTATGGAATTCTATCACTCAGCCACAAACAGGTGGATCAACCCAAATACACTTCGGAGGAGAGCAACAAAGACAGCAGATTCTCCCTGAGATTAGACCACCAGCCCAAAGGCTGAAGAGAAAAGGAGGAGGAGGCATGGTGGGTTGGTGGATGGTGCACGTGGGGTTTAAAAAAAAAAAAAAACCTGTGCTGTTTGAAGAACACCAACCTTAATATACCCCTGTCTAGTGTTTGCAGGTCCATTTCATTTCTCCCGTTCCCCAGGGAGGGTAAAGGGCAATATGCTATCAGCCTAATAGAGTGGGGGAGGAGACTTCATGGTTGACGGCCACTGCTTTCATTGTAGCCCTGCAGTGTATTGTCTATGAATATGGAGTAGCCTAACAAACGAGCATGTCCTCTAACATGGTGCTCTCTGTTCATCCTCAGGCAGTCCAGCCACGGCCCAATCTCTTTAAGTGCTGGGGGGTCTCTTCTGTAATGTCACTTGTCATTGGTGTGACCACAAATGACACTTTTGTTTAAATCAGCATCCATCACCTCCCCCTGTAAAGAATTGCAGGCAGCTGGGGAGGTGTGCACGCTCAGAGAGTCAGGGCAAGTCACAGAGCATTTATAAAGGTTAAAACATGAACTGAAATTTCCAACGCTGGGCTGAAATTGTGCGCCAGAGCAGTTTAATTGAGGCTTTGTGATGAAACTTGCACAAAAATCGCCCATGGATGCTAATTCCCCTAACATAGCTCATCATATAAAGGTGGGAATCCTCCTTGAACCAGACCTGAGCTCATTTGTCAAAGGAGAGAGAAGTGTTTTCCCTCTGTGGTCTTATAGATTGACGCTAAATCGAGAGCAAGCTTTACGCTTTCTCATACCACCTCCCACACCTTCAAGCTCAGCTGAGGCATATTCAGCATATTTTTCCATGATAGCAGGTGATGCATTATTCAGCAAGCTCTGGTTGATCTTCACTGTAATGAATCGCTGGTCTATAGACATGTGGACATAAACTCACGCGCAAACTTGCATTCTCCAGTGTCGATGCATGATGAATAAAGAGGTACTGAGCATCTATGAATCACATCTCCGTGGAGAGATCTTAAACAAAGCCTATCATGGATGAAAGGAGCGCTGGGCTTTTGAAAAGCTATCCAAAGCAGCATGGTAATGAGAGTAATGAGGATATCAGACGCTGAACGTGGCACAATATGCTTGTTAAATGTGACAGCTGAATTACATCAGAGGTTCACCCCTGTTAATCAAAACACTGCAAAACACGTGCACACAACACTGCAAATATTCTTTCCTACGCCCCAACATTTCCTTAGTTCGCACTGACATTTAAGGACACCTTACTGTAGGCACTGTCATACAAATGTTCAGACTCCTAACATACAACAGGTGCAGCAGGGACACCTGGTGATCGGGCCAACACTGGCCCAGGACTGGAGGGTCTTAGGATTACGTAGCCTCAAAGAGAGTTACAGAATTTCCACGTGGAGTTGGAGAAACACAGGCCAAAGATCTAAGATCCTGATATCTTTTTCTTTTGTGAGTCCTCCTACCTCATCAAAGTGAAATACTAGATCACTGCAGTGTTGTTTTAAATAAGATTCTCATCTTTAAGTACAACACTTTGGAAAAAGCTCGCATTTGCTTCCTGGCAGAGGGTCAGATGAGAAGATTAACAGGACTCTCATATCATATGTCTGTTAAACATAAGGCTACAGGTCTGCACCCTCATGCAATCTGCCCCCC
>NW_019525320.1:3536723-3537671 GCF_002814215.2 Seriola lalandi dorsalis
CAGGATGGGTAGAAAAGAGGAATGGATGGTCCAAGAGTGTTTTCTGAGAGAGCAGAATAGAAGACAGAGTTCAACACGGCGGCTTAGGTACTGCTTGCCTTTGCAGCCTGGGCCTCATTGTTATTATGATTTATTTTTTAATGAGCAGCGCTGCTCTCCCCTCTGCCATACAAAGGCCTGATTGAATCTGGCGTTCCATTAGCATGTTAAAGAGGCCCAGCTTCATCTGTGAGCCGTTGACTGACAGTGGATATCATCTCTGTAATTGCTCTGTATACTGGAGCCAGAGCTAGCCAGAGAGAGAGAGAGAAAGAGAGAGAGAGAGAAGGAAAGGGAGTTGAGGAAAGATGGGGAGGGAGGGATTAGGATTTGGGGGGGGGCAGGAAAGATGGGGAGAATTGATGAGAGGAGCTGGTGGATGAAACTACATCTGTGTATATCTCAATTTGGTACGGTTGGGACCTCATGCAGAGAGCTGGGAATAGTCTGTTTGAATAAGTTTTTTTTTTTAAAGCTACACTCACAGCCCATGACTCCTTATCAAAGCAGAAACAGTGGCCGTGTTTCATAACAGATGCTCTGCATGTACGAAACTGTTATACAAGTGAATTTTGTTGCAGGTCTAACCAAAGCACATACGAGATTCTGTCGTGTGCATGTATTGGCATTTTGAGCAGAGATTGACATGTACTGTAAGGACAGGACTGCACTGTTCCTGACACCTTCATGCGACTGTGTGTGTGTGTGTGTTGACTCTTCTTATTTTTGTCAGCTCTGCACCACATCTCACCCCATGTCCTCTGCTCTCTCCCTCCCTCTGTATACAGAGTGTTTTCGCTTGCTCCCTGTCTCTCCCTCTGTTTTTGTACTCAAGCTATTCTCTCCAACTCTTTCACATCTACTTCCTCATCCCCTGCATCACTGAGCACCCCCCCCCCCCCCCCCCCC
>NW_019525320.1:3537691-3544411 GCF_002814215.2 Seriola lalandi dorsalis
CCCCCCCCCCCGCCTCCTCCTCTCCCTCCGTCGCCCTTGCTCTTCCCTTTCTCTCTCTCTCTCTATTTCTATCTCTCCCTCTCTCTCTTTCTCCGGGTCCCTCTCTTTCTGTGCAGTAAATGGTAATTGAACAAACAGTTTGGTTGGAGAAGAGCTGCAGAAAAGATGGTGATCCTAACTCCACATGCCATGCATCCAAAATTAGCCCCCCCCCCCCGTCTCTCTTTCTCTCTCTTCCCTCCTCTGCTCTCCTTTGCTCTGCTGTGACAGTGTGACATACATGCAGTCCCACAGCATCATCAGGCTCGTGTATTAATATTGGAGGACAGCCCAATGGCACCATGGTGAGTGAGTGTGCATGTGTATGGAGGTGTGTGTGTGTGTGTGTGTGTGTCTGCGAGAGAGAGAGAGAGAGAGAGACTCGGATGTGCAGTGCCAGCACATTTCCAGTCCTAAGGAGACCAGGTGATGATGACAGTAGTACTCATATTCCAAATATGCACAACATTGCAAAAAGGGAACTGTCAATACATTATATTAAATTTGCTGCCGTTTGTCCTATCGTGCGGATGCAATAGGTGTCGCATGAACTGCTTAGATAAAGGTGTTTGTATAAAGGTGTTTTTTTATTCTTTGACATGTTATTAGATTCGTTTGGATGAAGAGCAGTTTCGTGCAGCTGAAAGAAATATGTGGGACCATCGAGGCTTCCACATCAGAAATGACACACCACAAAGCGCATTATGTCACAAGTCTTTTTCGAATAGACTGGATAGATTTACTAATGACATAATTAATGTGCCAGGTTAATGCGTTTAGGCTTTACTGTCAAACAAAGCAGCTTAATTCATCAACTACAGGAGGCTAGTGTCTGAGCTTAATTTGGTTTATGAATGTGGGTAAACAGATAAAGTGTTCTAACCAACCCTGTTCTCACAGATATTTTCTGCTATCGTCATGATTTCTTTTTTCTTTCTGCCAAGTTCTAGTATGATGATGTAGAATTGTGTTATTTTGGGTTCTCTGACACACATAAAGCTCTGAAAAAACAAAAAAATTAACTTCATCCTTTTATTCTTCTTTGGGGTGAAGAATGTTTGCTTTCAGTGGCAGAGTGCATCAGACGTGCCCCATAAAAGTAAATATGGATTCCAAGTTTAATTTAGCTTAAATGTAGAGGCCAAGTAAATTGAGGAAACCTTACAGTGCTGGTCACCAACAAAGAAGAATAGTCTGAGTCATAGCGAGCTTCAAAGCTTTTATTTAATCAGACCTATTTATGATTTCAAATTCCAAGTGTTTGAGACTCTTCATCATGGCAGAGCTACAACAACCTGGTGATAATATTATTACTATGAACTATTTTGAACCACATATGAAGTTATGAGTCATGCTGAAATTTTATGCATGCATGATTCATATGGTGTTTGTGCATGCCCTATTCTTCTATATTTAACTATAGTTTGTGTTTTTGCATGTGTGTTTTTTACCTTGGACTGAATGTGTGTCAATGTGAATGTGGCTATTTGGATAAGCGTGTCATGTCTACGTTGTTTAATGACAGAATAAAACCAAATCGAAAAGAAGTGAACCTTTATTTTTTTTTTAAAGATTCTACCAATAACTTAGCTTTGGCCACAAAAACTAATCTAGTCAGTGTCAGGATGTGTCTCAGACACGGAAAAAACAGAAAGACGCAGCAACATCTTCCATTAAGATCGACGAATCGTTTCCATGTCAGGTGTGAAAGCCAGGTAGCATTACACATTATTTCATAATCACACTGTCATTTCACATGAAGCACTGGTTTAAACCGAGTCCATTAAATTCATTTAAACATCTTCAGAATAACCTCTTTCCACCACCACACCTCTGCCCTTTCTCCTTTCCCACCTTCATGCATCCATCATTTATCATCGTAAAAATTAAAAAGAGGGTTTTGACTGTGCCAAAAGTGCAGAGCTCTTGAACACTGTGTACCCTGCAAATATATACACACACACACACACACACACACACACACACACACAGACACACACACACACACACAACCTAGTCCTCCTCTCTACCCCGCAGGCACTCCTTGCTCCACTAACACACCATGAAATCTCTAACACTCACAACACATTTACATGACATTACCGCTGAAGTGCTATAAAATTGCGGCCTGAATAGCAACTGCTGAGATGCATTGTTTGTGTGTGTGTGTGTGTGTGTGTGTGTGTGTGTTCATCTCTGTTGATAGCAAAGGACAACAGGAGTTTCAGCACCCATTTACATTGGGCTGATAGACAAAAACATCATTTTACCAATGGTCTGTAAAATGGAGAATATTAGTGTGTGTTTGTGTGAGAAGAAATTCGACATTTGAGTTGAGAATATATTCCCGTCTGTTGTTTGGTGGTAATGATCTCCTGTGGTCTCCTGCGTGCTGCTCTGGGATTAGTATGGTAATCATGGAGCATGTTGACACACACTGTTAGTCAGATTGATGTGTTTGTTTGAGTGGTGTGGGGCTCCACAGCTTTACACACCGACTGACTGCATTAGCCACTTGCTACTAATCTGAGACTTAATGGCTTTCCCCAACAATGTTGTTGCCATGCACAATGTTTTATTCAAATGCTTGCTGGGTCCGATCGTGAAGTGTTGAGATATATCACTGTTACATTCCCTTACACAAACGCTCTGTCCAAATCAGTGTAGCCGTGTCTGAAGAGGTAGTTTATCACCAGCAATTATCCTCCAAGTAATACCATCTCTTGTCTGTCTTGGTCTAAGCAAATGGGACAAGTCAGAGTTTCAGATACAATGAATATTGATGCAGCCCCTAGGGCCAATGCTGACATATGTATATGTCTGTGTGCATGTTTGTTAATGTGTCCAAAGCAGAGGACAAAGAGGATCAGACTGGTTTGTATCTGCAACAATACAAACAGCCAAAGGAAACAGACTACATGTCTTCATGTCCATCTCACCCCCCTGTTTTATTTTTTTTGCCCATTTGCTACTATTCCAAATATGTGCACTCATAAAATGCCATGTTTATATCAAAGGCTGCAACAGCATTTCTTGGAGCTTTTCTAGATTTGACCACAGCTTTACACAGCTATGTCATCCGAGTAAAAGATCTGCTCATACGGCAGCAAATCTTAGCATCTCCACTCAGTAGCATTGATGAAGTACACGTATGCAGTTTGCATGCTTGTACATGTCACTGTGCATGGGAGCGTGAGGCCACTGGCACTGTGCTGGAAAGCCTTGGTGATGCAGACGCTGTGGGTTTGTGTGCTAGCTGCTGCTCCACTGCTGCTAAAAGGACAGACAGATGTGATGCTACAGTGACGATGACAACAAACCATTATGTAGCCTTTCCTGTGCGTTGCACACATTCCATACCCACCCCCTTTACTCTCATCCCTCTCCTGCTCTCTCCTGCTATCAGAGTCTCAGACTGCGGCAGCACAGGGCAGTGAGACGGAAAATACAGTGATTGTTTCTGACGAAAATAGAGGGGGGGAGCAGGCGAAAGAGAGAGGGAGTCAAAGGATGACAGCGCAAGGGGAGAATAGGATGGAAGAAAGGGAGAGGGAGAGAGAGAGAGAGAGAAAGAGAGAGAGAGAGAGAGAGCTTTAGAGCAGACCATTTTTAAGGTCACTGTGTGTCTATACAGGTTCAGTGGAGACTTGTAGAGAGTAACAGCTCCACTGAGAACACCTGATATTGTGTATATTTGAGAGAATGAGAAAGAAAAGGAGGGAAAAGAAAAAAGAGAGACTATGAGAGAGAGAGAGAGAGAGAGAGAGGGAAGGGAGGGAGAGAGAGCGAGAGCTGGACTGTACCATAAAGAGTCTCACCTTGTTCTGCACCATGCACACACAGCACCCCAGCTGTCATCCAGCTTCTCTCTCTTTCTCCATCAGGGCCGGTGGGGACATGCATCATTCATGAGCAGGGACTTATTTGGCTGCGTCATCTCCTCACATAACTGTCAATAACTTTTTTTTCTGGCTCTGGCTTCACCTTTACTCAGGTAGCAGGATCCACTAGATGCACACAGCAAATGCGAAATGATAAATAGCATTTTTCTCCAAGACACAGGGCAGAGCGGCAGGAAGCAGCTTTAACAGAGAATGCACAGTGGCCAATCTCTGTCCAACAGGACTCTGACTCAAGATTGAGCAAAGTTCCATTAGTAAAACCTACAAAATAATAGATTTAGAAGATGTTTTAAAGGATAAAAAGTCAAAGTCAAATCCAACATCATCAAAATGACAATATATTTAAACATACAGTATATAGGATTAAATGTTTTTTTTTCCTCTTTGACATTAAAACAGCCTTTTGGAAAAGAACTCTTTAATATTCATCATAGCAGTTGCACGAAAAAGAGAGCAACCACATGTAGAGAGTGTAATATGAAAAGGTAATTATCTAAGAACGGCCGTGTCCTGCCCCCAGCACCCTTCTTGCCCAGCCTGTCCTCTTCCCTGAGTTCCTGTGTCGCAGCCTGCTGTGAGGCTGCCTGCTGTGAAGGTCACCCTCCCTGCAGCTATGGATTACACGGGCACGCACAGTCAGGCAGAATACGATACTGCCCTTGAGGGGAGGTCTGAGGCTCAGGCTGGCAGAGTGGAGCCCTCTGGAACTTCTGGACCCCACCGGGACCAGGCAGGATGATAACCAAGCTACCTCTGGTCAAGTGCCGGACTTATAAAGACGTAAAAGTCCTTGGATTCAAAATTATTTCATCTTCTCTTTATCTATTTTTTCTATCTGATGTTGAGCCGCTGAAAAGACCTTTCCACTCTAAATTTCTCAGATGGTTTCCTTTAAATACGTCCTTGTGGTAAAAACAGGTTCATGATACAAGTCTAAAAAATGAGTACAAGTTTATGGGGCAGAACTTCAGAATTGTCTGTGGAACAAGAACATTTCTTTTTCAAAAAGCGCCTCTTCTGTACATGGCGCAGGTAAAAACAAAAACAGACATCGGTGTGGTCCAGTGTGTCTGTGGCTGCTGTGTATGCTCCCCACTAAAGTGTGTGAAAAGGAACCCTCAGGTATCAGAGCGGCACTCACCGGCCTAAAAACAGCCCTAGATGAGTCACAACACCCCCAGTAAGCACGAGAGAGTTTTAATCCTGTGGTCTTCACCAGGTGATATCAAAGAGCCTTCAAAAGAGCATTCATCGGTGTGTTTTCCAGCCCCAAATCAAAGAAGCGGGGGGGGCCTTTTATCCTGCAAAATGGTGCAATGAGGGTCAGTCTTTCCTCTGAGTGGGACCGGAGCCATTTGACAATGGCTGTCTCTGGAGTCATGCCACTGTTTAGAGGTCGCAAGACACAAAAAAAAAATATATGCACACACATACACACAGACACACTTGGCAGATCGCGTTGTCCTTTGCTGGCTCGGCTCTCCCTGCTGTGACCTTAATTTGTTCTGTCTTGAGAATGAGTGCCCACCGGGCAGCTGATGCACCTCACGGGAACAAACTGACAGGATGTGTGAGCATTATGTGGGTTTGAGCATATGTGGGAGAAAGACGGGAGATAGAATGAGATCAAAAGAGGAGGGTAAAGACCGAGACCAACAAAAATGGCACAAAAAAAGAGGGAGCCTACATACAGGTGTGCATGTGGTGTGAATGTGGTTGTGAGCGAAGTTTTGAGTGGAGGAGACAGGATGGGGGAGAGACCTGAGAGAGGCTGAAGGCGACGGACGCAGGGCCACCAATAAAAGCAAAAGAACACGAGCTGTCTCGCTGCCGGCTAATCCACTAATGAAGATTTGTGGCAGTGGCTGGCTGGTGATTATTGGCCCAGCACGGAGACAAAAACCATCTTCGGTGCTACTGTAAATACAATCTCTCACATTTACACAAGCTATCACAGGCGCAAATGAGAAAATTTTTTAGGATGGAGGCAGGAACGCTGCTGTTACAATGTATACGGGCTGGCCACTGCTGTGCTCAGACATGCTGTCAAACCCCTGATGCTAAATTAATAAGCAATCCCATTACAAGCCCAAACATTAACCAACATTATTCAGATGTGAAGAATGCAATGTGAAGTCGCTTATGTTTATGATGTTATTCCTGTCTCATCGGGCCAATTGCACCGATCCTGACTATGCAAATTTTATGGAAATGCTTGTTTCCATCCTTCCTCTCTGCCTCCCATTTGTTACATTTCATCAGTGCTCTTTTGAACCACGTTAACAGCACAGCCACTGTCTGGGTTTCGGTGTTAGCTGAGAGCTGTGTGGAACATATCAGCAGGAGTTCATCCATCCGTGTATTCCATAACAGACACTGCTACTGCATTATAGGAGAAACTGACAGTGGGAGATTTGAGAAATCAGTCGAGGCTACCATCCTCCACACTTCCTCCAAACGTCAGCCCTTTGGATCTTTATATACCGCAAGCACAAAAATGTGTCTGTGTTTCTCATAAAAGTTACTCTTCAAGGAAACCAAGAGCCTGAAATCCAGCTCGTGACAAACAACAGCCACAAAGTAAAGAGACACAGTAACATACTGTAAATGGATGACCTCAGATACCACATTACCCCTGTGTCCCTTACAGCCTTCTAATCCACACCTCTGGCACCTCACCCTCCTGATCCTCCCTTTCTCCCCACCCCCCCGCTTCCCCTAGGCAAGGGCAGGGAGCTGTGGTGCAGGTCCTGGCAGAGCCCCATCTCCTCCCACCCCC
>NW_019525320.1:3544431-3548464 GCF_002814215.2 Seriola lalandi dorsalis
CCCCCCCTTCTCTCTCTCTCAGAGGGGTAGGGCCGCTTGTTCAGGGAAGAGCTTTTGTGGAGACAGGTGTGCATACCAGACGCCACACTAAGCCCTGCGCCTCGCGGATCCCATAACTACCTGCGAGCGAGGCTTCCCCGGCTCTCATCCAACACTGAACTTAACATTTCCAAAGAAGCCTTCTGCTGGCTGGAGCTACAGTAGCTGTCGACGGGCAAGACGTCACAGTCAAGGAGGTCATGACCTGAACCTACTGCCATCTTTTTATTAACAGGCCGTTGTGCGTCCCATCAGCCATTATACATGCCATTAAAACACATTGGAGCAGATTTAGTTGGCAGGGGGAAGGCGTTAAGGGTGGAGATTTAGGCTATTTTGAGCTGTTCATGTAACATTAAGGATTAAAAGCTAGCTCAAGGCTTCTTGGAAGCAAAAGCTAGTACTATTCATTCAGTGTGTGTGCCTGGCTAACCCCCTTGGTAGTAAAGAAAGAGCTGTTTGGATGGATGAGGTCACAGAGTGGGGACATGTCCTTGTGGCTATGAGCAAAGTTCAGGCAGGGCTGTAGGATGACATTCCCTACAGTGTGTCAGATATACAGCTCACGTTTCCTCTTTGCATGAGTCAGACGATACACAGAGACTACAGCTCAATGCATGCATGTTGGAGGGAAAGCATCTATTTCTCCCCCTAGGCCAGCTTTAACAGAAAAAAACTGTAACCCCCCCCCCCACACACACACACACACACACCACACCACATCCAGCCTTTCTCATCTTGCTGTTTGCTCATTTCCTCTCTGCCTTTATCCCTTCAATGCTCCCTTAAGTCTCTCTCCTCCTACACTATTCACTCAGTCCCGCTCTCCCGTTCCTTTGGTTGCTTCATCAACTTCCTCTTCCTCCTACACCTCCTCCTCCTCCTCTTCCCGTTCCCCTTCAGCTTCCTCCTCTCTAGCCATGCCCCTATGAATTGACCTTGCTGCATCTCAAGGAGAATTGATTTCTCTTTTGGTCTTTGTGTGAAACCCTATCTCAACAGCACTCAGAGGAATTTCCTCTTCCCCCCCAGAGCTCCATGGAGGTAATTCTCTTTCATGAGGACACTTTTCACTCCATTTTATCCGTCTGCCTTTCTCTCCCTCCCTCTCTTCCCCCTCCTCTTCTAACCGTCTTCTCTTCCGAGCACACAGAAATAGAGCAGGCATGATTAATGCAACATCCATCGCCGCCAAACGTTAGCTTTACTCAACCTTTTCATGCATGGCTGCTGTTTGGGGAAATTGTTATTCATGCACCTTCTAACACTGTTCCTGAATTATCACATTAATTGATCAATAAAACAGTTTGACTTTTTACATTTGACGAGCCTGATTGGTGAAGAGAAAACACAAGGGATGGATCAGACATTAATTTAACATCTATTTCATAGATTTTCATAAATTTGAATAAAGGGTTGGATGATATTCTGCTGTTTCAAGCACTGCAGCCGAATCAGTTTTTTAAATTTTTTTAATGTAAAATGTGAAAACTGTGATGTTGACCTTTTAAAGGTAGCCAAGCAGAGTCGCTCTGAAGCTATAGGTAATAAATATGTTTTTCCATATATTTATAGTGCACCTGCGCTTGTATGACATGCATAATACTGAACTCTACTAAACTACTGAACTGTTAGTATACATTGTTCGTCTCTGCTCTATATTTCAGTCCGCAGATTTCATTTACAGAATCAGTGCCAATGCTAGTGTTATATCGCTGTAATAATAACAATAATAATCATCTTGACAAGCTCGAGTTACAGCGTGCAACAACAGGGCAGCAAAACGAACCAAAGGATCGAAGATAAAAGGTAGAACTAATTCAGTGATGTGAGGTAAGAGAAATGATAAATTTCACCTGAATACTACGACATTCACTGTACTGTGCTAACTCTCCCAAAATGCCTTTCTGTTATAACGAGAAGAGGAAAAGAAGGTTGTGCACGCTAAGGGGCAAAGCAAGCATTTAATAATAGAGCTAGAGTTTTGGTCTCTAGTTTTTCATCAGGGCAAATGTTATCACAAGGTAATCTAAAAACCTCGGGGCCAGAAGTTTGCACCTGTGCTATATCATGCAAATACTCATGGGAAATATAATGTAATCCGGCTCATTAGTATGTTCCAAATACATACGAAGTTCTGAAGAACAGCGTGTCACAAAAACATGAACATCAATCACAACAGGTAACTGACAATCAAAAGATCAATAAAAGTAGAGTAGAAATGTAGAGTTGAAATAGTGCAAATACACCAGGGAAGTAGATGACAATATATATTCTATGTGATAAAGGCAACAGCGGGACGTGGCAAAGCCCTGGAGAGCCGCAGCATGAGGAATCATCTGTACATCTTTCCACTTTGTGATCAGAGTGACTGTTGAAGCTTGCAGAGCATTTCCCAGGCTTCAACTCCCAGGTGTCTTGTAGCCCCAGGATTCCCAGTAAAGTAGTCAGCCAGACTGCCTTGGTGAATGCACTAATGTGACACCATAATCACACACAGGTGCATTTTTGTGCTTCACGGAGCAGCAGCACCGAGCTGTTGGTGGTGGCAGGTGCCTGCACTGGTGTGTGTGTGTGTGCGTAAACTGTACATTTTATTCAAGCGTATGCGTGTCCTAAAAATCTGCATCACGTTTACATTCTGTGTGTGTGTGTTCTGAGTAAAAAAGACTTCATCACTCTAATTCACAAAATGAAACCGTGCGTACTCCTGAGCCGTTGTGGCCTTTTCTTTTAATGAATGGTCATTGACAGAGGGCACTGCAGTGAGGCCAATGAAGCAGTGGGAGTCAGAGGAACAGACACCTCCACCTCCCTCTGCTCTGCAGTGCTACACACGCTCATAGCCCAAACACACACACACACACACACACACACACACACACACACACACACGCGCGCACGCGCACGCACTCACAGACACAATGGGTTGCCTTCCCACCAGTCCAATAGCAGGCCTATTCATTAGAGTCTCTTACAGACAATATTGACAACCTGCTGACACAGAGTCACTCCAGCATAAACAAATGGAGCAATAGAGAGGAGCAAGGGAGGGCAGGAAGGCAGGGAAGAGACCTGTTATAGTGGCTTTTTGACTGAGGAGTCCTCTCCGCAAAAACCAGGAGCCGGACGAAGAGAAAGAGAGGAGAAAGGAACCAGAGCTGCCACCTCTGCTACGTCTGCCCAGCCACATACATAAAGCTCCATCATCCCACATGCACAGACCTACACACACACACATGCGCACACACATAATACAATGTCACATTAATCTTGTATCCTAGGTCAACTCCCAAGATATGTGGCCTATTCTAATTATGATTATAGGAATAAGTCTTATCAATGAGCGCCTTGCCACATGGAGGAGGTATTGAAAGGTGAACCGGGTCGAGTGCAGTGAACTATCTCATCACACAGCACTATTTAACAATCGTCCCCCCCCCCCGACTTGCCAGAAAAAATATTCCCACTGAAATGAAATGGGATATACTGCAAAACAACATGGTGGAATTTGAAGCCAGTGTCCCACTTGATGGAAAAAAAAATGGAACAGAATATCCGATTTAGCGGTGAGTTTACAGAGGGATTTAGTGAGATTTATCACTCACAGGTGCTACTCACTTATGAACCTTTATAACTCATTATTGCCAACACATCAGGAAGCGGGAACGCATAGTTTGTTTCGGCATGTTTCACTGCAGATTTCTCAAGTTTCAACTGCAATAAGGCGTTCCGGTTATATCTTGGATATGCAAAGAAGCCTAAAGGGACTAACTGCGCTCTGCATACCAAATATCTGGCTCATTAAGGAGTTATAATTACTGTGTCACTTTGACATAAACAAAGAGAGCAGAGCAGTCATGGAGAAAATGGAGGGGAAAAAAAAAACAAAAAAAATGCTGATCTGCCCAAAGACATATTCTCAGGTGTCTCTTTGAGCTGACCTCTGGAACCAGGTGAGTGTGTGCAGGCAGTTAGAGGAAGGTGGGGGGGT
>NW_019525320.1:3548484-3596874 GCF_002814215.2 Seriola lalandi dorsalis
GTGAATGAGCAATAGCTATGCAGACAGGTCAACAGAGAGACACATTTTATTAAGACAGATGAGGCCGGAGTGGGCACGCAAACACAAAGACAAAGAGACAGATAGACTGCATGGCCCTGAGCTCAGGAGGTCAGCTCTGACTCAAACAGACAAGACAGATGAGACATGAAATAACATCCAAACATGAACCGATTGTGACTGAAGCCCCCCCCCCCAAAAAACAAAAAAACAAAACACTGTGAGATGAAGCTAACTAACTGGAATGTCCCAGGAATGCTTGCCAGACAGTCATCGTGCAGCATTTTGGGTGACAGTGAGAGGACGGCGCAGACATTTCTTATCTAAAAGCGGATTCATTCCATACCAGGAGCTCCCTCCAGGCACCGGCGAGCTGGAAGCGTAGGAGGTTTTTATTTTACACAACATGGCGGCTGATCACAATGACACCAAAGCCAACCGAGAGGCTCTACACCAACAGGAGCCCAGTGATCATGTTCTTTATTAGCTTGCCATTGTTCTCTCGCCACGTCGCTCTGTTCCCTGTCCAGATGTCACACTCAAATTTTTAATACACAAACACACACAGCCTCAGCAGCAGCCCCCATACCCCTAACTTGGTGCAGAGCCCATGTCAGGCAGAGCTAAGCTGGCTGCCCGCGGCTTTGTATAGAGCGCTCTGTACAGCACAACCACACATCCATTGCCATTATCAGCATCAGGACTGTCATCACTATCACAGCAGCCAGAGACCTCTGCCAGGCCCGCGGATTGCATACGTAGCTAGTTATCATGGATTCGTGAATACAATATCAAGGACAGAGCGGCACTGGGAAAGGTTGTTTGCTCAAGGTCATACAACACAAAGCATAGAAATAGACTAATACGGACGCAGGTAGTGATGCATTCGGTTTACACAGGCGTATGCACTCCATTCATATTTCACATAAAACATTTTTTTTTTTTTTAAGGATTTTTTATTGCCGTTCGTCAGAGATATGTTATCACAAGCTTGCAGATTTATATCAGCGAGGTGGATCAGGAAATTTGCTGATTGGAGGTCCAGATCAGCCAGCACCAGAATTGTAAAGGTCATTACAATGACATTACCCTTTTCAGTGGAAGAAACCAGAAATGTCAAATCACTCAGCAGCCACATCATCATGCAAATGGAGCAGAATGTTAGGCACTGGAAAATCTCAATGTTCAGACAGAAATAATGGAAGATACTTATCTGACTGACAACTTAAGGAGGAGGAGTCTATGTCAGTTTCTTCTTCTTTTTTTTTTTTTGGCTGGTGTGAAGGGAGAAGATTTTCACAGACCATTAGATATGATGAAAAACATACAGATTTGGCATTTCTTAGCTACAGTGCATTACCACTGTTTAAACAGTGAGCGAAGATATCTGTCATACACACCGACAGGAGTCCTACAAAGGCAGAAAACATGGTGCTGCACAACGCAAGTGACATTCCATGTTTTATTACTTCTACCACAAGTGTTGTGCCAAACAGTTAGAAAAAGACCCGCTGTAATAATGACCCTTAGCTCAAGCCATTGCTCTGTTGAGCGAGTTTACCCGCTGTTTGTTACTGTGGTAATGCTGTAGTCGAGCGTTAACGCTTCTGTTAACATGCCCTGACCAAATCATCATTTACGGGAGCTGCTACCACCTGCAGCCTGATCAAGACAGCACTTGCCCAGCTGTTAAATGAGACTGAAGTTCACTTTTGATCAGATGCAATAACTGGAAGTGTAGCCCACACAGACACAAAATGACACACAGCTCAATGCAAAACAAACAAAAGAAAAACTTGAGAGAATGAGAAAGTTCCTCATTGAACAGTTATCCTATAGCATCAACTTTAATAACTTGCTTACAGTCTTTAGCTCAGGGGAACACATTTTCTTCAAGGCGCACTTGCACTTCAAACTCGCACACCTCAGACTACATGACTCCCTATAATCATTAGAGATGTCTGCTTGAAAAACATGCCTGCCGGGAGAGCAGAGGAGCAGAGCTGCGCCTGAATCAGTCCAGGCATGCGTTAAAACAAAGTGGCCTCTCTGGCAGAGCACATAGCAACACATACACACTTACGACAAATGCACACACCATAACCACACACAGTCTCACAGACAACACCGAACACGAATTAGAAGACTCTCGAACACTTTCACAAGCTCACACGCACTGCGTTCCACACACACACACACACACACACACACACATACACACCTACACACACACACACACACACACACACACACACACACACACACACACACACACACACACACACACATCTTCCTATCATATCCATACAGCAGTTACATCCAGGATGGGTCACATCACTGGACCTAGAGAGGAAAGCCTCTGTATGAATGTACAAGCTGACTATGTGGAGCACAGAGACCACACAGAATCCCCTCTCTCAGACATGGCCAATATGAGACCAGAATACTAAAGAAGAAAGAGCTGGCTGACTCAGAACAGACAACACTGTATAATAACTAAGAGCTGTACTGTGCTTCAAGTGAAGGACTGAATCTTATGTATGTTTTTCTTTATAAAAGGCCACTTGTGTGATGACCTGTCTGCCCGTCAATGATTAAGATGGTTATACGGAAAGGTTACCTAGAAACTGGGCACTGGTGTAACAAAATCCTAAGAAATACATACTGTATGTACTTGATTAATCTGCATTCCATTAGTTATCAGTAGGGCTGGTATTTGTCACTTCACCTCTACTGGCAGGATGCGAGAATGGCTGGTCATGTGATCAAACAGCCCATAATGGCATAGTCCAGCCAGAGACACTTTGACCTTCCCTGTCATCACTCACACCTGCCATATTAATGGCACACTATTATTGTAATTACACGCGCTAACCATGATTTAAGGGTTCATCCCAGCCAGTGCTCAGTAGTGACAGATGTCTGTGTGGAATGGAAACCAAGCAGACCTCACCATTAATACAGAGCTGCTGGTGGCCAAGTTTAAGTAGGGATTAGTGATCCAACAACATGACTGACCTCTCCAAAAAATCCCATGCACCAAAAAGCGACAACTCACCCAAAATCATGCTGTGTGTTGCCTTTGGTATCCCTGGGTTGACAAGTGATCCCTCACTGCCCCTGTCTCTCCCTCTTTGGCCAAGGGACAATGGCTCCAAAATCTCTTTTTAGAGTTCCTCTCCACTCTCCAGAAAGAGGCAACTCAGAGAGGCAGCGCTAGATGTGAGGAGAGACTGCTGCTGTTGCTGTTGCTGCTGCTGCTGCTGCTGCTGCTGCACATGTCGTCCCTTGCGCCTGCCCTCTCCAGGTGAAAACTGAGTGTGTGTGTGCGCGCGAGAGAGAGAGAGAGAGCGCGTGTGTGTATGTATGTGTGTGGAGGAGGGGGTCCGGCGTTTCTGCAGTTGTGGCTCAGGTAAGCCTGAGGACAGTATGGAGGGGGTTAGAAACAGAGGGTAGAGAGAGAGAGAGAGAGAGAGAGAGAGAGAGAGAAGAGGGAGTCAGGGAGAGGAGGGGGAGCCTAAAGTGTGACAGCCAATCACAGGGGGAGGCTACAGAGCCCAGAGCTTCTTCTCCACAGCAGCCAGGAGGAATTGCAGTGGTCTTCAACAAACAGCTGACAAGCAGTTTCTTCTCAACTGTATCATTTCACAAGGAGCTTCAGAGGGAAGGTCTTCAGTGCACTGTGAAGTCGGCGCCTGCTTTGGTCTTTCTCTGTAAAACACACACTCCCTTTCCCACTCTGGCTTTCTCTCCCTCTCTCTCTCTGCTTCTTGTTTTTGGGGTTGGGTATAACCTAAAGGCACCTTACATGCCTCTGCTCTGATTGGTGGCAGCCTCGACCAATGGGAACAGCGGCAGACACTTGTCATCATGCAGAGTGGAAGTCATGAAGGAGAGACAGAGCTTGACTGAAAATGCCGTCTCCCCCCAACCACTGTTTCTCCCTTTCATTTCCCACATTCTCCTCACCCATCTCCCCCGCACAGAGAGCCTAATTGTCAGATCTGTTTATTGCGTTTGTTGTCTATCACCCCTCCCCCCTCTCTGTCCTTTGACTCCATGTGTGTTGACTTGTTAAAGGATTAACCTTTTATCTGCGTGGCTCAGTCTCTCTACCTTTTTTCTCCCTCCATCTCTTAACCTGCCCAGGCAAGGTTACACATTTTATCCACCTCTGCGTTTTCGTCAAAGGGATGGAATTTAGACTGGGAGTGGAGTGGGTAATGGGGGGGTGGCAAGCAAAAAGGAGAGATGAAATAGAAAGCGACAGAGCGGAGGAAGCAGAAGAAGGAGGGGCAGAGATTAAACTAAATACAAACTGACAGAGGGATGAAGAGACGTGGAGTGACAACAAGAGACGACCAGCAGGATGGAACACAGAGACAAAGACAGACAGAGTCGGACACAGGAGAAGGGCTGCGGAGAATTAAACTGTGGACCATAGCAATGCAGTCACTAATTGAAAAGGAGCTTCGAAGCCAGCATCTTATGGTCCACTTCCTTCACACCAAGAAGCCACTCAAACAACGTCTGCTGTCATGTCCGAGGACCACTCTCTGCTTCTCTCTCTCTCTCTCTCTCTCACTCTCTCTAGTTTCCCATGTAAAGAGGAATCGGAGGAGAGCTAGAGAGAGAGACCTTTTAAAAATCACACAGCCACAGTGTTATTGAGAAGCTCAGCGCTTAAGAGAAGGCTTAACAAAGCTGTCAAAAAATTAATCCCCTTGGGCAGGCATGCTTGCAAACACACAGATACAAACACGTGAGCCTGGGGCTACAGAAAATGCTGCCTGATGTTCATAGTGCTTCTTCTTCTCTTGCTCTCTCTTTCTCTTTCTTGTCTCTCTCTACCCCCTCCACCCTTCTCACGCTCTCAGGCTGAGGCTGTGAGTCACAGGGTGTTGGAGTGAATACTAAGGAGGCTGGCTGACACCTCCAATACCTCTCTGCACAGCAGCTCCATTGCACACATTTAATCTATTGTATGTAAACACTGGCAGACTTAGGACCCACAAACACTCACCGAAATTCTTACAGATGGTAAGTTTGGGTAAAAGCCACTGACTAAAAGCTGCCGGTATTATAGAACATCTGGTAGCTTTTAGCTAAGGTGCACAAAAACCATCCCGCTTTCACAGTCACCACCAATATCAAAAACCGTGTAACTAGTTTATCATAGACTAAGGGATGAAACAGAAAGATTAGAAAAGGAATTTGACCCTGTGAGTTATTGAATCAAACCCGCATCATGTCTACAGGAAATGGACTGAGCGCTGAGAATATTAGTTTTAAAAAATGGGACACAAAAGTTATCACCAACACAGTTATGCGTGTCAGTCCTGTCTGTGTGTGTTTGTGTGTCAGCAAAAGAGCTGAGATAGGGTTTCCTCATTAGTTGTGTTGTTATCAATAATTCAGACCCGGCCCTTGTTGGCGTTCAATGGGCCGAGTGCTAATGTGCTGTCAGGCCAACGGGGGCCCAGGGCCCAGCGCCACTTTAATGGATGTCATGATGAGAGGGTGAAATCGGAGCAGGGAGATCCTGTATCATCCATAGGAAAGAAGAAGGAGGGAGAACAGGGCAGAGGAGAGTGGTGACAGGGGTGGGGTGAGGGCCACCGGAGGGGGGGGGGGACAGATGGCATTTTTGGACAGGTATGTGAGCAGAGGAGTGATGGAGGGAAACAGGAAGAGGAGAAAGGAAAGAGGGAAGGAAATTGGGTTATTAGGTCCTTTTGTTTGCCACAGGCCACAGATCAATCATTCTGAAGATGATGTGTTGACCCCTATCACCTCTGGATGGGAGGGCATCATGGGACTCATGTTAAGTGGCCACTAGGGGAAGATTTTAAATGAATAATGAACTGACATTGTTTAATTTGCCATCCACTTGAATTGTAAGAGGTTGTTCACTCACAAATGCCTCTTTAAAAGAAATGAGTTAAAATAGAATAAATGGTGACATTTTATTTTACAGGTCCAGTTTCCAAATAATTTCCTTGGAAACTGTCTAAGAAATGTAGATTTTGTGACCAATTATAGGGAAATGGGGTTTTCTTTGAAAGAACTGCCCTATTCAAACCATTAATTTATTATAATTCATGTCTATGTTGAACTATAAGCTTGATATTTTGCATTTTGAGCTGGCCTGTACCGTAAAATAAAGTGCGACCAAATATTTTCATAAATCATTATGATTATTCAGACATTACGAACCAGTAAAATAAACCACTTTAAATTGTTATTTATACTGTTATATGACAGTTTTTCAATATACAGATTTCTTTTTACTTCTCCTAGAATAATTTTTGGACCAGGACAACACATTAAAATGAGCTTTCCAGGCTAACTCTGGCTCTGCACTCCATGCAAAATAAACTAATTTAAGAAGAATTATTCTACTTTATAGTAACAATAAATAAAAAAATAAAATGAAATAGAAAAAAATATTAATAATAAATACAAACAAATAAAAGTAATATAAATGAATAAAATGCACGTATCTGATTCCCTCTCTTTCTCCTATGCATCACAGGACATAGAAGAAAGAGAGGGAATCAGACTGTTGTATTATCTACATGATGACAAAGATAAGATGCCTCAGAGATGAAAAGCATGTGACAAACCAAACAACAATATAGGATGGACTGACAATCAACCAGCAAAGGTTCAAGCTGCAGAAGTGCTCCAACAGTGAGTCACGGATCATGTCAGTGGCAAAAGTGAAAAGGCCTTTTACTTCCTTTACACTGAGTTTTCTATAATGTTGTTGTTTTCTGTAATGCTGTTGAGTTTTATGAACTGCTGTGTTTTCTGTTCTGTTGTAGTGTTTTGTCCAATGTTATTTTGTCTTGCACCTCGGGGGCCGCCGTACAGGATGAGGTGGAGGAAAACCGCTAGATTCAACCAACATACACGACTTTCACACTCTTTCTGTGTGTATGAGCGTTACGTTACCTGTCAGACACCTTTACACCCACACAGACACACAAACTTGATTTTGTCACTTGTGAGGACATTGTTTTGACTCACACTCACACTTGACCTTGACTTCCAAATGCTCCAACCTTTACCTTAGCTTTAACATCAACCTAATTCCAACCTCAACCCTGACACCAAGTTTAACCTTAAAATAAATGGTTGAGCTCGTGAGGACCAGCTGTTGTCAGCAGATTGAAGGGGATTTATACAGTTATACGCACACACACAGTAACAAGCTAAGCGAGGACTCAACAGACACCACTGCAGAACCTGGATAGTGATTACTGGTTAACCTATGCTGCCCTCTACTGGTGAAAGCCAGTCAATGTGAGATAATTCCCCATAAACAGACACTGGGAGTCGGAGTATTCCAGCATTAGCAACCCTGTTACTAGATAGGAAGTTCCATAATGAAAAATGATCCCATGTAAATTGAGAGGCTAGTATGTTCCCAGAGCCATGTCAACACACAGGGGTAAATAAGGGAACCAAACAGACATGAGGCACAGCTGGTATAGTATTGATGGCCTGTCGGACTGAATCAGAAAAAAAACCTTACTCAAGCATAAAGCTGTCTACAGTCTACAACAAACTTGACAAAGCAGCTGATGCCAGTGTTGTACTGGAAATGTTTTCGGTGGCAGGATGGTGCACAGAGCCTGAGTGCAGCAGGTCAGATGTGAAAGGAATGACTGCTGAGTATGAAGGACTTATAAGGGCTTAGCCAGCTGATGTGCAGCAAGAGTCTATGAGAGATATATCAAACCTGAGGAAGAGAGCGCATCAAACTCCACCAATCATATAATGCTATGATCTGTCTTCCTCATTCTTTCATACAGGGGAAAACACGCAGTAAATCTACACTCACCGAAGTCTGCCAGATAGACTCTAACTCACTTCCTTACAACAGCTTGAATGCATTGTTACTTTTTTTTTTTTTTTTTTTACTTTTTGTGAAAGCTTTTGTTGATCATAAATTCTGGTCATATTTCATGAGCCTGGGCCCGCAGGCACTTTGTAACTTTCCAGAAATGTTAGTTTGCCCTTTTACTGCAGTCTGCTTGCATGATCTGCACCTAGGTCATATATCATTTCTTGGGTGTCTCCTGGCACTGTGGTGGTGAATTTAGAGACTGCCTATGAAGGTCAAAGGTGAGGGGGCCAGGCAAGTGCCAGGCAGCATACTTGTACTTCCCCTCATAATGTGGCAAAGCATTAACTGTTAGACTATGAAATCTTAGGCAACTTTAAAGGAAAGAAGTCATCTCTCTGTAAATACCAAATAATGAGCCTGTCATATCACACATTCCATTTACTGGCACCGAGCGTGGCACATAACAAGTCAGTCAGCTAAGTATGAACAAAAGGACCTCTGCATTCCCCTTGAACTGGCCTGAGCCTGCAAGTCTGACAGTTCAGCATATCAGTTTGCAGCTGTGAGGGATAATCATCTCACCAAATTTAGACTATTGATCAGGTGTGGATATGTGCAGGAAATGTGGCCAGCTGTACAGTACGTCTCCCTGTGCATTCATTTTGCCCCAGAAAAGACTTTAAAAAATCAGGATACCTGTGCTGTGTTTTGACTGTTTCAAATGAAGTGGGATTTTTGTTGCTTATAAACTAGTTGTTAGAAACAATACTGTGGGCAGCGTGAAACAGAGACAGTCAGTTTTCCTATAAAATGCCAAAGATGCAGGATGAGAAAAACAGAAATTTACTCCCCGAAACAATCCATTATTTTCATTCCTGTTCTGAAAATGTTTTTCAGACAGAGCTGGCAAAAGAATGTGTATTACTGCTTGTCATAAATAATGACAGGAAATCATTTCATTCCTGTCCTCTTTATTTTTGATGAACTGTAAAAAGAATTTTTTCACTTTGTTTTACTGATTCTGAGTATTTCTGTCATTGTTTAAGTGTTACTAGCTGCCAGTTGTTTCATTTCATAGATGTTTATGAGAGAGAAAGACAGAGAGCGAGAGAGCGAGAGAGAGAGAAATAGAGTATGTGGGTTTTGTGAGGATTCGCAGATGTGTGTACACAGGTGGGTGTGCCTGTCCTGTGAATCCACGCCTGCCTACAGAAATGGAGAATGTTGATGTTGACTGTCACAATCTCACACTTCCCTGACATTTTTACACCAGCACCGGAGGACAAGACGTCTTTCTCTCCAACCACATTCACATCACGCACTCTGCTCTGTAACTGCACACGGTTCATACATGTTTAAACTTTGCTACAATAATTTATGTCATGCTGCTCATACTAGACTCAATACTTCAGTCTGACACATTCCTGGTTGCAACTATGTGATGAGTTTCATTTTACAACACAGCAGTTTGAAATCATTATCTTCTCCATAGATCACAGTCTATTTCCAAAGCTCAGACATTCCTCAGCTGAGAGCAAGGTGGCAAAGAAATGAAGGGTCAATCACATCACTGCGACACACTTTCGTCTCCTGCATATCCTTATCAAACAGCATCTAAGTTTTAATAATTCTGGCAAACAGCTACAAATGGTAGTGTGTACAAATGGTGCATATTCCTCAGCCGTGCATTCACATGTACTGCATGTCAGGTTTGCACAAACCTGCCGGTTCAATCGGGATGTGAGGGCAGGAGAAGAGAGGTGGAGCTGTCAGGACAGTTGTCAGCTCCACGGGCGCAAGAGTAAAGATCAGTCACTTACATGCACATATACATATTTGTCTGACCAGTCATAGGAATAATAAAAAGTTATGCTTGTGTTGCACCATCAAAACCTCACAGAATAATCGCCACGAAAAGGATGTCCAGTATACTGGGTGTGTTTCTTGCTCCGCATAAAGACAATACTGGGTCATTTTGAAATGGAAACAGATGGATACAGTAGCAGGAGATGGTAATAGGTTTGATTTACCTGTGCTCCACATTGATTGCTCCTCTAGTCTTCCTGTTGTTCTTGCTGAGCGAGTCCAGTCTCCAACCCAATACAGGCACACTGAGAAATAACAGTTTCCTCTGTGACCTCTCTCCCAGCATCAAACTGGCCAGAGCTCTTCAGGTGCGAGAAAAATGACCCGAACGATCCCCAACTGTTCTCATTGAGTCAACAAGATTCCAAGAGCTGCGTATGCGAACAACATAGTCTTACACCCACAGGAGCAATGCGAAGGACATGTGGAAATAGAGACCACAAACACATTGCTTCTATCACCTCCCCTCCACCTCTCTACATCCCATCTCGTCCCTCCCTCCTTAACACTCTCAGCCCTGTGTGAAAACAAAGCTGGGGCAGGAGATTCCAGCAGCTAATCGTGGCAAACCTTAATAAGTGAGGACAGTTGTGTCAGAGGAAGGAGAGAGCAGAGAGTTGAAGGCTGTAGCGGGGAGGTTAGGAAGGGAGGAAAGGGAGTCAAATGTCAATGAAGGCACGAGGAGTAAATGTGAGATACAGTAACTGAGAGAAGAGAAACATCAACCTATGAAAAGGTGATTTGCGGTACAGCACATGGCACAAATTCTCAGACAGCTTTGAACTGTCTCCCATGAAGGACGATCCATTAGGAGAGGGAATGTAACAAAGCGAATTCTTAGACCTCTGTAAATAACTGCTATGGGCTTTTATTACTTAAGCTCTCTCAGCTACATGAAGGTTTTCACGGCACAAAACTTGAGAGTGAAGGAGGGCAAACAGGTAAACCTCACACCTATGGTGCAGCAATGTTGAGAAGAGCAGTGAAAGTTAAGAAAAAAACAGCACACATTTTGAATGTATGGAAACATGCTGAGTGACAACAGTAACACACACGTGTAGAAATTCAGATGTAGATGTTATTCTGCAGCGTCTGCAGTAAGCAGCCACCCACTATACTGACCCACTCGGACCCACTGCAACATGTCATCAGATGTAGAGTGGACGTCCAGGTCACTCCAGGCCTGCAGCCCTTACATCACCTCTCACAGGGCTGCCAGCTATTAGAGTTAGATATACAGTACACAGAGTACAACAGTCATACATTCTCAGGTTTAAAAGCGGGCACACCGTGTGTCCACACTCCCATAGAGACTCTGCAGGAAGAAAAGGTTAGAAGGGGAAAAGGACAGCTGTTTACAGTTGTAAGCACATTTTAGCACCAGAGGGCCTGAGGGTAGTGTTACAGGGCCACACGGCAGACCAGGACCGCCCGCTCTCTCACAGTAATAAACACATCAGTAAAGTTCACACCACAAACCATTAACCTGGACAATTGTTGTTGTTGTTCACTTTTATAATTCCCCAAAATTTCTCTGCTGGAAATTGTAATTTTCAATTCTGAAGCGTGTTTCACTCAGACACATGTTGTCACATCTACTTACACAAATCTGTGACTGAGTGACAAACATGTGATATGGCACATTTTTGAACATTAGAGTTGTTTCTGACAAAAGGAAACAGCAGGGTAAAACAAATGAGGACGTCACACACACTTAAACTCAACCTTTTCTGAAAGTCCATTGTATAATGAGACAGAACAAGAGAGGTGAGGGAAATATCCTTCAGTAAACAGCATCCCTAGATTTCTCTCAGTTGCCAACAGGGGGAGGCAAGTTCCCCCATTTTGCCCATTGTTACAAGATAACACATGATAGATGATGTCACTGTAATTTCAGATAGATAGATTTTATCTCATCTTTTCAATAAAACAATATATGTTGTATATATAAGTCAGGAGATCAGCTGGCCGTTCACAGCTGTGGATTACAGTGTCTTAAAGGACAGGTTCACATTTTTAAAACGTGTCCAAATGTACATTGAAAGAGTTTCTGGCAGCTGTAGTTGTTTCTCCTGCCTATACAGGCCATGAACTCAAATCCACAGTCCTACGTCTGTGCAAAAGGATTTTCAAATGTTCATCTCAAGCAAATACCAGGCTTCAGCTGACTGAGTTAGACAAATTAAGTTTTTTTTTTTTTTTTTAAAGTTACTGTCTTTCAAGTGCAAAATGTCAGGAAACACTGAGGAAGGAAACAGGTACTAAAAAGAATTAATATTTAAATATAAAAAAAACAGAAGTTTTCAAAAAATTATAGATACTAATAAGTATTAATGTGAATTGCATACTGACCCAGTGTGTTGGTGGGCTGTGCAATGTGTCACAGAGGTCAGAGGATGTTAAATTAAACATCAGTTTTGGCTGCAGTGTCAGACTTTTCACCTTTTATTGCACAATTAATCCACAGCGAAGACACAGACAGGAAACAAAGGGAGAGAGAGAGAGGAAGTCTGACAGTCAACACAGATCCTGGACGGGAATCGAACTGTGCACGTGGTGAAGAGAGCACACTGGCATCTTGGCGAGGGGGCTTATTTACCCCACACTGGCCAATTAGAATGATGGCCTCACATTTCTACCCCACTAAGTACCCAGCTGCCACAAAACCACACAAACTTACAAAACAGACCCAGTGCAAACCTTGTACTAATGTCTTTGTTGAGGTGACATAGAGAGAGAATTTCCTCCATCTGTTGATAAAAAAAGGCTTGTAAGATCACGACTTGAGTTATGTAGACAAGTCACACACAGATGAGCAGCCTTTAGAAAGAAAGGCTCGTGTAATCAGCAGATTTGTTTGTTGCCTCATGTAAAATCATAATGTCTGCGTTGTATATTTTGAGCTCATCAGGTTAATAGCTTGAACAAACACACATGCCGCTTGTGTTTTTATTAGATGAAAAACATTACGTAGCACCACAACAGACTGACTTGTAGCTGTCATGCATGTAGAATACACCAAACACGTTTAAAGTGTAAAGTGATATTTGCCAAAATAGAAAATATGGCTACAGCTCAGCCCTGCTGCACTTTGCCTGACTGAACCATTTGTAGATGGTGACATCACGTTCCCCTCACAGCCCCGCCCACCTTGAACCTGATCAGCCAGAACTGAAAACACCTGTGGAAAGTGTGCAGGGCCGTCTGGGCCGGCCACCAGTGTGTATTTCCACATCAACACTTACAGTGTGAATTAGTTTTTCCTTGGGTTGAGCCTGTTTTTGCTGCAGACATGGCCTGCATCGATGTATTGAGAACCAGGTTTCACTTTTATGACAAAATGTATAGTCATGATTTACGTGAACAAAGCTTTGCTGACTGGCCATTTAGAGAGGAATGTAACTGCACACCTGAGAAGGTAAGGAGGGTGCTGTATTTAATCAAGAGGAGAATTTGTCTGTGGGGAAGGTACTAAGGAAGTGAGACTGGGTTCATATGTGTGATGTTTCCTCTCATTTCTGACAGGATGTGTCAGCTATCGTGCCCTTCAGATTACAGCCTAATTCACATTAACCTAGGCAGCACATGACTATAGCTTATGAGAATGATTACATATTGATAATGTACCCCAACCGTGTTTATACAGCAATTTTATACCACAGCTTTTTATCCAAGGCTGTGACAAGTTGTGATTTACGGTTAAGCAGGTGCCAGATTCAGTTTCATTGCACCAGATATCCAGTGCACGGACCCTGCCATTAGCCCACCCTTGTCTCGTGATGATGGATGAGCTGCTGACACCTCACTTGATGAGCAACACTATATGCCATGTTACCAGCTCACCCCCTCCCACCCCAAAAAAAAGAGGAGGGATCATCCTCTGGGTTAATTCTCTCTCTTCCTTCAGCCCTGGCCTTTTGTTCTTTTATTGCACTTGTCATCTTATGTTATGAGTTATCAGTGCACAAAAATTCCTTAATTTATTACTTGGATTTTATTTTATAGTAGTGTGTAAGAAGAGTGCGTCCGACACTGAGGCATCTGTTGCTGTTTGTTTGTGTTCGCAGATGGCCAGAGCCGGGTTTGTCCACTGCCCCAGTGAGAACGAGCCTGATGTTGCGTGCTGCTTCTTCTGTCTGATTGAGCTTGAGGGTTGGGAGCCGGATGATGACCCCTGGTAAGAAAAGACTGTCAACTTACACAGGCCCTTACCTTTTTTATTTTATCTACCTTCATATAAGCTTTGAGTGACTGAACAGTATTATGCCAGCAGTGTAAGGGGGTACAGGAGCTTCAGAGAGCTTCTGTATTACTCAGACCTGACTGTTACCCATAGTCATTTGTAGGGCAAATGTTGATATGGCGTCATCACCAATGAATGAATGGAAGGACAATGAAAAAGAAAGATGGCTGCCACAAATTCCCACTTGGGTGCAGCTGTTTCTTAATCTTAATCAGTAAAATGCTTAATTAGAATCTATTTTATGTTTTTGTGTTTACAGAGGATTTTAAGCTGATGTCAGCTGGATTGAGGGGTATTCATCTTTATGTGCCGCCTTCAATTGTTGTCTCAGACAGATTCTTCTATGTGTTCTCTGCCCAGGACTGAACATGTAAAACGCTCCCCTAACTGTGGATTCTTAACCATGAAGAAAGACTTCACCGAGCTAACTGTGGCTGAATTCTATCACATGGAGAGGGAGAGGCTAAAGGTCTACCTCGTAAGTGTCTATCTGTGCTGTCTGTGTAGATTGCGTGCAATGAATTGAGGCTTAAATACCTGTGCAGTGTTTGTTCCGTGTTGTGCTTTTTCTTTTTAGAGAAAGGTTTGTCATAAGAAGATGGCATATCTGCGGGATGACATAGACCACACGCTCGAGAGCCTCAGATCTCGGTTGGACACCATATGACTGAAACTTTAATTATATTGCTACAAGCATCTTCAAGGCGTCACAACAGCCTGTAGACTTGACTCATCAGGTTGATGTAATGGCAGTTTAAAATAATCAATAAAGTTGTGAGGAACATTACACTTTGGTTGTAGTATTGCCTTTAACCACAAGGTGGTGCTTTTGCACTAAAGCTACAGTTTCCCGTGTCACAGACACACTTTGTGGAGTTCCCAATCGCTCAACTTTCACAAAGGCAATCTGAAATGAAAGCGCACATTCAGCAGGATTACAATGTGTGTTATATTCCCTCTTTACAACCAAATACTTACCATTTTCCTGAACGTGCCACCATCTCTACCACCCCTTTTCAAAACCTTGACCCTGGACAGATGGCCTGAAGCCCCTCCCTTTCAATACCAACTGTTGCCCCAGTAACATCTGTTACATATAGGGGAACTGAGAGGGCTCACCAGGACACTTGCCTTGCCCTGTGAGAGGAGGACTGAGGTTCAGGGAACGCTGAAGGATGCTGCAGCTGACAATGGAAAGTGCAGCAAAGGTGCTCATGCAGTAAACACTGCTAGAAAGCTCTGTCACACTCTGATGCTTCACTGCTCTTATTGAGCATTTCAAGAACAACAAAGGTTTAACATTAAAATTATAAGTTGGTGTAAAGTCTTGAGATCCACATGTCTTTTATGTAACAGAAGCAGGATGTTGGGCTCAGTTTGTGTGAGTCTCTCCTGGTGTGTGATGGGAGAGCCGGTCGGATGGAGTGCAGGATTAAAAGATGCTATCCCTTCTCCAACCTTCCACTGTTCTGGATTAATGTCTAATATAACACTCTGGCCACTGAGCCCAGATCAGCTGCTTAATTCTCTTTTATCCGCCCGCTGTAGAGCAAATTGAAGAGGGAATATTTTTAGCTGAAAAAGTAAAATACCCATAGGTGATGTAACATTTCTAATGAAACTGTTATGCTGCAAATTTTCAGTACTTCCTTTTACCGCGCTCTTAAATCAATGCTGTTATGAAACATTCATATTTCTCTCTCATACAGTATTTTGCTCTAAAGACCAAAAGTATCCACTTTAGTGATTTGAAGAACATCAACTAAATGAACCAGATAAAAAAAAAAAAAGTCCAGTTACTGGTTTTCACATTTTAGTGGTGCAACATTTGCATAAGTGCACAGATCACATGGAGCATGTTTACAGTAATTGCTAATGTAACTGTAATCAGGGTTTATACCCACATAACACGTCAATCCACTTACATGTGTGTGCTCCAGAAAATGAACAAAGGGAATGGCATGGCGTGGTTTCTGTCCCTGAGAAGCACAGATGTGATAAATGCACTTATCTGTGGGAATGGTACAAAGCCGTTGATTCAATTGGCTCAACAACTGGGGGGGGCTTTCCTTCATGTGTTTCCCCCACATTATATAAGTACCCCATCAAAATGTATTTAAAATGAATCATTAAGCTAATAGGAATCTGCATTTCACCGCTGAGCATAGATTTGGTTCTTTCCTGATCTAATTAATATACTGTGACAAAGGGTTTGCACTGGTGGCCTCTACTGCAGTTTTTCTAATTGATGAGATTCTGCTAAACAAAATGAGTGTAGCAGATGGACAAACGGACAGATGTTACTAACAGAAAGTTTACAACCTGAGCTTTCCATCAGGCCCCATCTGTTGCTCCTGCGACCGGTACCTCCCTCTACCCTCCTCCAACGCTTCTCCTCCTCAGCATCTATCACCGAACCCTCTCCCCTGATGCTCCATACACTGCATTGAATGACACCAGTATTTACCCTCTCGCCTGACCTGGTTTAACCTCTAAAAAAAACAAAAGGCTAAATGAACAGCAAATTATCACTTTGCTCATGCTTTAAACATCCTACATCCCTTAGCTGTGCTGTCTCGTTCCACTCTGAAAAGTACTGTACAAAGCCAGATGAATAAAGGCTGGCATGTACACAGGCCAGATGATGGAGACCGCACAGTGGTCATGAACCAAACGCGTGAATGTGCCTTGATCACGCTGAATTTACAAACAGATTACGAGAGCAAAGCGACACTCTTCCTTGCATTATAATTAGTAAGGAACTACAATCCCTTTTCAGGTTTTCGTCTCCCTCCTCCGCCTCTAATGTTCTCCCACGTCTCTGGCACTGCTGGCTGCTTGCTCTCTCTCTCTCTCTCTCTCTCTCTCTCTCTCTCTCTCTCTCAGACACCACAGCCCTCCTACCTTGGCTGTGTTTTTTTTGTGCCCCTCTTCCAAAGGGACCTCCATCTGTCCCTACACTCAGCCTATAGTGGTGTCCCGAAAGCCCAGCAACTTTCACAATGCAGTGGGCGTGCAGGGGGGGGGGCCAGAGTAAACACGACAGCATCCAGATCCCATTAGAAGCTCTTTAACTCCTACACCCTAATACTCTCGGAGAACTCTGGGAGGAGAAGGCCCACCCCTTATCCTCATGCACACAATGTCACCTTTTACACCCACACCCATAGGTAATGAGTCTGCGAGCTGCCCCCCCCCTTTTTTTTTTCTTTTTCTCTTACCAGAAGAGTAGAACAAGCTGTTATTTTATATCATTGTATTTATAATTTTTTCTCTTACAATAGTGACTTTATTATTTGAATGTTATTTAATCTTTACAGGGGGCAGGGCAGTGATGTTTTTATTAAGAGATGTTCACATAGAAAACCATCCTTGAATATTTATCACTTAAAACTGGAATTAATTTTATTCTTGTCTCCCCAGAGTTCAGTTTATAATGATAAGTTTAGTCTGATGTGATGTGGTGGTAGACAGATGCAGGGTCAATAAAAGGTAACAACGTTTTATCTATTTATATCGAATTGCTCTCACCATATTGACCATGACCAACTGAATCCTCATCATTGTAATTCTCTGCCCTCCTCCAGTCCCCTACATCTTCTCATAATGCCAGCCTTGCCATCTTTCATTGTTTCCCTCGGTCTTCGCCCACATCTCTTTCTCCATCAGTCTTGGTCTTTCTTCTACCAGCTGCTCCTCTAAGTCTAGGGCGTCTCTGTTTCGGGGTGCTCCACCTCTCAACCTGGGCACTCATATCCCTATGTTCCCCACAGAGTTGTGTATGTGTGTGCGTGCGTGTGTGAGTGTACATGTGTGTGCATGCGCACTGAGGCCCAAGGGGTGTGGGGGGGGGGATCACTGTGTTCACCCCAGCTTAAAGGCAGAGGGATTACCGGCACACAGACACTGATTAAAGCCTTCCAGCCTCCTATGGCCCCATTAATACAATCTTAATCACAATGCTTTATCCCTCCATCTAGCTCCTATGGATCAGGACCTTTTCATTTTGGTGGGAGCCACTCTTGTTTGGCCAGTGGATTAAGTGGGCTGCACACAGAAACTAAAATATAAGCACACGAGAGAAAGAGAGGGTGAAAGAGAGAGTTAGCTTCATACTGTACTTAAAAAATTCTGTTAGCTCAGAATTTGTTTAGGTTTTTTTTCTGTTCTCTGTGATGTCAGCTTCCGCCGAAGTGAATTCGCCTCAAAGTTAGCATGACATATCGTAGTCAGGGCTCATACTGTTGATGTCTATAATGTATATTAAAATAAAAACCATAAAAACCACAAAAGTTTGGGAGTCAAGAGTTGGAGTGCAGCTACATTAATTCTCTGTGGCCTGATGTCTGACATGACCTCACTCTCTCAGGGGACTGAGCTACAGGTCGCGCTCTGCTGGCTGCAGCCTCGGCCAAGATGGCATTACAGAGCATGTGTTCCCCTCCATTTAAGAGACCCTCATGCCCTTATCGTAGGTAAGGGCCACTTGATATCAATCTGTTTTTACTATATTAAAAAATACTGTGAGGCCAGGATTAGTTGCAGCACCCTTTGAAGTAATTTACACAGTGAGTTATTTTTTAAAAAAAAATCATTTTTAATGTGACAAAATTTCTTGTGTGCACCGATGAAATATAGATTGAATACAAAGGACTAAACCTAAAAGCTCATAAAATATAGAAAAGCTTGTATCTTTTATCTTCCTAAACCGTTCCATGTAACCACCATCAAACTATGTCTCCATTACCATTCCCCAATCTCCCGAGACTGTCCTGCATCTCTGTGTTTTGTAATCTTGTATCCAAAGTTAATTTACGTGGATTATTTCTATATCCACCCACTCATGTAGTTGGACTCAGGAGGATAATCCACATACCCTGCCCCCTGCCCCCCCCCCAACCTTTTTTGCCGTAATAAAAACGGCAAAGACACAAAGAGGGTGTGCGCCAGCTAACTCTGCCAGTACTTTCTCACAGGCCAAATGTCTGCCTGTGTGTAAAGCTATGCGTCACTCTTATGCCAAGGCTGACACACAAGAGCAGAGAGGACAAACTTGTGAATGAGGAGCAAGGACCTCAGTCACCTCTTCTGCCCTTTCCTTCTCTTTCCTCTTCTTCTTTCCCCCCCGCAGCACACTGATTCCCCTTTCCCTCTCTCTCATCCCTCTCTCTCATGCTCTCACTCTCTTCTCTCTCTCTCTCTCTCTCTCTCTCTCTCTCTCTCTCTCTCTCTCTGCAAATTGGCCCAGCTGTCCATCAGCCCCCCCGCAGTTCCCCCAGCTGTCTGCCCTCCCCGAACGAGAAACCCCACAACAATACAGGTCACAGGTCAAGAGAAAGAACAGGCTGCGCTCACAATGGACCAGTGGCGCCCAGTAAAACAATCGTTCCCTTTTTCTCCTCCAGCCTTTCCCCACTGTTGCCAGGACTGGAAAAGGCAAACCTTTGGAGAGGTAGTTGAAGAGGGGGGAAAGCCCTCTTGGCCGGCAGCCTCCCAGGCACCTTCCCCTCCTTACAATTGCCTAAAGGACCACAATGATAAACACATTCGTACACACCGGCGCTTGCTCTCACCACTCCATCTTTCCTTTCTGCCACCCTATTCTTTGTTTATTTCAAGAGCCATCATGTCCTTCAACACAATCATTAAAGTCAAAACTGAGACTTTTGTCACTGGTTGATTGATATAAATGTGTTAGGAACCTTGCCAGACCTGAAAACAGGTATCAGAATACTGTGAATATTATTGCCTCTAAGCTGAAATTCTAACTCAAAAATGCTTTATCATATGTACTGTTTTTTGAGGTTACATTATTTAATATAGAAAATATTTTTAAAAAAGGATCTGATCTATTAATATATAACCATATCCATATTCATATGCTGTGTCTCCGGGTAGAAATCTGGTGCTTTTGTCTCTTTGAGTTGATGTGGATGAATTCTTTGAAAATGAGTTCTTGCCCTACAGTGTTTTGGCATGAGCTAGATGGGAAAATGGGGCCTGTGGGAGAGAAAGCGAATGATAGGGACTCTGTCTAAAAGCCTCTGTGACACATTCACCTGTTCCCCAGAGCTGTTTTACCATGGCCTACAACAGCCTCCCGCCTGACCTGATAGAAACCCCGGAGCAAGCCTCTGAATGACTTGCTCGTGCACACGACTCACACATCCTGCAACAGATCCATGTTGCCTGGCCACAAAGTGCTCCTTTATTCCAGTAACTGACTCTTGTACATTTTCATTGGTTTTTGAAGTCAGTGTGTCAGTGTTTCCTATTGTGAAATGAAGCAGAGCAACAAGGGTCAAACATTCATCTTCTTTTGTCTGGGATTCCATTTCAACTTTTTTCATATAAAGATATGCCCTCATACCAAAATACTACTTGGTATAAAACCTCTGGACTATTTGTTGGAAAGCTGCACATAGTCGCTGCCATATTACATGTGAGTTCAGTAAAACAGCTGAAACTGACAGAGTGAGGGAGTGAGGGAGTGAGTGAGTGTGATGTATGAGCTCCCGTTGATTCATCTGTTTAAAATACTTTCGATAATATCAATTTAATTAAATTGAATTTTATTGTGAAATTACAGAAAATGACTCTGTTGATTTGCAGTGTCTCGTGGTGTCTGGAGAAAAGCAGGACAAACTCAATCTTACCTCTGATCTTAACCACATGGCAAGTGCAGATGTTTTAATCTTATTAATCTTCAAGTGGTGTCCACATTAATTGATGTATTGGAGCTTCATACTCAGATATAATAGGAGGCATAAACTTTCTACTGACCTGAAATTTAAGTAAGGGGGAAAGGCGTAAAAGAAGAAAACACATGGAAAACATTGTTAAGGAAATAGCATATAATATAAGAATATTTATTCAATTAAGTGCGAAACAACAAAATATTTACAACAGTACATTGTGACAAAAAAAAAATGTGACACCAAATGAACAAGTTCCTGAAAGACCTCAAATAAATAATTTAAATACAGTACAGCTGCCAGTGACTGACGACAAACCAAGAAGACAGTGAAACAAAAACTGTGCTGAGAAAAATATAAAAAGGACAAGACCTTATCAAAATAAATATTAAATACAGATATAAATAAATGTATTGCTTTTCTTATGGTGAGAGGGACATTGGCTGCAGGCCTCAGTGCACAATTTAGTTTGGATGACAATTCAATCTTTTTTTTTTTTATATATATATATATATATATGTATATGAAGACATGCAGAACTTGTAAGAAAGTTTTCATGTTTTTCTTCAAACCATACATGTGATGCTTCAGGGTGGATTCTCTGATTTGGTAAACGAATCTTTAATTCCACTCTGTAACAACTGAGGGGGCAACTTATTCAGAAATAATTATAATGCAAATATCAACATATAAACCATAACAAAAAAAGAATAAATAAAATATCAAAAGTCATGGGTGCGTGTTTGTATCAGGTAGATAGAGTTGAGGTGACGAGTCTCTCTCTCTCTCTCTCTCTTTGAGCATTCAGTGCTCTCCCAGAGTACTAGACAACATAAATGCAAACCATTTTTTCTATACAGTCATTACCTTGGCCATTGTTTTTACAGCAGTGTGTTCAGGAGCAGTGCTTCTCCCCTGGCTAGTTTCATAGCAGTCAGTCACAGGTCCTGTCAATTCTTCATGGTCACATTTCAGATGGTACCCATCTGAGAGGTGAGCAAGTGAGAGGGAGTGAAGGAGTCAAAGGCCACATCCAGGGGAAGCTCATAACGTGAAGCCTGAAAGAGTGGGTGGCCCTGAGGCCCACCTGGTAGGCCACCGGCCGTGGAAGTGGGGTAATGGTGTGACGAGAGGTAGTGGGCATGGTGGCCAGGGTGGGGTGTGTAGTTCCTCTCCGAGTCATGGGGAGAAGGCTCCTGCTTCAGGGCAAAGTTACCGCTGATGCTGAGGGGAGGGGTGAGGGGCCCGTCGTATGGTGGGGTGCCACTGCTGCATTCGTTAGGGGAGGGGTTGTCATATACAGGCCCCTTGAATCCCTTCATGTGGAGGAGGTGGGATGCCTCCAGGGAGCCATAGGGGGGGCTGGGAAGGCCTGGGGATGGGTAGATGAGGGGATGGACAGCCTGACCCCCCACACCACCAACCCCTGGTCCTCCACACTTGTCCTCCAGCTTGTTGAGCACCATCGGACTGGGTCCCAGCTGCAGGCAGCCGGCCACAAGGTTACTGGTGGGCTGAGACAAACCTTTACACAGCATCTCCACAAAGCCGTGGCTCTCTGGGGACTGGCCACTCTCAAGCACCTCTGACAGGGCCCAGATGTAGTTGCGGGCCAGCCGTAGAGTCTCAATTTTTGACAGTTTCTGTGTCTTGGAGTAGCAGGGCATAACTCTGCGCAGATTATCCAGGGCATCGTTCAAGCCGTGCATACGGGAACGTTCTCTGGCATTGGCTTTGACCCGCCGGGCACGAAACCTCTCCTGTCTAGCTTTGGTCATCTTCTTCTTCTTAGGGCCTCTCCTTTTGGGAGCATTTTCTCCATCTGGTCCAATCTCCTCTTCATCATCCTCTTCCTCTTCCTCCTCCATATCCTCACTGCCCATTTCTGTGCAGGAGTGCATCCGGCCCCCCATAGTCAGGCCATGGTGCCCCCTCATCTCTGGGCTTTCCTCTCCATCCTGTGAACTACCGTCCTCATCCAGCCAGCCGAGGGAGCTCACCAGATCACTCACATCCCCACTCTTCCCAAATGTTTTGGTCATCATTTTGATCTGAAGAAAAAGAGCACAAAAAATGTTCAATCAATCAATCGTACATACACCTTTTAATCTGTAAATGTAAATGCACGATGCTACTCCTCAAAATGTAAATGCAATGATAAAATGTTGGATTGTGATTAGAGACAGGATCTAGAAGCAGTGTCTGGTGTTTAGTGACTGGCAACTCATGTGCCGTGAAACCCAGACTGAGTGCTGCCATTTCAGCACTGCAGAATGGACAGGTCATTCCTCCCACTCAAGAGCTGGTGCCTCTGTCCAACAACAAATATTAGGCTACCAAATATTTGGAAGAAACCCTGTAGTTATTTAAAATGTATTATACTGTGATATTCTGATATTAAACGATAGATGTCTGTTTTTAGAAGAAGGTGGCTGGATGGTCCCCTGCTGTTATGCTGCAGTCGTTTCAGAGACGCTGTCAATCTGGGACAGGACGGGATTTACTCAGCATATAAAGCTGAAAGATTAAATAGGCAACGTACAAATCAACAAACGCTTGGACAAGCCAACCACATACTGTTTATAATGTTAGTACAAAAAGTGGATTTATATTTATATTTATATATAGATGTTTAAATAAATGATAAAACTTTTGAATTAATTCATTTTGCTAAACAAATACATACATAGCCTACATAGAGAAGTATAGCGTTATGTTTTTAAGTGAACAGAGAAAAAAACTGTCCCAATTAATTATTGTGCACTAACGCGTGAAAGTGGGACAGTTTAGTCCAGCCTACTACAATTTATGAATTCATAACTTAAGGAAAACAAGTCTGTCTTGACTATTGAACATAATTAATAAGAACACTTCAAATGTAAGACTTTTATTTCAGTTAAATGAAATATAAAAGCCTGTATGAATCCGATTTTATATGATATTTTTTTATAGGTGCACGTGCTGAATTTAGTTGCTGAATATAATATAATTAATAAGATCTATTTTGGATATCTTTCATTATATTGGATTTGGACCTAAAAATGAACAAATTAGGATAGTAAACTCACCTGTTTGGATTCAGCGCTCACTCTGAGTAAAGTAACAGAAAAACCTGGCTAATTTAAAAAGACCAGCAACTGAGCGATAAATCCAGAGTCGCTGTGTTTCTCTCTTCGCGAATCTGCCAGTGTCCTAAACTCTTCTGCTCCCTCAGACAGCCATGAGTGCGCATGGAACTTTCATCTCCAAATGGCAAGATGCGGCTGATTTTTTTGGCTTTAGCTGGGTAAGCCCCTCCTTCCGGCGCCCCACCCACCATCAACTCATCCAAACGCGCGTGGCGGTCTCGTGGCCAGAAGTTTCTCCCAGAAAAAAATGTGAGGGGACCAAGAGAGAGCGTGCGCGCCAGGGTGCATGTGCAAACCAAGAGGTCCAGTAACACTGGCACGGTGATAGTCTGACGGGTGAGAGCAGAAAAACATAACCTACCATAAATGATGTTGAGAACGCCTCATTACAATATAAAGGGCGCAGGCTCTCTGATGTTCCACTGCAGCTTACAGTAGCTACACAAGATTTCACAAACGCAAACCCGCTTGCATAAATAACCGTCACCATCCTCACCCTCTTAAAAATTACAATATCCTACGGCATTTTTCCAATTTTACGAACAGTGAAACAGGAGTTTACGCGACCGGACAGGAATCAGCTGTTGCCACAAACACACTATGGGCTACACACCTTTTGTATGCATCACGAATTTCAATAGTTATTAGAGCAGAAACTAAAAGTTCATTATTTCTGTCTTCGTCACCTCTGTCAATATTTCGTAAACCAGTAACATAAACACATCTTTGTGTTTATAGCTCACTTCATTTCAGGATCTGATGGGTCACAGATTTCGCCGTGTTCGTCCGGCAGAGATAAAGTCCTGCGTGTTGCCTCATTTGTAGTTGTAGCCTACATCTTCACACTTGGAAATGTAGGGCAGACCCCAAAACATTTACTATTCTGTTTTGATGTCGTGTGTTAACTATCCTAATCGATTGTCTATCTCTTCATTAGTCGGTTGGATTAGATATTTTCCACTTAATTAAACACAGAGTAGGCATGGTCTTCACTGCGTAAAGAGACGCTCTTCCGTGTGTGCGTATTTAAGTGATTTTGACAGCTTGGTGTGCAGAGAGCAGGTGTGCGTTGTTCACCCAGTGATTCAATTGTTTTCTTCCATTTTTAGCGTCATATTCAGCCCCCGAGGACTATGTGATCATTGAATCGATTGGTGCAATGATGAAGAGACAGGTACTTTTTAAAGGCCACGAAGAAAATAGTGAAACATGTAAATGTAAATTTCTATTTATAGTCACTTATAAGTTACTTTGCTGAGAATGATGCATCGGGTTATTGCCTGTTTGTTTCTCACTTTATTATTTTATTTTTTCTAATTAAAGAAAAATATTAAATATATTTCATTTTATTTTATAGGCTATGGAAAGTGTTAATCAGCTCATTAACACTGGCAGGGACTGTAGTTGACTTTTCAACTCAGCAGAACCCGCGGAAAGCCTTTAAACAACTATATGGCGTTTATTGTTTATACACTAATCGTAACTCAATATTGAGCGTTTTCCCAATTTTGACTACAAATACCACGGCATAATAAACGGCCGACAGTCCTCGTGCGTGGCGAGCCGCAGCGCAGTGGGGGTCTATTGTCATCACTGGCCATTGACAGCCGGGGTCTCGCGAGTCGCACGTGCCCCCGCATTGATCCCATTGTGCGCGCGATTGCGCACAGCTGTGCCCGAGACTGAGAGAGACTGAAGTTTGCCAAACGCACCGAGGGCTCTCCGTGTTTCTGAGGGAACAGTATACTTCCACGTCTGGGGAAATAAGGTGTGGTCACGTGGCGAATCGGCAACATCGCGTAAAAAACAGGCACTTATTCAACGATTTATTGAACAGAACCTAACAGATGGCTGGATATAGGAAGCGTTGGGGTGGGGGTGTGGGGGGTGGTGGGCATCTGTTGCTTGGATGCTCACGCGTCACTCGCTCTCCCAAGATGATGTCTCGTGCTGAAACAGCGTTTATCCACCTCGCTAACGGCCCTAATCACTCCTGGTCAGTGCACTGGCCATAAAGGCATGTGGACAGAGAGAAGGAGGGGCCCAGTCCTTTGTGTGTGTGTGTGTGTGTGTGTGTGTGTGTGTGTGTGTGTGTGTGTGTGTGTGTGTGTGTGTGTTGCTCCGTGTGAACCAGACATTACATGTGTACAGCAACAACTCTAGACTAATGTGATGTGCCCAAAGCTCCCCAGGTACATGTACCCCTATGCCCCGAACACACATACACAACTATGCTTCTGTCCCATGAGTGTGTGCATGGCCTCATGGCCTCCACCACACCTGCAGCCTACATGGGGAATTGGAGCCTCGCAGTCTCCCACAGTCCCCATTGGTTTCCCAAATGACTGACTGACTAACGGAAAGGGAATTGCCCTGCTCCCATTTAAGCAGTAACATAGATAGCCAACCTTCTGGAAGAGGTCATGGTGAACACATCTGATCTGAACCAACTATGATGAGTTTGCATGATTTTAACCTTAACCAATTATTGTACAAAGCTATGTAGCCCATTACTGACTCAACTTGTTCCAATATTTAAAGTGTACGTGCATGGGAGAAGATTCAGAGGACAATTTTGAGGGTGTGAATTTGTTTTTGCTTGTTGTGCAGAATGGTTAAGAATATGTCCAACTTAGACATGAGATGATTTGTCTAAAAGAGTACCGGTCTTACATTAGCAATTTGAGTGCTGTTGTTGCTAGTAATGGGGGTAACCCCCTTCCTTACAAAAAACACTGCCACAAGTGAGTTGTCTCTCGCTCTCGTCCCCCGGGACTCAGAGTGGAATGGGAGGGATTTGTGCACAGTGCTGACAGATGGGTCCTTGTTCCTGTCTTTTTCTTCATCTCTATCTCCCTCTCCCTCTTTTGCTAAAACACAGACACACTCACACACACCAAGACTGCACGAATACAATAGGAATTAAAGCTCTACACACATGCTCCCTGGTCTGCTTCTGAAAGCTGAGCCCCTTGTAGTGATCATAAAAGATGGAGAGCGTGGATTTGTGTGAGGGGTTGGCGTGCGAAGAGGTGGGGGTGATGTGGCACAGGGTGATGAGGTTAGAGAGATGAAATTGTGTCGTTGCCAAACAAGAATAAAAAGTTTGGTGCCGTCAATGTACTATATTTGAAAATTTTATCTGTGGCTTTTGAGATTTCCAAGTTTCAACAACTATTTCCTGCAGGTGCACTTTATCTGACTGCTATGCTTTACAGTAATTGCATGTGTGTGTGTGTGTGTGTGTGTGTGTGTGTGTTAAGAAGTCCCATGGCTCAGTTCTCTCTATTTGCTGCTCACTGAGGCTGAATATGGTTACACAGCAGACTTTCCTGTGGGAGAGACTGACAGGCCTACTGAGTCTACTGCACACTGGGGAACATCAGTGGTATAACACACACACACACACACAGAGAGAGAGAGAAACAGACAGAGAGAGAGCGTTGTGAATAATGGACTTTTAACCTCAGTTTTTAACCTCAGCCTGGTGAAAACTGAGAAAAAAGAGTGTAAGAGGTTTTTTTTTTCTATGTCAAAATCAATGGAACCGACTGCATTCATGCAAGTTTACAACTGCAAGTTTTCACACTGTGCCACCTGCAGCCCACTCATTGTGCAAGTATCTCTGCACATGAACACAGAAGGCCGACGATAGCTGTAGACTCAAAAAAAGGCATGTGTGTGATTTGATGCCCCACAGACAAGCTGGCAGTTATCTTTATCTGCTTGTGTAAGACCATAATCCCATGTTTGACTCCAGCACATACATTTTTGGAAAATAAATTGTCATATCCATAAAACTATAATATCAACAACTTAGTGTCTCCTAGATCACACAGTAAATTTGATAAGATCTATCGCAGCATTTCATCCAGGCAATATGAGCAGATTGTTTGCAGCTTATTTCTCTTCCTTTGGGCTAATGGATTTGGAACACATTCCAATCGGGCAGAAATGTAGCTACAGAATGGGAATCAGGCCTGAGGGCAATTCTCACTAAGTGGGGAGAGAGCCATTAAACAAAGGTGCCTGTGGTTTCATATTCAGGATACTTTACAACCTCCGTCCCAGGACATCAACAGTGTTTTTGGGTGAGCTGTTAGGGGGGGCAGAAGAGGGGGAGGAGGATCCATCTGCCACGCTGACGGTCCACAGGGAGACGGGCATATCCCAGGGGTGTTTTGGAGAGAGAGGGGCTGAAAGGATTACACCCAACCACTAATCAACGACGGTAATCTGTGGGCCCCCATACAAAATCCCCTCCGATCCAAACAACAATTTGGGACACAAGATAAAACCTCAGAGTACAGGGACTTCGAACTGATGTGGAACAACCTGACAAATACAAGGACAAATACAGGTGATTTTTAATTGGAAGCATCAACTGTCGAGGTGTGATTGGCAAAGAGCCACAGTGTCTCTGTGATCAGGTGCAAGTGTCCCACAAGTGGCCTAGTCTGACTCCCAGTGTGACCATTATGCAAATGCTGCAACTTGACAAGCCTGAGACATAAATTACTATAACGGATAAAAGCACTTTTCTAATCAAATCGGACTGCAAAAGGTTTTTTCCTATATTGCATTTGGGTGTATATGACCCAAAAATAACTAAATACTGGTCGATTTCTGAATTTGAAAATATTCAGGAGTGTTTCATGTATGCTTTTTTAAAAATTTTTAATTAATTTATTTTTTTTTATTGGATACTTGTTTTCTTTTTTCTGCTGACAGGAATCGAAAACTGTTTTTCTTTGTCTCGAACATGCCGTCACAAGGTGAGCCCTGCAGAGCAGTTGTCCCTGGACCTTATCCAAAGACTTTGACACAGCAGGAACCCACACAAGGTGCAGCTGCTGAGGTGTTGTCCTGGCAGGTCTCTTCATCCGGGGAAAGAATAGCAGGGAATCAAGTAGCCACTAGTTTCATGGTCCCTTGTCAGTACGGTTTTGATGTCTGGGGCCTGGGTGGGGTTTGGATCTGGTATTGGTGGGTTTAAAGCTCCACAGGACTATAGAAGAAGCTGCCTAATGATGGTACCAGTCCTCCAGGGCAAATGGGAACTGGAGCATCCTGGCCTGCATCTCTTCTACCTCCTGCAGTATGCCCATTGGCTAGGCAGCCTCTAAGCTCCCTATCCCCATAGCCTCATTGTTTAGTGGGCCCGGCACTGTCAATATTAAGCCTGGCTAATGTGATCTAGAGGCAGCTGGAGCAGCCCGATTATTACCATGACACAGCCGACTGAGGGGTGTAATATCATTAAAAATAAATCAGGTGGTTTGGAGATTTGGTGTGGGTGTGTGTGTGTGTGTGTGTGTGGTGGGGTGGGTGGGGGGGATTTGAATGACATTAGGTGGGAGAACTGCCATAATTTCATTAGTCAGTTGGGGCACCTCAGAGGATCTGTTGAAACATTTCCTTTAAGTTGCTATAATTGAATTTGCTTTCACAACACTGCACACAAAATTAAAGATAGAGAAAATCATGATGGTAATTTTTCCAATTAAGTGCCTAATAATTTTGAAAATGAATTTCAGACATGCTAAGAACTATGCAGACACCTGGATATCATAATAGGATAATATTTCAATTTCCTAATTACGGCATATACTCTAGATAATCTATTTGAAAGCAGACATATAGGATATGCCTGTTGTTATTATTAGCCTCTAGTGGTGGATTATTGTTGCAAATGATGAGGAAAACGTGAGGCACTGCTAATCTTCTTAAACTGTTTGACACCGAGCTGTCTGCTCGGCAGACTCATCAGCAATCAGCTGCATGGCTAGTGAACAGGTTGTGAGCTCACACACTCTAAGATCTTTTTTTTTTTAATGTTAATTGTATATTCCACCATTATTTTTGTTGTATCCTACTTTATGGTATTTTAATAACAAAATAACAAGAACTTTATTGGCAGCTCTTTTTTTCCCTCTCATTTCGCATGTTCGATCTGCTATTAAAGCGCCAGAAGTGCCGTTGGTCGCGCAGCGAGGGTCTTATGTCGCTATTGTTTTGACTCTGCAGACACATAAACGGTGATTTCAAGGCCCATTGAGCGCGAGACGGGTTGTGTCCAAAATGCGCTGACGAGTGGAGAGCATTGATTATTGGAGGAGCTGGTAGAGTGACGCCAGAAGTTGTAAATCTGTTTTCTGATCTTCACAGTGACGTTAAATTCAATCCTCCGGCTCAATCCGAAAAATGTCACTTTTTAAACCTCATTTATTTATTATTTATTTATAGATAGATAGATAGATAGATAGATAGATAGATAGATAGATAGATAGATAGATAGATAGATAGATAGATAGATAGATAGAAAGAAAGAAAGAAAGAAAGAAAGAAAGAAAGAAAGAAAGAAAGAAAGAAAGAAAGAAAGAAAGAAAGAAAGAATCATTATCAAAAAAGCTTTCTGTGATGTAACAAACCTACTTGACACAGACCTGCCATTCATATCTCTTTACTGAGTGGAGTCCAAAGGCTTTATGGGGCTTCCTGTTGTGTAATAGTGACATCTAGTGATACCCATCAGGACTACTCTCTGTCTTTGGCATGCTGCTCAAGCTCATTCATGTATGTGTAAACAGTGGTAGAACAATACCACAATGTAAAAATACTCTGTTGCAAGTGCATTTTATGCAACAAAAAAAAATTGTAAGTTTTAGGAGTATTACCAGCTAAATATCAATGCATTACGGAGAAGAATTAAAGATGCATTAATGTGTAAACAGCATTTTAATGTTGTAACAGGTTGAGGGGGAGCAGTTGGTTGTCTTCTGTTTTATATACATCAAGTTCATTTTGTTACAGCCTAAAGTAACAAATGAGCGATTTGCCAATAAAGGCTTTTACAGTCTGTACAGCATGACAACATCTAACACCGAGGAAGAGGAGCAGGTGAGGTCCCTCTTCCAACAGTGAGTCATATTTTATAAGCAGATTGTGCTTTGTATGTAAAATCTTAATCTGCCTATAGTCGATAAATAAATACAGTGGAGTGAAAATAACAAAGTAGAATAAAATAAAACCTCAAGTACAGGTCCTTCAAAATAAAAGTATCTTATACGTGAATAAATTTACTTAGTTATAGTTTACACCAACTAGGAAACTACAAATGATGGTAACTAAAATAATGTGGCAAAAACTCAATCATGATCAAATGTTTCTTCACACAACAGCCATTTCTACACGACTGATATCACAGCCCACTCATAGCCCCTTGTGCGCTGTTCAGGCAATATATTTTGTGTGAATCATTGACATTCAAATGTCAACCTTCACACAGCAAAACATATTCTGGAGTCTAAATGTGGCTCAGATTATGGTCATCTGTTTCACACCATAGCGTTCTATATTCCTCTGTTTCTGGGCAAGGAGCTTCAGTGTCAGCAACTCTGCAGGAAACAGGAGGAGGGGAATATCTGGGGAGCACGATAAATAAAACATTTATTCCATCAGCCAAAATAGAACAACCTATTGTGACCTGCATGACGGATTATTGATGATACACAATACATGTTCATAAGATTATGACACCTCTCATAACACCCCTTCAACAAAAGAGACTGATGTTAGTTAGGCTATCATCCATGTGTTCAGCTTGACACAGAAAAACCCTTCTTGTTGCCGCTTCACTCCCGCACACACACACACACACACACACACATTTCTGACCCAAATAAAAGCATGTGCTCGGAGTCATACAGCTGAGCCTGGTTCTTTCTATATATATCCCCCTCTTTATTCTACAATCAAGCTTTCATCTCCGCTCCTCCTCCGCTTTGCTTCACAAATTCACTCACATGCTTATCCATACATCCACCTCTTCCTCATCCACCTGCCAGTCCCTGAGCACCACAAGCATCATCAACCTGCCCCCTTCCCTCAAATCCCCCACCCTCACGCCTCCACAGGATACACACAACTGACACACTTTACTTCATAGCTTGATATCTCCTCTCAGCAGACGTGCCGGCAGCGTGTGCAGAGGTTTGAGACTATAGTTTAGGCTGTCCAGGGCGTTAGGAATGGCTCCTAAAAGAGAACCCTCCATTAAGAAGTCTCCTTCACCAGTCACCCAACCCAGGCTGGGTCCCCCTTACCCCTGCCTGCCTGCGGCTCCTGCGGCACCAAAACCGGCTCCAGAGCAGAAGCCAAGGATGCTGCGTCCCTCGGATTCACCGTTTGACCCCAGTACTTTGGAGGTGAGTGTGTTTACTGCAGTATAATTTTGTGTAAAAGCTAATGTGGGGCATTCATAAATTAGGACTATTGGAAATAATTGATTCATTTCATTCTTAATATAATGTTTAGTAATCTTTAGCCTCCAGTCTCAGCCAGAGATGCACAATAGTGGACTGCTGTCTGATGTCAGTTAGCAGTGTAAAAACATCCTATGCTGATTATTTGCAAAGTAGCTCTCTGTGGTTCTGGGGCTAAATAGACAGACCAAACTGTCAGCATCCTTTTGGAATGAGAAAGTGTGAAGAAATGGGGCAAGACTGTCAGTCATTCAGTGGCCTCCTTAGGGAGAGAGAGAGGCTGTTTCCTGCCACAGTATGTGCTATTTCTTTCATCAAGCAGGTGATTCCATCAAATCAGCTTTCCCCTTGTGAGCTAAAAACCCATAACTGTTGCAAGAAAGACAGAAAAAACGCAGTGGATCTCCCTATGGACCTTTTTTTTCCCCCTGCAGCACACATATAGCAGCAAAAACACAAGTGTAATTGATCAAATTAAAAATGACAAGTGAGTTAGTGTGAGGGTCCTGGTTCACTGCCATGACTTACTGAGACACCTGGTGAAAATGAGTCGTTGTTAACAAAAGTTGTTTCACCTGTGCTTTTCCTGCTACATCACAATGTCTGCTGTGAAAAATGTCCCAGTAGGCTATGACAGTTGTCCCTATGCACAACACCAGCACCTTGAAACCAAAGCAGCAAATGGAATTCAACCAATTATTGGCATATCATAAATATACTAGTTTTGGCAAATCCTGGCTGTGATAATAAATACAGCATATCAAGCATCAAGTCATCAAGCATGAGCTAGTAGGCACAATGACGACACTGGAAAATAAAAAGAGTTTAACATTTATTTTAGACCATTACAGTGTTCAGGCAATCAGACGTTTAGTTTATATTTTAATAACCATCTTAATGTCAAAAAGAAACTCTACATCTCAAATGATTGATGCCCACATTAGACTTTGCACTAATGTGCTTTAGCTTTGTTGGTGCTTTAGCTTCGCTGCCATCCTCATATTTTTTTAATGTTACACTGTGAGTACCGCATGATTTTATGGCGTGAGACTGTCCCATTTCGCCTGTGAGGATATGTGGGCCACGTTAAGACACCCGCTTCTGCTCACAGTGGGATCACAGGCACGATAGGAAGCCAGAGCTCCTGCTGGGCAAAGACAGCACTTTAGCCAGGCTGTGAAGAGATGTGGCATCAGTCCATGATCTCACTGGCCTAAAGTAATCCATCATTCCCGCATGGCCAGACACTCACATCCTTAATGCAAAGCCAAGAAAAGTCATTCCCTGCAATCATGCATTCATTTATTCAAGTGGGGTCAAAATGGCCAAAGTCAAACACAGACCATAAAGATCTTAAAAATGTCTAAATCAGGTCTTTTGACTCGCTGATTACTTTGTAAGGTTAGGGACAGGCTGATTATATACATTTTAGGAAATTTTGATGTTAAAAATTCTTAAAATTTCATCTACTCCATCAGTTTTACTGAGAAATTCTAAATCCATAAATATGCAAATATTATTCATTAAAAAAAATTTGACAACTTGACACAAGATGCCCCCTACTTCAGTTCAGTCTACATTTATGTGCATTAGAGGCTTAAAGTTTCCACATCTCACTTGGGCAAGTTGCATTTTGAACCATATTGAATCAGGATTTTATGATTTCACAAAATCATAATCATACATTTTAATCTGAGATTTAAGGTGAGCATAAAGAAACTTTCCTCCTTCAGCATATATAAAAACATCTAATATGCATAGCATTCTAGAATGGGAGGTATTATTGCAGCATTATTATTTAAAAGATCCTTTTACACGTGTACAAATCTTATTCACATTTAAATATTTGTATATTTACAGATTTCAGGACACATTTACAGATTTGTGTATTTATTGTTTCTTTTATACAAATCTGGACGCAGAATGGACGCATTCACAAATCGGAGTACACACTTACAGACATTTGGAAATAGATCTATTGCTACAATAATGCCCCCATATTTTTAGTGTCAAACTCTGCACATATCGTTCTGCACAATGAAGGCCAAACATCCAAGAAAAAGCCATGAAAAGCAATACACAATTTTGAATAGAGAGGCACTACATTAATGTTAGTTATTACATTACATCCCTTCCTTCCTTTGATCTGCTTGGATTACATTTGGATTGGCACACAGATAACGATGTATGGGCAATGGATGGAACAAGTCAGAGTCTTTGGATTTCTGGATGTGCGGTTTGACACAAAGTTAACATGGAGTGAACATATACATAACACAAACACAGAGTGTAAAAAGTGTTAGACTATGGATGTACTGCCACTGAACTGTGGTCCAGCAGTGAAAGCCTCATTAAAGAAGTTGGAGGTGGTGCAAGCTTAAAATGTGAGACCTTGCTGTGCTGCGCTCCTGTGTCCACTCTTCAGCTTGAGGTGGGTGAAATTCCACTGAGTGACACAACTGCAAAACAATTACTGATGAACTACTGGGCAAACCTTCAAGGGCATTGTGAAGTTCCAAATCTCACAACAAAGGCCCTTCTCCCATGTTGGGAGAGAGAACAGTAAGACCACCCTGGCTCTTTCCTTCAGTGTCAATTGATTTCTAGACTGGAATAAATGCTGGTAAAGGTTTTGGAAGTATTGCAGCCTTGGTTGAATCAAATATTTGTCCCACTAATGCATCCATGAATCCTATACAGGGAGCACAGGCGTTGCTTTTAGTACACCAGCCTTAGGCTTCAAGTTTCTGTCAAAAGAACATCACATCATTTGTCCATATACACAGTCAAAATTATGGCAATTGCAACAGCATTACAGTGGATAGAAGAGTTCCAGGTTTGTGTTCTGTATTTACATCTCAATGTAGGCAGAATAGGGTTAATGAGATATACAAAACTCTGTACAGATTTTAAAATATTAATATTTTGATAACATTTATGTGGATTCCAGCTCACAGAGGGATAAAGGGCAATGGAATTGTGGACTCTTTAGCAAAACTGGCTCTGAAACATTAGGATATCATGGAGAACTACATCTGAAGCAAAAGGACTAATGAAGAGGAATACCTTTTTGCAGTGTAGCGAGAAGTGGGCACAGTGAGGACAGCTAAAAGGAGCAGGATCACAGGCTGACAAGGCTACAGATAGGACATAAAACACTGCACTTAATAAACCAACATCCCTCTGGATTGTGTAAACTGTGTCAAATAGGGAAATCAGGCCCAGAGAGAAAGAACTGAGTCAAAAAATGTATTTGCCATTGGACTAATAAAAAGAATTTAGATTAGTATCAATGAAATATAGGGTTATTTTTAGTGTTTGGTAATGGGGATAGAAAACTCTGGTCCACACTCCAACATCAGTGGGTGGCGGCAATCCACCTTAATGCTGGTTCTTGCCTACTATGAAACGGGAAAAGAAGAAGAAGAAGAACAGGGCCTACAATAAGGGCGTTACAGTATTATTTCCCTACCCGAGGTGGACGAAGACCCGCCCCTTAAAATGCCTGTGACTGGCTTACCATCATATTTACCAATCAGCACTCTAAATGCCTAAACTCTAACCGAGTACCAGCCAATCAGGGCACGGCAGGGGTGGGTCTTCGCCGACCTCGGGTGGGAAAAAACAAAGAATAAAAAGGCCTATAAGGGCTTCAGGTTTTCTCACCCTTCCGTGCTGAGAGCCGTCACATTCTTTGGTATACCGACTCAGCGGACACACCTCAGCCATCACAGCCATGGTGGGTTTTTCGTTCCCTTAGACATAACTAGTTTTTTTTATTGCCGTCCTTGTGTAATTAGCTTCGGGTGTGATTGTTGCAAGAAAATTGTTTAGCTTTGCAAAGCTGTTAAGTTGAGCTAGAATATGTGATTTGGCTCGTTGGTCGCTAGCGGAAGTGCAACTTCTCAAGCTAACGTTAGCTTGCACGGTAGATTAAATTTAACAATCACACGACGAGTTTATTAATGTCGCCGAGGTACATACGTGTACATTAATCATTGCTGAATGTGCTATGGTTTGGGAATATGTGGGTTGGGCAAGTCTAACTAACTGAAAATGTAATCAAAAGCCTTTAAAGTTAACCCGAGCTAGCTTTGAAAAAAGGAACAATTTTCATGTAGCCTAATTTCTCTTTGAACAGTCTGACTTCTCGGAAGATCAAATCCTTGGTGAGTTTTGAATTTGTGTTTGACATTTCCAAACCCCGCTTCTTTTGCATGCTCTCATTCTTGCTTGGATCAGATGATACTTTGCCCTGTATCTCCACTATCATCCTGCTCTATACCCGCCTGTCATAGCAGTTGTGGTTAGGCGAGGCTTTCCTTCTTTATTTCCGTACTGTTTCATCACTTTCCACTTGCAACTGCTTGTCCTTTCCAGATTGAATTTAACCTGGATCAGATTCATGGTAAGTCAGTGAAAAGGGACCGCCTTAGTGCAAAAAAACTGGTGCCTATCACGGAGTGTTTAGGGTGTGATCTGCATGTTGGTTTTGGGTAAACCTAATTTGTTTTAAATGTGATTGAGAGTTGCTTTGCACTGTTGTTTGGTACGTCGAAATCAGTCATAATCTGCATATAACGTTATAATCCCTACCAGCTTTGACCGTGTGTTGCAGTGTTTTTGTATGTGATCAGTCATGCCCTAAAAGTACTTCTAAAGCCAAACATTGCCAAACCTCATATCTGTTCTCATGAGTCTTGTTCTGTTAGATCGTCGTCATTGCTGGTTGTCGGTTTGCGTTAAACTTTGCCTGTTATCTTTCAAACAGCTCATCTCCACAAGTGTGCCCTTTTTTGGTGCTGTATACAGTGATGGATGGTTTTTGTCCTAGGGCTGGTTTGTTTAATCACGTTGACATAATAGGCTATACTCTCACTCTCCTCCTACTTTCCTCCACTCCTCTAATACCAAATATGGTGTTGGGAAAAGTCCTCACACGCCAGAAGGGAAGAGGCACATTCCTCAGAACAGGAAAAACTCCACAACACTGCCTGAGCTTTTTTTGGGCAATAGCTTGTCCCATAACATTAGAAGCCGCCTGCCAACAGGATATTGTTATGCAACTCCATGTCCCCCTGATTGCTGGATCTTAGCAAAGCTTTTGGTTTTGATTGTTGAGCTTAACGGGAATACTTGTCGTTAGATCAAAGCTACACTAATCAACCTTTTGATCAACAACAAAACGGCATCATCCTTACAGTTGATAAAGCTTAGATAACTCCATTTAAACAATGGCTAATATACTCCATACTTGTGAATGCTTTAAAAGGTTCAGGTAGGTCATAGTCTTAGTGACTACTCAACAATGCTGTAAAATATTGTTGGAAAAGTGTAGAGGTGTCAAATGAAGCTGAAAATGTTCCAAGCCACCCGCAAGACCTTTCTGCCAGCCAGACTCGTGCTGAATCTGTTAAAATAAATAAAATTACTGACACATTGATCTACTGTTTGCTATCATAAAATGGGTGACATGTTATTAGTCATTAAGAACACGGGCAGCTTTGAATACTTAGAACATGATTGTCGATTATATGCCCCTCACTTTAATCTGAGAGTTTAAAACACAGTGAAGGACTCGAAAACTTCTTTTTGAAGCTATTGTTTGTTGTTCATTAATGTAAAGTCAATCTTTTAATTCTGTTTAGAGCTGCGACATTTAGGATGGTCTTGGCCCATGTCTTTTTTTCTTTTCTTTTCTTAAAGATAGTAAATATCTATAAATGTAACAAATATCCTTACTTTTACCCTCATCTACAGAGCCTTAAACATTTTTAACCTGATATACTTTAGCCACATATTTTTAATTCCTGTGCTTTATTTTAGCCACAATGTACATATACATTTTTAACATCCTTGTAATTTACAGTATTGAATATGTTTGGAAATATAATCCACAAGTGTTTGCATGTTCAAACTACAGCAAACATCACAGAGAATGTAGTGTCGAATTGAAATTGTTTCACCTTTGATGTCTAGTGGAAAAAAAATCAGCCTGCCAAGATGACTAACTGAATTGAGGAAGTTAGACGAGTGTTTTCAGTGTCAACGAGCAGAGTTCAGAGAGCAAGTGTGGTTTTTAGTGGTTTCGCCAACCTGTACCATGCAAATGGAAATGAAGATGATATACTGATCAGATATTAGTTTATATTATATATTTATATTCATTTAAATTTCAGCATTTCAACAAAACATGATCATGCCATATACGTTTGGGGTTTCCCCACAGAGATCTAGAGTGGCATAGGAAACCTAGGTAGGCTTTTCAGTGCAGTGCCTTGTGCGCTGCCTCTTGTATTTAAATTTAGGCTTACCAGTTGAAAACCAGATCATTTATAAGCTTAATCACAATTCATAGTCTGCACTTTCTCTAGTCTGCTTGTTCTCATTTTCCACAGTCTGTCTGGCTTTTCTGTTTTCACCTATTTCCAGTTTACTTGGTATCTCTATCATTCTCCCATACATGTTTGCTTATCTCTGTTTCCACGAAAATTCATTTCCCTACTCTAATATGCCATGTGTCTCTGTATCCTGCAGAGTTTAAGGAGGCATTCCTGCTGTTCGACAAGACAGGAGATGGGAAGATCAGCTTCAGCCAGTGTGGGGACGTCATGCGGGCCCTGGGACAGAACCCTGTCAATGCTGAGGTGCTCAAGGTCCTGGGCAACCCCAAGGCTGAGGGTGAGGGCAAAAAAGATTCACTTGCTGGGAGTTGTGTATCATAAATGTAAATCATGGAATTGGCATTGTGGCAGGAAACAGTCTGTGGAGGTTCAGAGACTGAGAATTTGCCTCAATTATTCTTGTGTTTTTGCAGAGATGAACTCCAAGATGCTAGACTTTGAGCAGTTCCTGCCCATGTTCCAGGCCATCGCTAAGAATAAAGATCAGGGCTCCATGGAGGATTTTGTGGAGGGACTGCGTGTCTTTGACAAGGAGGGCAACGGCACAGTAATGGGAGCAGAGCTACGTCACGTCCTCACCACACTAGGCAAGTTCCATTTTTATTTACATACCCTTAAATAGATAGCTGGCACTTTTTTATTTTGGGGAAAAGACTACAGTCCTCAGAATGGAAAGCTTTTTACTGAAAACTGAATGTACATATCATCAAAAGTAAATGGATGGCATGTTTGTAAATTTTGCATTAAGAACCATCTAGTATATAAATGTATTTCTGGTAGTATTATTTTACTTGCCTTTCATTTCCTGTATTTTGTTTTTCTTAAAAGTGTCAAATCTTTCACATTTAAGTTAAATTACATTTAAGTCACTTATGTAATATGAATAAACAATTTTATGCTCCATTTTCAGGTGAGAAAATGACAGAGGAGGAAGTGGAGACGCTCTTGGCGGGACATGAAGATGCAAACGGCTGCATTAATTATGAAGGTGAGAACTAAAGAAAGAAACATGAACATTGTCACACACCATCAGTGTAATTATAGGCCGTATCCCATACTGGCTGTAATTACACTGATGGTGTGTGAAGATGCCATTGCTATATATTTGCAAACTATTCGATGTAATAACGAAACATCGCTCATGCATTACACTGTGTGCATTGTTGACCTGAAATACTGTGTATTTACTAAGAAGTACTTTGAGGAAATTGTAGTTTGAGTTTGTATAATTAAAAATATTCAGTAAATTTTTTTTTTAAAGGCAATCATTGGAAGCAGGTTATGTACTAAACGGGTTGTCACGATGTTTGATTTAGTCTCATGATGAGGTGGGTGTCTCTTCATGTTGGCGGCTAATGTCTAATATATGTTCTCAACACTTGTGGCTAATTGACTGCTCTAAGAGGACCTGCATAAAATGTCAACTGCTGACAGTGTGCTAACTGTTCTTCCTCCACAGCATTTGTTCGCCACATCATGTCAGGCTGAGGGCCGGTACGGGCACTGGGTATACCATGAGATGGCACCTCCAGGCTTTCCTGCTTTTTAAAAATTGTTAAATAATCCATCCCCTTCTTGCCATCCTAACACTAATCGGCTGTAGTTTTGCACTTCATATTGGCAAACAGGAATAATGTGCTGTTGCAAAGTAGCTTTTGACCCCTAGGTGCCTGTGGGAAAGCCTGGTGATCCCTCTCATTAGTCCTGAGGCTTTGACCCATGTGTAGCCTCCTGCTGTTCTGTCTCTCTCTCCTGCAGCCCTCTGTCTTGGCCCCTGGCTGCAGCATGCCCCTCTGCATGTGTCTGAAACTCCCCTCAGTTTATAAGGGGATATGGTGGACACGCAGGGAAGAGACTGGTCTCATTCAGGGAAAGCCTGGTGGCCACTGTCAAGTCATTTGAGCTGATTGGTGTGGTGGCCATGAGAGAACTCTTCTAATCTCATTTGCATGTCACCAGCGCTATTAAAAAAGGCCTTTTCTTCTGCTGGTTTCAGAGGTGCTGCTTTTTTCATAGACACTGAATTGGATGTATCAGTTCATTACCCTGCACACTTGTTTTACATTCAAGTATTGCCACCAGCTTTGGGAGAGTGGACCAGTCCCTTTTTCTACTAACCAGAGAATTGCAAGGAGTGGCTATTGTGCTGATTGTTTTCTCCTCTGTACTGATGGAAGCTGAATTTGTAGCTGGCCATTCTGACTGGACTGTAGCTCCCTTGATCTTCTCCCCTTTTCTATGCTTCTCAACTAGAGGAAAGCATACAGCGAGGATGGCTTCTCTAACCAGCTCTTCTTGGATCATAGACATGGCCTAATTCTTTGGCTGAATTGGAGATAGAGATGATTACCTCACCTCTTTCTCTTAGTACCCAGTTCAACCTTTTCTTTCCTCTGGGTGAGCAGAACATGGGGACCTGTTTCCAAATGCAGCATCTCCCACCCAGGCTCACCAAACCTGGATGAGGAGGGAGCCTTGGCTCCACATGTTGTAGTTGGAGTAGGTCTCTGCCGAGATTTAGACCATGAAACTCACATATGTCTCTTTCTCATGTTTACAGAACTGGTCAGGATGGTGATGAGCGGGTGAAGACGGAGAGAATCCCTTTATTTTTTTTTTTTTTGTTTTGCCCTGTCATGTGTACCCTCTTTTTGCAGTTAGCTTCTACAGCCCCCCCTCCAAGTCATTCCCATGGATTAGTTTTCCACATTTAATTTAAGAAGTGCCTTTACATTCCCTACTAAAGACCACAATTGATCATGGCTATTGCTGCCAATTCTGTTGCTACATTTGAATAAATGTTTTCCTTAAAACTCATCTTGTTTCTTTTGAGTGGATTTGTTTGAATCAATAGTATAAGGCAGAAGTTTTGCGACCTGCAGTGCGTTGATGTGTGTGCTGTTTTTCCATTTGACACAAGAGGGCAGTGTTGCTGTTGGAATCTGCTATGTTTTATTTTTTTTTTAAAAAGGCCATTTGTTAAAATAGTGTAAAATACAAGAGGAGTCTCTTGCTCTTTGTGTGAATTTAGAGAATACCATGAGAAGGTTCAGCTGCTCAAGTTTGGGTTTCCCTCTTGGTTGCAAATACTTAATAACATTTTAATAAAAAGAATTGAGTTTATAAATTTGTAGCCGTGCTGTAAATTTCCAGGCATAGTTTGGTGACAAAGCACTTGGTTATGAGACGTAGAGGGCTGTTTGGTGACTTCCTGACCCTTTTCCTTCGTTTCCCTCATAAACAGCCACAACTATTTCCTCTCGTTAGGCACCACAGCTATCAGAGTGTGTGTGTGTGTGTGTGTGTGTGGGTTCAGGATGGTGTCATAGTCCAGTGCTGAATAGGTTGTCTGCTAATTACTCTCTGTGTGTGTGTGCGTGTGTATATGTGTGTGGTCGATGGAAGTCAAAGCTATTGATTATTTTAATCCTCCTATTTGTGAGTCTGTGATCCTCATGGCTCTGCATTCGACAGGGGAATCGCTAATGGGCCTCAGCGCAGCCTGTCTCAGACCTCTCCCCGTCCAATTAACTTTCAACTGGAATCTGCCAGGAGAGAGAGCCGGGGGCTGGGCCCAGGCATGGCACGGCTACATCCCACTTTCTCAGCTCAGGAGCAACAGATTCACCAAATCCTTTAAGTCTAGACTGCCATCGGCTCCCTGCTCTAATTAGATGTTTTCCTTTTCAGCGATAATGTAAGAGCTGTTCCAGATGCATTCTTTTTAACATGAGGATGATGGCTTTCTCTACCAGGTTTAGGAATATTTTTTTTATGCCCCCTTGGTGAAATTAACTGTGTTGAAAACAACACATGCTCATGAAACAGGCAGTTTTTTTTTTTTTTTTATCGCACAGTTAAAACTCTTGGAAGCATATTTAGTTATGTTTGAGGTGTGCACCTTTTTGATTATATATAATATGAAATGACACCCACGGTTTTCAATGTACATAGTGCTTATCTCAGTCATTTCATGCCTGGTGTAACAAAGACTAATTTATCTATCGTTCAGAAACCTAAACCTGTTAATATCACACAAATATTCCCTTGAAACAAAGCTGTCTACTCCATTTAATGATGAACTAATTAATTTGCAAACACAGTCTTGAATTCCAATTACCTTTCTTTTTGACTGATGAAAGAAATACCATGTCAAATGATTCTGATTATTATAGACAAAGAAATGGACTAATAGGTTTGATTTAGAGCTGAAACCGTTAGTCAATTAGTCGGTAGAAAATTAATCTGCAACTATTTTGATCGTTTAACTGCTTTTCTTTGTCTCATAATAAACTGAATATTTTTGGCTTTTGGACCCTTGGATGGACAAATACCTGATGATGTCACCTTGGAGTCTGTGAAATTTTGATGGATATTTTACTTTTTCCTGATACTTCATAGGCCCACCAGTTAGGGAATTAATTGAGAATATAATCAGTAGAGTAACTGATAATGAAAGTAATTGTTGGAGTAATCAGATTTCCTAAGTGGTTAAAAACTGGAGATTTTGCCTGTTTGCCATAGCACTGTAAACATACTGTAGCAATATCAATAAATTGGGAGAAATGTACCAATACTTCAGAAATATGTTACCAGTTCCCTGGATGTATTTTCTTGTTATTGGTTTCCTTCCAAACAAATAATCTGGGTTCAAAACCCTAATAAACAATAGCAAGCGTTATCGAACATTGAAGCAGTTTGGTTTGTTTGCAGAATTGATTACTATATTGTTACATTTAAAATGTATACATTGGCTGGATTTTGTAGATCCTGGGTGTATTATAAGCTGAGATCAATATAGCCGTATTAATGCTCGTGTCTTAGACAGTGTCTTAACACATATTGGAAATCCATCTTGTAGCAGGCAGTGGCTGTGGTCGGCCACTGTTGCTTCGATCTCAGCTGTAAGTTCACGTAGATGTGTCATATATCCAATTCTCCACAGTCAGTCCAAGTGGTCACTCCAAATAAAACTGAGCAAAGGTCTGTGTGTGTTTATGACTGTTGAATGCACATGCTTTTATTCAGCCCTGACGTCCACCATGCCAAAACAACACTGAAGAACACAGACAAGGTAGGTATAGATATTTTAATAGCAATATTATCTACTCAACCTATTCAACATACCAGATAGCCCATCCCAAGAATACTGTTTATACATATGATGCTACTTTGACAGGGTCTCTCAAAAATAAAGTACTAAGGAGGTATGGCATTGTGATTACAGCAGTCTGTAATGTATTGTACAACAGTTAATGTAAGTAAAACACTGCATCTGTCACGTTTTCACTGCCCCAGTATCTCATAGTGTCCACTCATACCTACTGACATACCCACTCACTCACACACAATATTGTAAATAATGCACTTGGCAAGTAAAACTTCATCACACGCGAGTGCCATCCATGAAATGTGTCTTGATTTGTTGACTTAATATCAATACGTTTTGTTTTATCTCACCATGTGACATCCTGTGTCACGATGGGAACAAAGGAAGTTCAAACATCTGCGATTATTCCAATTGCCTTATTTTAATCAGTGCTCTCCCAATGCATCACAATAGGGATTCAATTAATTTCCACTGGTGTAATTCGCTTCGAAGCACCGGGGAAAAAAATATTTTATAAAGATGAGTTGCAAAATATAGGAAGGCCATTCGATCAGAGGTCATTAAAATGGAGAGCAGAGATGTATAAATGAAATACTGCTTGGGTAAAGACTGGAATACACTAAAAGTGCATTTTTCAGCTTTGTCATCTTAATTAATGGCACCTTCAACACCATTATTGCATTAAAAAACAGTCACACTGATGGTGTTTGTTATATTCTAGTTATCACAATGTCAGTTAATATGGAACACATTATAATATTTTAGATATTTCAGAGCCACAACGTGCAATTCTTATGTGCACTTATACTGTACATATTCTCAAATTCATGTTTGCACACAATGGGGGCCAATAAATGCAGTTGCTCATGATGTTTGGCTCAATGTCACATAATTCAACTTAATTCCACTTCTGTAGTCTGTTCTCAGAATGTCTGTATATAGGCCTATGTGTGCGTGTGCGCGTGTGTGTGTGTGTGTTTAATTTGCATACATACATGTCTTTGTGTGCGCATGAAGATGTCTTTGTGTATGTTGGTGTTTTTCTAACCACTCCTCTCCTTGTGAGTAAGGATTAGATTCAGTCTGGGTAGATGAGGAAGCCGGAGAAGGTGCTGTACTTGTTTGTGTTCCCTCCGTGGACCTTCCCTCCGTCCAGCTGCACACACACCTCATCGCCCACGTCCAAATGCAGGATCACACTGTTGGAGGCGTAGTCGTAATTCTGATCAGCGTCCTGAGCGATGGCGCTGGCTCTTACCTGTCACCCACAGAGGACATACGCATTGACAATTAGAACATGGACGAAACTGAACAAACACTTGCAAATGTCACCGCCACTTACTCAGCAGCTCTTTTAAACCAAAACTAACACATCTCACTCTCTTTCTTTGCTGTTTGTTTGTCCAAGCTGGGCCATGATTAATTATTAACAGCCTTCAAATGAGTCGCTCATGAGTATGACATCACCTACACATTCATGGTGGATAAACAGATGGATGGGACTATGACCTGTGACCCCAGAGGTGGACTGAAAACACAGCCACTCTGCCTCTTATTGATCAGTTATGACTGGGGCTCGGGGTAAAGGACCAGAGGATGGAGATCTGATTGGGTTGTGGAGATAAGCAGGCTCACTGGGGACAACAGGTTGTCTATGGGGAAACTAGCTAAGCCGAGAAAGCGCATCACTATCTACACCAACTATTGACCTGTTGCTTATGGTCCTGGGCCAGCTCAATATGTATGATATTGAGTGGCCATGCCTAAGCCAGAGAGTTTCACATTTGCATGCTGTGTGTGAGGTCGGTCTTATTGACCCAACAGCAGTGGATCTTTACTTGTTTGTTAACACATTTAATTGGGTTTACTCATTGTGGACATTTAAATACACATTCCTAGATTGAGTTACACTTATAAACGAAACTTACCAAGCATAATGTTCTTATACTGGTTATCTACACGTAAGGGGCTCAGTGTAAATAGCATGTATATATAGATACTGAGTATATTAAGTGCAGCCTCTCATAGTGCTTTTTTTTTGCTGTGTAACCCTTTCAGTTTCTAGTTAAAGTGTTACTAAAACATCTCAAATGTTTTTGACAAATGCAAAAAACCCCTGTTGTAGGATGTATCAATAATTCTGGTGTAGCAGCTCCAATCATCAGACATATGTCAGCCATCAGTGGCCTTGCGTCTCGCTCAGTGTCCATCTACGGAGGGAGCACTCAATCTATGTCAGCAGCCAGACAAGCCACGCACATCTCCATGACAGCCACAGAATATGATCTGCAACTCAACTACCATCATGTCATTCCCATCACTGGGGCCCCTTTCTCCCCAACGAGCATGCATCAATTTGAAAACAGTCAATCGCTGAGCAACAGAGCCTGAATTACTGTAACAAAAAAAAAAAAAAAAAGTTCTTTTCCCCCTGCACCCGTACATTTTGCCCTCGTCTGAGCATATTGTTCCCCATATATCAGCCCTGCAGTTGTGCTCTATTACCTGGACACTATCACTGGGTGTCCTTAAACGAGATTCAGGTCATGGATGCTGCATCCAACATAGAGCATGCTGGCGACCAGTGGTTAAGTATGTCCCTGTCCACTCTAAACCAGATTGATTAAGGGCGCAGAGGAGTCGATCTCCCGGGGCTTCACAGCTCAGTAACCACACAGTAAAACCAACCACAGCTACTGTTTCACTACTACAACAGTCTTGTTTCATTAGATTTCAGATTCTCTAGTCCACAGGGGTGTTCTTAAGTTTAGATAACCCAGGGCTCTTAGGCCTAAACCATTTTACTTCTTACTGCAGACATATTCGGCTTCTCTGATTTTAATGTAGGTTAAGTGTGCACTGTAGGCTGCACTATGTTGTAAAAGTTAAAGGATTCAAATAAACATTGGCTCAGTTAGGAAAAAAGTAAAAGTGGAAGTGAAAGTTTGATACAACAATCCTCAGTCTGCCTGTTTATGAGAGGAGAGTCTGAGACACACCTACACAGACAACCAGAAACCTGTTATCTTATCTTATCTATCTACAATTATTGTATGTATGTAATTCATTTATATAAGGCATTGTAATATTTATATTGCACTCAGCTTTTTGATGCTGTTTCATTTCTAGGCCTATAATTTATTATTTTATTCTTTCAAAGTTATTTAATTAATAGAGTTTTGCTTAATTTCCTCTCAGTCTGTCTCTGCTGCTGTAACATGTGAATTTGCCTCCAGGGACCAATAAAGTCTTATCTTATCTTAAAGGGAGCTGAACAACATGCACCCGAATATGATCAAAACCACTATGAGACACCAATTTATTTGTTGAGCATATAGACGTACTCACTGCAACCCTGTCTCCTAGAAATTATTTTAATATACTAACAATTTGCTGTAGCAATTTTCTTTCTCTTTTCTTTTTTTAAAAGCATGTTGTTTATGAGTGAAGTTGAATGACGTTGAATGAATCTGAAGCATCATCTTGAATTTTTTTGGCTTTGAAAAGATCAGAGCCCTGAGGGTCCCGGTGTAAATCAGGCCTGGAGCACGACAATGAAAACCAGTCTTCTGTGTTGACACTAACAGAGTTGACTGCTAAACAAGCTAACTAAATTATTTGCTCCCCTCATGAAAACATGATGTCAATGGAGAGATTAAAAAAAATACTCCAGTGCAATCTGACATCCTTTACCTGATCTTTTTATGTTATGTGAGAATACAATAGTTTGTCTCCTTATCAACAGTCCATAGGCGGCTGCTGCCTAAACAGGATGTGACTTGTTATCAGCACATAAATGTGAACATTTATAGCATTTATTAAATGTGCATTTAGCATCTAGAAGGAAAATATCATAGAATCGGAACAAAACTAATTATTTATTAAATAAAAAACTTTGGGGACCCTTGTATGAGCCTTCCCAACACTCAACATAATCTACCCTTTCTTAAGCCCTCACAAGACCATCTCTCAAATAACAGCTACAATCTATTGTCATCTATAAAGGTTATATTGTTGTTCTACTTGACATGTGTAGTGACAGCCAATATCACATTTGCATCTTCGGCTGCTTCTGACAGTGATGCTGTTGTTGTGACTTCCTATTGACACCAGGCATATGTCATCCTGCTCATTATTTTGGCCAAACAGTGTAGCGGAGGGAGAAGTAGTGAGATCTTTCCCTCCCTTAGGCCTTCTCAGATTCTCATGACTTCATGCATGGAAGTGCGGTTGAATTCTGTACAAGAGAATAATATCTGTCACTCAGTGTAGAGATCATTTTGCCAATATATGATATATGAAATGGGGCTTCAGCTGATGTTCCTGTGCGTGAAGGAATAATGCAAGCCATCCATTAATGTAGACACCAGACAGAGAGGCATGAGAGAGCCGTGGTGGGATTAGGGCGGGAAGCCGACAGAGGAGACGGATACAGCTGGAGGACACAGACTGATCCATGTGAACCAGGCAGCACGCTGTGCTGATCCTGGAGCTGGAAGGGTTGTGAGCCGTGAGGCAGGGGCCCCCAGGGCTTGCCTGTGGCTGTCTGTGTCTCCGCCTAGCCCTTTCATTATAGGGCCTCTAGTAAACACGCCTGGGAGCAGAGGGGGCCACAGGCGAGAGGGAAGGAGTGGGGAGCTGTGGGGGCTGATGGCGGTGGTGTGGGGAGCAGCTGCAGTGTCATTTTTTATACAAGTGGAGCCGCACTGCAGACGACAGACAAGGATAGACAAAAAGAAGGGACGGAGAAAAAAAAACAAAAAAAGGGGGGGGCCAGAGAGTTGACGGAATGGGGGGGGGGGGGGGG
>NW_019525320.1:3596894-3647296 GCF_002814215.2 Seriola lalandi dorsalis
GGGGGGGCTGAAGTAACAGACTGATCAAGCGAGGCTATTTTGTGAGGCCAGGGAGATGTAGGGGTATATGAAGTCTTGTTTTTATCTGTGGTGCCGTGCTCCACTGGTAATAAAACTGACAGGATTCATTCACTGTGATATACTGACCTCTTAGAGCGGAGACAATAGAAAAGTAGCTGTTAAACTTACCTAAGGGACTCCAGTACATGGCAGGAGGGTTGGGGACCGTTGGGGGTGGGGTGTGGAGGGCGGTTTGTGGAAATAGAATATTTATTGAGTAGGTTTTCCCTCTCCTCTGGGAGCCCAGGGATTACATAGCAACAAGCCATAGCAGAACCATACTTTAGATTGCTATTACCTGCCATTCAGTGTTATAGCCTGTGGCCTGCAGCACAAAAATGGCCAAATCTGTGCGCAGCATGAGTGGAACTGACTTATCTTAATTAGTGTGTTTCATCAGATTTTTTTACATTTCTTATGGACAAAGAAGATTACATTTGACTTGTCCTTATAGTACAAATTCCTCTCTGCATCTGACTCTTTCTTACCTTTCGCTCTGACACTAATTATATTTCACCTGTAGCATATCCATAGCTCTGCACTGGGGGAAGTTAATGCAGGTACTGGTCATTATAGTGAGTGATGACATTTTAACGCTACTGTGAAATAACTTGACCTTTAATTGAGCTATTAAAAGAGTCTATGATAGTTGAAAAAAAAACAAAAAAAACAAGGGAAAGATTAAATGGGAGCTGGGCCAGTATCTATTTGTCTGCATTGTACATTGTGTTAAGAATATTTAATATAGATATACAGTATAGTGATGCACTATGGGAATATAAATGAGCAGGTGAACAGCTCACATACCAGTTAATGAGGGGAAAGGGAGAAGTTCTGTTGAGAAGGTACGGATAACGTTTTACCACCCTTCACAGCATAAAGCATCCCAACATTAGCATAGACTGTCCTAATAACATTTGCAACTAAGCTGGAATATTAAGTGGCATAAAACCCATCTATCCCTGACAGTGAATTACGAATAGAGGGATTTAACACATTTATAATAATAGTGGCACCGATAAGAAAGGCCTTCATGACTATTTATTTTGAGCAAGGCTGAGCCAATATTAAATCATTAAGTATCATAAGGATCTAATATGGATCCATCATCATCTCAGACTGGGTTATCAAATTTGGCATTGTGTGCCTTGTGTTTCCAAACCTGCGCAAATAACACACAGCTGGGGCTGATCAGCTGAGCAAGAATAGGGCGGAAAAGGTGTTGAGCTAGCATTCACATCACACATTGGAATTGTACCACAAGTCAATTACCATCGCATTACACACATGGAAGCAACTGAAGTGTGACCCCCTTCAATCACAAATCCCCTGACTCTGAAGCCCTGTCATGCTGCAATGATTTGTGAAAGTTAGATTGAGGTGTGAGCAGGTAGGCTTTACAGAGTGGGGATTTAGTGAAGGTAATAGCTATTGGATCTATAGGAATCCCATGGAAGCCCTGCACAGCCCAACACATCCTCCTGAGATCCTGGCATCGAATTATACCACACTCATGTCACACGTCACAAGTCACAGCCCGACGGCCAGTGCAGTGTGTCAATTTAAATATCACTAGCAATGACACAGACATCGTTATAAATCAAATATTCCCAGGAGAAATCTATTGGTATATAGTGTTAATTCTTTTACTGCTTTAAAAAGTGTCTCTAACGGGCACCTGCACCTGCTGGTGCATAAACACAGTTTGTAAATCAGTTTTCTCTCTTTCTCAGGCTGGCCTTGATCACTTGTCAAGCCGAGACATCTTGAGTGGGTGTCCATTGGTCATCGTGCCTGATCTCATCCTGGCCTTCACCACCAGCCTCCCAGATGCCTCGTCTACCAGCCCACTGTCTCCACACCTCCATTAAGTCATCTATCTTCCTCTGCTCCACCCCTGATCTTCCCATCAACTCACTTGTCTTGTTTTGCTCTCCCTCTCACTGTCTCCAAGCGGACATCTCAGCATGTCCGTGTCATGTTGAGTCTCTTGTGTTTCATTCATTCTCACCGAATCTGTCTGAGCCCTCAATCTGTTGGACTGACTGCCTAACAAACGCACGGTTACAAATGACCTCCTCTGTTAAGGTGTAAAAGTTACAACGCAATCAGAATGGGGAAAGTGGCACATTTGTGGCTATGGCAAACCTTTTTCTTTCTTTCTTTTTTTTTTCTCTTTTTGGATTAAAAAAAACCCAGTGGGCAGACAAAATGTCCAATAAAGCTTCTGCACCTACGGCAATGGTAAAACAGGCCATTTGATTCTACAGTCAGGAATGCAACCTGTCAAACATAGTACCCATTTAGTAAACCCTAGCCACTGACTGGCCTCAGGCAGAATACCCGCCAGCCTCTGGGCCTCAATAACTCCAAACATGATCAGGCATTCTGCAGCAATTCATTTACACTCCATTTTCATCTGGCTGCAGCTCTGTTCGGATAGATCCCTGTTAGGTGAGAGCTCTATTTAACACAACTGTTTAAGGAGGCCACCTGTCGGGTGTCGGATGGACCTCGTGAGGTTAAATAATTGAGTTGAGTGAAAAGATAATTAATGGAGAATCAATGAACAAGCTGGGGAGGGGTTAGGAGAGGAAAGTATAGCGGGTGTTCAGGGGATCTAATCTAAGATGTATAAATTATTTAGCAGTCTAAGATGACTTGAATGACAATATAGGACATTAGGCAGGCAGACTTAAACACATATTCACCTTTGTGGTCTCATGGATATAATCAAATGATGGATAATGACGGATGATTTTAAACATGTCGTTTTACATCTCACCAAATCAAGTCTCAATCAGCCTTATTTGAACCATACGGTTCGCATGTGCCCGCATTAGCCTGTGTGTTTGAACAGTCATTGGCGCTCTACATGTCTAGAAAGTGAGGTCTGAGCGGAGAGTATTTGCATGTGAAGTCCTTGATGAATGAATGAATGTGAAAAAGCAACTTGAAGAATGTTTCCTGAATTTGGAGTCCTCTGATGAAATCCTTGTGATTTATCCCACCCCTCCTCTTCTCTTCCCCCATCAGCCCCTCTGTCTTTAATTAGTGTCTGGGGAATGAGGGAGTGGATGAGTGGACTGTCAATTTTACATTCATTATTTATTTAGCTGAGGTGTAAACTGACTGGTCCACGTACTGACAGACATTTCTCTTGTGCTCTTTTGCACTTCTGTTTAGGCAATAATCAAGCTCTGTGTATGATACTTACTAATTAGACTGTTGCTTTTGGCGGCGGCTGCATTCTGCCACTTGTCATTTAGCCACAGTACATGTGGGAATGCAAATAACTGTAGCTGCAATTTTAGACTGTATAGCATGAATTCCCCTTAATGAGGATAAAGATTGCTGTTTCAGTCTTTGGCTGTCATGTTGCCACCTGCCAAGTGGAATGTGCTCAGAATCTGAAGAGCTCAATGTTACAGAGGTGAATGTGAGTCAATGGTAACATAGGATGGACAACAGCGGAAAAAAATCTTTCATGACCGTGTGTACGCATTGATAAGGACATATATGTACACGCACCGTCATGCATGCACATAGTCACACACACACACAGTTTTACTAACCATTCCGTTCTTCTTCAGGTCTGCCCACATGCTGGTCCCGTCACCACCTCTCATTAGAACATGGTAGGTGAAGAAGTAGATGCCAGGCAGAGGGCAGGTGAACTTGCCAGTGGTGGGCTCATAGTAGTTACCTACATTCGTCACCACATCATCAAACTTCAGTATTTCACTCCCCTCATGCTGCTTGCGTAGCCCTGCGTAAAAGGCAATCTTGGGAGTGTAGAGCGAGGGCGAATAGCCACCAGGACCAGGGCCTGGGGGCCCCTGTGGCCCTGGTTTGCCTGGCTCTCCTGGGGGTCCACGTGCTCCTGGAGGGCCAGGGATCCCTGGGGGCCCACGAAACCCAGACTTTATCTTCTTCCCAGAGTAATCCTGGGGCGGTGGAGACACAGCTGTCAGCTCCTGGCCTGGCTGAGAGGTGGCATAGGGGTCACATACCATGCGGCAGCTTCCAAGCATTTCATAATGGCTCCCTGAATTTCCGTTGTTCCCCCCTTTGGTTGTGTGGACCAGCAGGGGAATGGCCACCAACAGTATTAGAACCATTGCCACACCTACAGCAGCACCAATGACACGTTTCCTGCGGCTGAGCCGCGATGCGGCCAGCGTCAGGAAGTCCTCTTCCCCCTTGGCTGGAATAGTGCCGGCCAGGATGAAGCTTCTCAGAAAACCAGTTTAGTATGAAAAGGTGAAGAAGGATGTAGAGAGGAGTGGGCGGTAAGCAGTATATCACTGGGCCAAGTATGAGAGAGAATGCAAAATGGCAGACGGTCAGGAAGGAAACAACCAGATGAGAGGATCCTAGAGAAATGATAAGGACTACAAGATTGATTTAAAAGCCGATATGGTAAGAAAAAAAAGAGAAAAAACTTAACATACCACAGTGTTTAAGGAAATGAACACAAAAATCTGGATTTTCAGATTTGTGATGACCAACTACAAAAAACATAATTTATCTGATGAAGTCTGGTTCACCTTTTCTGACCTCTCCTGTCGTCCTCCAGTTCAATTCAATTTGCAGCATCAAACAGAAACCATGACTGGCACTGAGAGGGCTTGTTGTGAAAGTGCAGCTTATCAAAAGTGTGCTGAAATGAGAGCTGGTGCCAAATTCAGCTCATTGAGGAGGGAGTGGGGGTACCGTTTGTTTTGTTGGATGAAAAGATAATTGTTTATTTCAAAGAAAAATCTTCTTTCAAGCCCCTACAAAAGTTCATCAGAGATCTGGGCACAGTCATTTTATGACCCCCCACTTCTATCTTATTTCCACCGTCCACATTAAAAAGGAAACCAGTGACACTTTGGTCAACCTGGGTGTGCTTTTGATAGATTCCTCCTCAGGTTATATTTGGATCTGGAAATAATAGCAAAAAGAGCAAAGACACTCAATAATTGATTTATCAGTGTTATATACATAATATAACTGTAATACAGTGACATTAAAGAATCAAACAATATTTAAAATGAAATAATACAGATACATATCAAAATAACATTTTTTTAGATAAAGAGGCTAATAATGATTTCTAGAAATAAGAAAAATAATTTGTCTATTTAGATTTTTTTTTTTTTTTTTTATACACGTAGGCCTAAATTACGTAAATAATTATCTATAATTCGCAATGAGCATGTTTCAGGTTAAATTTAAAACAGACAAAAGAAATAGACAAAGACACAAAGGAAAAACTCACCATCTGTTTCTGATAATCCAAAAACATTCTTGGAGGATATATTTCTCTGTACATCAGTCCAGTCCGCGTCCCACCAAAACGACTGAAAGACTTTGGACCGCTGGAGTGCCAAATGGAGAGCTGGAGAGCCGACGGGCGCGCAGGAGATGCCAGGAAAGTGATGAGAGTTTCTTAATCAGCGCTTAATCCCCTCCTTTCTCTCCAGGTAGAAATTGGAGTTTAACAGCCGCTAACTTCAGAGGAAATGAAGCCCAGAAAATACCTGCTACAACACTTTTCTGACGCCAATTCCAAATGAGGGACGCACGGCAAATCTGACGCTCATATCCAGTGTCCGTCCACTGTACAGCCTATCGCAGTGTTTGGTCCATGGGCAGTCCTAGTCGACACCTGTTAGATCGCTCTCTCTCTCTCTCTCTCTCTCTCTCTCTCTCTCTCCCTCCCTCTCTCTATCTCTCTCTCTCCCGTGCCAGCATCATTAGTTTGCTCTTCTATTTATAAATATTGAACCCGATTTCCAACATTTGTGAGAGCTAATATCCAATGCACATTTTTTTTTTCATTTCTTTTATCCTTCTTGTTATTTTTTGTGAGTGAAAATCAAAATGTTAATTGAATTTCAACTGTCAACTGATACACACGTAGACCAGAATCCACTGATGCTTCCGACCTGTGTCTTGTTAGCCAGACATTCACTAGTTGTTAGAGGCAAACATGTTTGATAAAGTGCTGCAAAATGAAGGCAGATGTTTTCATCTTCTGTGTGCTATGGAAGGGAGGACAGGAGGGTGACTAAGTAAAAGCAGCCTCGGCATGATGTGTGAGGAATGGAGAGGAGACACTAAATGTTCCCCAGACCATTGTCTGTGTGTGTGACTCGCATCCCACAGCTCTAAAGCCTCATTAGTGAGACACCCTGCCCCACACATTGTGCTGCTCTTTTTCCTTTACCTAAAACCTTACACACAAACGCACATGCGCTCACATAGACATACGCAGGCATACATAGACAAAGAGTTTTTACACCATTAGCTGATGGAAGAACATGTTTTGTATTCTTGTATCAACATTATCTCACTGTTGAAATGACAGTAGGGAAATAATGTGAAGGCTAAAATACGTTTCCTGGCGAGTCACATCCACCGGTGATCACATTTCATTTCAGGAACATCTTGGGCAGATTTTTAGCTTGTATCATAATTTCCTTGGAGTCTTGTGTCACCTGTCTGACAGGGACAACCACAGATCTGTGAGTTTAAAGTTTAATGGCTGAAGCGGTGGTAGCAAGGGGAATAAGTCTACATACAGTATTGATGATTCCCTTTTCATCAACCACCACCTCCTCGACCTCCTCTCTCCTCAGATGTGATGACCACTGTCTGGCAATAGAGGGATCATTCCGCAGGATCCCACCAGACGCAGAGGGACGGATAATCACTGAGTTTTAAGGTGGTTTTCCAAGGATGGGTTGGATTTAGAAGGGAAATTGAGGTGGGAGGGCGTGGAAGGTTTGGGGGAGCGATGGCCTGTGATATTTCCATCGGGAAATGTTGGTATAGCTGAGCAGCACAGGGACAAGTTAAATGCTGTGTCAGTCCCAGTTTGCGGGTCAGTCAGTCTGGCCCGCTAGAACAGTGCTCAGAGGTCCTGAGTAGCACGGGGTAGATAATCATTGCCAACAGTCAGAGGCAATATGCTCAGGATTGGATTTTTAAAGCCTGTTAAAATATTACTGAGGTGATTAATATTGAAATATGCGCATGTCTTTCAGCTGTCTGTCTCCCTCTCTCCCTATTCTCTTCTTGATTTGCTCCCCTTAGTATTCAGACTCACCTAAAATTTGAACGTTATGCATTATGTTGATGAAATGTCTTTTTTTTTTCTTTCTTTTTTTTTTATTCAGTGTAATTGCTTTATCATTTCCCTGACGTCACTGTGACTCACGCAGTCTCCACTGCGACCGATATAAGAATCAGAACTGGGCTGTTTGAGTTATTAGTTTGTTTAATAATTAATTTCATATATTGTGATACACCAGGAATAAATCTCTGTCTTTTGTGCACACGCCTGCATAATTTGAGTTCTCTTCTGTTCTGTGTAAACAAGTAAGAGAGGAAAAGGAACTTATTTATGGCCACATTACTCATGTTGTATTTCTCTTCTGCTATGGCTGCTTTGTCTGCATGGTTTGTTAAAGACATAGTAATTCTTCAGTTCAGCCATCCACGGTGAGATTTAAATAACTCCGTACTCTTAATGTTTTTTAATTTATGAAATGTAAAACACAAAACAAACCAAATCTTTCTTGCAAGCAGGGAGGTAATGGGTGGAAGTATCTCAGCCACCTCAGTCAGTGATATATGTCACATAAAGACGTGTGTGAGATACTTTGAGATGGCTGCACCGTCACACAATCCACACCAGCACAGGGAGTGTGACCAACACAAACTGAGCATCAGCCCTGAGGGGGCGGCGGCGGGGGGGTGGGGGGTGTGATGACATGTGGTCCCCGAGAGGCACGTAGCTGCCGGAGGGCCGCCACTCCCAGAGGAACCACTGCTCACGTCTTCCACAGTTATCACTGTCAGGAATCCAGCTATCGAGATCCCATTCTTTGCTATGCAGATTACTGTCTTGTAAATCAATTTAGAGGTCATTAGGGATATAAAGAGGTGATTTGGGGGAGGTCTAAAATCAGGGAGAACTGTACAGTGGAGGAAAGGTTTAGATGTGAAAAGACGACATCCACATTGCCGCATTTGCACGCGTGTGTGTACATGAAGCGTAACATGTGAATCATTGACACAACTGATGCTTGTATTTGCTTTGACCCTTGGAAATGAGGTCGTTGTGGAATATATTATGGAGTGTGAGAAAAGAAATGGGGGTCTTGCTGCACAGAAAATATGTCACATTTTTAGCAAGATAAGTCGAGGATAAATATGAGGTTTGTTTTTTCAGGCCCACTAGGCCACGCATCACATTGTTCTTGCACTCTGATATGAAAGGCTTTATTTTCTCCCCGACTTACCTGAGCATGTGTGTTTACTGTACAGTAAGTGCAGATTTGTAAGCAGAGTGCACGGGTGTGGATGTGTCTACATCCTGGTGCTGTGCTGTTTCATTAGGTTCTGATTATGGGGCCTGATGCAGAGTGACAGTGTGCAGATTGAGTTGCACAGCCACTCTAATTCTCTCTATTAATAACAACCCTGCGCACTGCCATCCTGAACCACATTTATTAATCACAATTTGTCATCTGTCCGATGCTCCACCCTCTCCTTCTCCCTTTCTCTCGCCCTCCCTCTTCTCTGGCTGTGTTCTCCTCCTCCCCTTCCTCCTCCTCCTCCTCCTCCCTCCCCTCACCCCAACCCCGTTCGCCTTCAGCTCAGAGACATGGTCCAGCATACAGAGGGGTGTTCTCACTGTGCTCCCTCACTCACACACTCCTGCTCGCTCACTTTACCTGCTCTCTGGAAGGAGTCTGATTAATCAAAATCTCTCCAGCTTTAATTGGCCAAATAACAGTTAACAACTTGGGTTGTGTGGACTGCTCTTGTTACAATCTACTGAAGATTATACTAAAGTATAATTTTAAGAAAATTGATTTGCAAATATTTGTGATGCTCTTCGCTGGCCTTGCAACACATACCAACCTTGTACAGTGTGATGCATCGTTATAAAGTTGTTCAACCATTCGCTGAGGTAGCATGCAGTGGCCTTTTGGAACACATTGATTCTTTTTAGCATCAATCCCAGCAATGTGGAATTTCTATTTACACAAAATGATGGCATTTAATCAATATGCATGCTGGTATATGCACACTGTATTATTGCATTATTGGTGAGAAAATATTCCCATAACTAAAATCACATTTCTGCTCATGCCTCAGTCAAATGGCCCTTGACCCCACTCAGAAAGATGATTTATGAGTCAGCTAGTCCCCGAGGTGCTGCTCTGCCACTCCAGCCCTCAAGCTGCTTTTACGCTCATTATATTGACACATTTAGGATATTCATTTACCCTGAACTTCAACAATTTCATCACACAGGAGAACTTTCTCCCTGGTTTGTTTCTCCAGGAGTTACAACCACGCAGAGCGAGTGTGATCGTCGACCGCTGAGCACATCTGAAAAGCAATGCCTCCACAGCTGCGTGTTGATGTTTTGTGGCAGCAGTGTTCTTCTAATTACAACGCCCTCCACCGACTCTCCCACTCCTCAGTGCTACCCCGCCCCAACCCGCGGCCCTCTCACACAGAACCAGGGTCCCTCCACTGTTTTCTTTGAGCAGAATGGGTGTTTGGGGGAAACAGAGGCGATTTTCATGTGCAAATGTCAGTCAGTCCGCTCCCAGCAATCACAGGCCCGTCTTCTCCAGAGATCAGGGCTTGAGACACAGCCTGAATAATTTAGCAGCTCTGTGCCACCGTGCTTTAGGGTCGCAACCTTCTAAAGTGATGACAGAAAGACGTTGGCTGACTTCCCCTCCCATTCACTCCCATTACCACTTATTTACCGCTCCTGATTCCAGGCAGACAAAGCATAAGACCACGCTGGGGGGAGAGAAATCATCGGCGCTGTATAAACTGTGTCATAAAGCAGAGCACAACCAAACAATGACATTTTCACAGCATCCCCAAGTCGGTGGCGGTCCCCTCCTGTGCAACGCTGTGAAATAAACACACGCCGCACACATGATCATCCAAGCCAACAGTCACTAACAAAAGAGATGACGGACACACACACAGAGAAAAGGTCGAGAAGTGACACACAGCGGGGACAGATGTCAGGGCGAAAACCCTACCGATGTACGAAAGGTGTGGATTAAGATTCAGATACTGGTGGGGGGAAGAAAAAAAATAACATGCACATCTTTTATTTCAGGGAAAGAGAGATTACAGTGAATTTCAAGGTATGACAAGGAGAAGCACAGAGACGTAGAGGACAGAGTGAAAGAAATTGATCTGTCCTTCCGTACAGACACACTCTACATTTCTATCATTCAGAGGGACAGCGTTCGGTCTGACAAGGGTGGTCATCACTCGTCTGCAGCGTGGCTCTGACAGCGACATGACGAGGATGAATGGACTGTCCGGCTATCCCAACCGAGACACATGCTGTTAGAGAAATTAAACATTTATCCAACTCGTAATTTCTTTCAGTCATGATCAAGTCCTTCATATCTCTTCCTCAATTATCCTTCAGTTCTTTCACACATATCTGGCCACGTAACATGCAGCCAAGAATTTGCATTTTCCCCCTTATCTGTGACACTTCATGCCTGCTGACAAAAAGGGCATCAACCTGTGGTGTTTATAGAATTGCACGTATAGGAAATCCACGACACAGAAGCAAAAAAAAAAAGTCACCATAGCCGACTGTGAATGTCTCCACAGTATAGCAGGATATTATTGGAATGTGAGCAAACAGCAGTGAATTGTGTATTAGTGATGCAGTGGGACGTTCCCATGGAGATGTCAATTGTGATAGCCTATTAGTCCAGCCGCTGAGAAGCAGGATCGCTAAGACACACTGGGAGGAATGAACAGCGCGTCCTGCTTTTCTCCCCACCCTTCCCTCTAAACCCGTTGTCATGCACCGCGGCGATACAGTCGGTCAAGTCAAACCCGGTCTGGTTACACTGTATTTATGAAGAGCTTAAAGTGTCAGTGGCCATGCGGTTTGACCTTGTGTCGTGGGAATGCGCTGCAAGGGCAGGCAGAGGGGAAGGGAGGACATGAGAGATACCTCTGAATTATTGAGAGTGATTATTTGGTGACTTATGGTTGGTGGCTGTCAGGCACGGCATGATAAACTGTGCCAAGCAAGAATTACACTTTCTCATTTCTCTGTTGTCTATTTATCTGCCTTTCTCTGCCTGACCACCTCGTCTCTACCGTACACTCATCCCTCAGCCTCCTCTGTCCTTGTAAGTTCTCAGCGTGACTTTTGTGCCCGCGTACCCTCCAAAGTCCTGTAACGGAGGCAGAATGAAAACTGCTGTGTTCGCTTTTGGTTTTGTTTTACTTTTATTGAATGCTTTTTTTTTTTTTTAGCTAGGCCATCCTAGCGACGTGGCTCTGTGGATGGCAATGTCAGTGTGCTGGTCAGTTTGATGGTCAGTCGGTCGGTCCACCACTTTGGGCTAGACTGTATGGATTGCCATGAAATTTATAGTACACGTCTCCATCGTCATTGGAGGATGGAGCCTTTGGTAATGCCCCCAACTTTTCCCACAGCACCACCAGCAGCTCGACATTTTCACTTACTCACGTGAAATATCTCAACATCTGTGTCAACGCAATGTCACGGATATTCATGATTTCCGAACACTGTATCTTACTGCTTCTGATCCCTTCGCCTTGTTTCTACCGTCACCGTGAGGTTGATGCTTGAGGTTTTTTGAGTGAAATGTCGCGACAAGCATTGAATGGATTGCCATGAATTTTGGTTAAAAAAAATGATGTCATTACAAGACAAATAAGACCCAATAAGAAAGGTAGAAGATGTTATTTTATTGAGAGATTAGAGACAAAATGATAAAATGGAGATATGGAGATTTTTTTTTTGTAAGATGTGTTTTCAGTAAATGATGGACGAGGGGAGAGACTATGCTTTTCAGACCAGAGAGGGAAGGTCATTCCACCTTCAGGGTCCCAGCAGGGGGGGAAGAGCGGTGACCATGTGGAAAGATGGCCAGACAAAGGAGCGCTAAATGGCTGGTAGTGGCCGGTGCGTGCGGCCCTGGCCTTGAGGTACAGCAGTGTGGGCTCATAAACCGGCACCAGCGTTTTAATCTAACTACAAACAGCCTGCGGCGGCCGGTGAGGGATCTGCAAAAGGAAGGGGACGAGGTTGATCTGGTGAGGATGAAAATGAGGCGGCAGCTTCGGTCGGAGCAGGAGGAGGGCGTTGCGAGGGAAATGATTAAAGGTGCTTGGGTTGAATCCCCGGTCTGATGCTGTGCACATTGTTGGTGGAGTTCACCTCAATAGATAAACTGATGGATGATGAGAGGAAAGGGACGAACTTGACTTTGGTAAAAGCCCAATGAAGCTAAGAACTCCTCTCTCAATGAATAATAATTCTCCCAAGACCATGAAGTTTGGGGTTCTTGAAGACTTTTCATGGCGTATGTTTTTCCTCTTGCTTCTCCTTGAGTGGCTTTGTTTTCTTTTTATTGTGCATATGCCAGGAGACCTATTTCCCCATTTCTAATTGACATTCCCTGTTGCATAATGTTTCTAACTGACTGATCAGGTATCAGAGATGGAGTTCTTGTGTAAATGCAGTCTGAATAATTCATACAGGGCTGTCAGAGAGAGAGAGAGAGAAGGGGCATTTTAGAAATCAGCTCACTAGGCCCCTGACCATGAATAATTGATCTGAACTGATTAAAGTTTGCCGTGATTACCCCTCACCTCCCCAACAGATAAAACGCCACACCTGTGTTTGCTGTCTCTTTACTCACTTTCCTTTTTTTTTCCTTTTTTTTTTTTTCCTCCTCCCTCTCACTCAGACCACGTGGTCACGCTGCGTGTGCTGGAATGTAAGACACTTCAGTATTGTTACTGTCTCATATTGTCAGTGGAATTTCTAATAACAAGCTGAATTTCCCCTCCTTCACGTGCATTCACAGGCGTGCTCGAGCAGAATGCAGCTACTGTGTTTGTATTCAGTAAACAGTGCTGTGCTACTGTTCTCGTCTCCCTGATGAAAAATACAATTAATCCATGTTTTAACTGCAAGTCTAAATATTGGACTATTGGACCTAGCAGCTGTTGAAGAGCTGAAAAACACATTTTCCCTCTCTTCACCCCTCAGGCAGTGGATCATAAGTTAGCCTTAGACTCAGGCACAAAATTACAACAAGCATATACTGTCTGGTACGCTGTAACACCTAAAGATCTTAGGGCTCCTGGCAGAGCTACCTTGATCAACTTGTCTCTGCTCGCTGAACATCTGCACACACACGCACGCACACAGACTCATAGCAGGCTCATTCACTGGGATTGCTTCTCACTTTTCTTAACCTTCAAAGTCCAACTAAGGATGGCACTTTGATCTGTGTTCCAGAGCCGAAGAAAGAAATGCGTGACAAAGAGCGGCTTGAAGGAGGAGAGAGGCAGGGAGCAGGAGGGAGTGTGGAAGAGTGACAGCTAATGACAATGGCTACAAGCTGTGACCTTTAGAGGGATCACACAAGCATGACGAACCGGGCTCAAGGTGACAGAGAAACCGGCTACTTTGGAAGTCGATGTTAAGGACAACAAAGCTTTGTGTGTCTGTGCTTTGGCAGTCATGGTGCAGCAGTGCTAATGGAGATTATAGGTACACAGGTGATCAATAACACTGTACGTTTTGTCAGAGAACAGTGGTTAACTGTGTGTAAATGCAGTTAAAGATATGGATAGATCAGTCAGACAAGGCAACAGTGTGGCGGAACAGCAACACCCTTTTAACCTTTATTTATTCAAGGTCATCTGTGCGCACATGCTGCTTCACACTGCTGCTTCTACAGGACTCTATTCACACACACACTCTCACACACACACACACACACACACACACATACACAAACTTTTTCTCGTTTGCCGCTGAACTGCATGGGAATATTGTGCTTTGCTGAAGGGGAAACTGACAGTCACAGAGCAGTTTTGTAGCACTAAACACCACGTAGGAGAAGAGGAAATTTTAACCTGATTATGTTGCTAGATGAAAAGTCAGTTGATCACCAAAGTTATCCTCAAGGGCGTATACCAAATTTCAGGGCAATTCATCCAATAGTGGTAAACAAATTTATTTTAAAATCATAAATGTAGCCTACCTCATGATGGCACAACTAAAACCAGAGGATCTCAGAGTCATAAGAATTCAGCCTGGCTGAAAATGAGAGTTGGTCCTCCGAACATTTATTACCTCCGCCAAAGAGATCATGTCTTCACCTGTATCTCTTTATTTGTCTGCAGGATTGCGCAAAAAGTACAGGATCAATTTGCACCAAACTTGTTGGAGGGATGGGGCATTGGCCAGGGGAAAAAAACATTATATTCTGGGGCAGATCCAGATTATTTACTACGAATCAGATGTTTTTTTTCTCTTAAGTCTGGTGTACGTTGTTTGACACTGGCCTCGGTGGAGCTCTGCACTCTGAGTGCTCTCTAGTTTCTTGAGACTCTCCTGCTGAGAAGCTAACTTTTGATGGAAGCAAATACCCAAATTTACATTACATAGCTTTTGAATCGGTTCCAGCTGCATGTGAAGATAAATAATTTTTCTGCCACAAAAGAGGTTATGTTGTTACCCATTTCTGTCTGTTTGTTTGTTTATTTGTCAGCAGGATTATGCAAAAAGTACTGAACCGATTTGCACCATGACTTGGTGGAGGCATGGGGCATGGGCCAGAGAAGAACCCATTCAATTTTGATGCAGATCCAGTTAAAGGGCTGGATCCATCACTTTACTTAGCATTGCCACACAGGCCATTTTTCAACCATTTTTGTCAGTTTCCTGGATGAAATGTATGGATTTTGATGTAAAAAAATATTTATGGTGTAGAGATCTATAAATTTGTACAATTTGGTGCAGATCCAAAATAATAATCTGGATCTGGTGGAAGAAAACGTGGTATTGTTTGACCTTGGCGAAGATACACGCTCTACAGAGTACCGAGTATTCTAATTTCATACTGTGAGAAGAACGCACAATGACGCGTAGATTAGTGTGATGTTCCTCACAGTTAAACAGACAACTCTCCAGCACTCCATGCTTTATTCCCCTAATGCTGCCTTCATTGGGGTAAAAACTGTCAAAAAATGTGACAAAGTGCTCTTTGTAATAGAAGACCTTTCAAGTTTGAAGTTTATGCAAGTTGATTTTTCATTCAGAAGTGAAATAAATGTAAACCCAAGGGCAAAGTGTTAAGTAGGAAATCAATCTGAAAATGGTCAGCATTGATGCAACCTTGAAGTACACATAGAAAAAAACACAGCTGTTGCATTCAGTCATGGAGGACTAACATCAGGTCTAGGTTATATTTACGTCAACATATGACTGTCACGTAAATATAGAGAATTAATGGAGCGGCCTCCATCAAGAAGACATTGTAACTGTACTGGTTGTTTCATCACATCAGTACTATCAGGTCCAGGTCTGAGAATAGATGGTCCACAGGCAGACCTGATATACAGGTTTGAAAAAGAAAGAGGGAAGAAAGAGGAAAAGGAGGTGTACTGGGAAGATGTGTCCGGTTCAAGTCCCTGGTGGAGGTTTTCAAGTGACTGGGCGCTCTGTCTGTCCTGTCAGCCCTGAGCAAACACCCCATCCTAAGAAGGAAGAAGGGGAAAAAAACTCCCAGATAGCATCACACACGGCTGGCCAGGGCCTCACTAGCAGTCCACTTGTCTGCTTTCCCTCCGCAGAGCCTTCACAAGAGATGGGAGGAATACTAAGAGAGTAGGCATAGATTTTCTGCTGGGGGGGTAGAGGACGAGAGGGAAGGCTGTTGGAGGGTGGTGGGGTTGACTGCCCGCATCAAACTCCCTTCCTTTTCTCTCACCCCTCTCCGTTTTCTCCTCCTCTCCTTCTCATCTGCCTGGCTCTGGAGGGACCCTCTGTTTGTCAGCCAGGCAGTGGAGCGTCTCCCTCTAACCCCACCCCCTCCTGGTTCTCTATCTTTTCCACGTACTTTCTTTCTCTCTCTCTCTCTCTCTCTCTCTCTCTCTAAACCTCCAGCTCTCTCTTGCTCTGTTTCTCTTGTATTTTCACAATCCCTGTTTCTTGCTTTCCTCAAGTCTGTTAAACAACCTCTCCAGTCCTCCTTTAAGAGAGAGCCTATTGATAAAGTCGATACCGAACAGAGACAGAGTGAGATATGATAGATGGCGATAAACAGGGTGGGGTAACTGTGGTGTTGAGATGATGGAAAGTAAATTGGTGCAAATAAATTCTTCTTAGGTTTGTTTAAAAAAATAAAAAACAAATTGCAAGTTGTCAAATGAGAGACAATGAGAGTGACTAGCCAAAAGGGCAATAAGACATCTGTGCAGAATTTCAAACACTGTAAAATTTTAAATGTTGCTTCATTACACCGCTATGTTGAACTGCAAGTATGTCAAAGTGTAGCCTTGTAGTGACTAGGCTACAGTGTATGTAAACCCTCACTTAAAGGGGAGGTAGACTGTAAATAAAGATGGACGTTTCTGCCGTTGACATCTTGCCAGTACCTGACTCCGCCCTTTACTCCCGGCTAATCCAAAAATAGGCAAAGAGCAGGAGCGAGACTTGCATGGCGGCTTGTGGCAAGCATACGCTCACCCGCCTGTCACTCAAAGAGGCCACGCCCTCAATTATGTATGACTATAAGCTTTAATAAAATTTAAACAATATAGAAATTAAACCTTGTACAGTACAGGAGGAAATTATCTATAGGGACCAAATTAGTTTTTTGTACCAGGCTGTAAACATGTTTATTTCTGCTGTAAAGTTGGACATTTTAACATGGGAGTCTATGGAGATCGAATTGCTTTTGGAGGCAGCCTCAAGAGCCCATTCGAAGGACTCCAGTTTTTGGTACTTCCGTGATGGCTTCATTCTTCAGCCGCAGAGGTTGCCGCTTGAAGTCCACACATCAAAGTCTTTTTACAGATCATGGGAAATACGGCTGCATATATGAAGAAAAAAAAAAGGTAGTTTAAAGCGTTTCATTGCTCCAGAGGGAGCTTTGTGAAATCTGATGAACTGCCTGCAAACACGTCACTTGAGGTGAGCTTACCAGACCTCCATAGCCTGCTCCTCTTCTCTGCTTGAGGCGAGCAGCTTGAGGCTGCAACAGCCCCTACACACCCAAATCTCTGACCAAACTGTCAATGGTCAAGTTGCTTTGCGCGTAATGTAGGCAGGTCTTTTCTCAGGGAAGATGAACGTGTGGTATAAAAAACACAATGTCTCTGGTTCTGCTCCATCCATTTCAATATTTTTTTTATCTAAACTGTCCATCGTTGGTTTGACATTGTTACAGGAGTGCAGTGTCAGATCACCCATAATACCAACAGACCTATTTTATTCTTTCTGTCCAGTTGTATATTGCCATGAAGATAGTTTTGGTCTTATTAGCTTTAGAGATATCTGTCACTGAGATTTCTACCACCACCCCAAGACTGTGGAAGTGGTTGGACTTTCATTTGTGGTGCTCACAGCATTGAAACAAAATCAATAGCAGTATTGTACAAGGACTATTTCTTCACTACAAAGTAATTCTAAAGAAAACTGCTTGTCCAGAGTAAAGGGAATACTATTTTTGGGAAGACAAATGACTGATGAATTTTATTAATCTAATTTTCACTTCTACTGTATTGGTAGAGGCAGAGATCTCTCGTTTTCATAATTTGGGGGAAAAAAACAACCTCATTAATTTCAGCCTCTCTTTTCCCAATCTGAATTGATCAAGCTTAATTTTCTCCCCGGCGGACCTTCTTCCTGCATCCTTACCTCTCTACCCCTCTTTCCCCTCTGCATGCCTCCTTTACTCCTCTCTCTGTTTCCCTGCCTTCTTTCACAGGCCCTGTCAATGCCAAGCTCGCTCCACGCATGTTCCGAGATTAGAGGGAGAGTGTGGGGCTCTATTGATTTTTGAAGCTGTGGGATGACAAGTTTGGACTCAGATCCCCCTGTTTACATCTGATTCACTGCAAGCCACTTGTGGTCACAGGGAAAGGCAGGAAATAGGGAATCAGAGAGAAAAAGCACCAACGTTTGAAGAGGATGGTTACCTGTTATTCTGCCATGCTGTATGTACAGACATTTATACTCCATATTATCCACATCTTAAGTACTATTGTTGAGGTTAGTGTTTGTAAAAGTGCCAGGGGCAGTCCATTGCGGCACACCACTGAGCTGCCAGGTCAGATTGCAGCAAATGCCGAAACAGAGGAAAGTGAATCACAGTGGCATTTGGAGGAGGAGGAGGCCCCAGCGGACGAAATCTATCATGCCTGCAGATGTGGCCTGCAGCTGGGGCAGGTGGATCACAAACTGCCACAACAAGGGAATGGCTGGAGACAGAGTAAGGGGGTGGCATTGTTTGTTACTGTGACTCAACACCATCCCATTAAAGGAAAGTCCATCCACCACAGGCAGGAAGAACAATGGGTGCGGTCCCTCTCCAAAGCTTTGAACTCGACAACATTTTCTGATCTGTCAGCGTTTTGTCGGATAAAAACCACTGGCTCTGTGTGACCTTTGACCACTGAGCTGGTTCCCCCTTATTTTTTGAGGCAGGTGACACAGAAGAAAGTGTCATGTGGGTTGTGTGGTGAGACACGTGTAACAAACATGCATCTGTTTTGTTTTCCTCACTGTCAGCCAGGTGTGTAGCATTTTTATCTTTAAGGACTCTACGTACCGCTGGATATATAAATCAGTCTTTAACTGGGTGTTACTGAAATGTGGGCATTAATAGCTGACAGTCTATTGACTGGCCTGCCAAGTCTTGTTAGACCAACTGGCAGCTTCTCCAAAGACCAAAGCCTACATCACATCCTTTTATACCAACAACAAACTTCCTTCCTCCCCTGCAGCTATTTATCTACCTCTCAATTCATGTCACCTTTCATTTCTCGCTATTGTTTTCAGCTGTCTTCTTGCCTGACCCCTGGTCTCTCTTGAAAGATGCATGTGGATTTCTGGCAGCTTGCTGTTTTTTTTTTTGTTTTTTTTTCGTACCAACATGCCACGATTCTATGATCGGCCTATGAAGCTCTCTTTGAAGCTTCCCTGCATCCCCTAAACATCTTGGGTAACATCAAAGCTCACACATTACAGGGGGGCAGAGTTCAACTGGGAGCCACTGAGATTCAAGCATCATCTCTCCTTTTCCCTTTTTTCCCCTCTTCTTCAGGGGTCCTGTTTCTGCGCAGCGCTGCTGAAGGAGAAATACAGCAAACAGGGGGGGGGGGGGGGGGGGGGGGAGCAGGCAGCGTCTCTTCCTGCGTTTTATGTCCATCATGTGTCATGGCCGCTCTTGGCTTTCATGTTCTGTCTGGCTGAGTCTCTCCTGCTCCAGCAGTCTCTGTTTCCTCGCTGAAAATCTGTGTCCCTCAGAGGCAGGAGACGCTCTCTCCTATGCATCCATTTCAGCTCAGCTCAGCTCAGCGTAGCTGGGCTCCACTTTCACCTTGCTGACACCAGCTCCTCAGCAGACACCTCTCCCCTACATGGGCTCAGGTGGCTGACAGGCAGCTGTCCGTACGGATAAAGCAGGAGAGGACACACACTGTACTCTGAGTCACCGTCGCTGCCTACTTTTCGAACACCTTTGCTATTGCCACCTCTTTGATTTTAGACACTTCTCCTGGAAGGATATCATGCTACCTGAAAAAAAGAAACATTAAAGAGACGTCAGGTGATGTTTTTCTTTGTTTTTACTGAGGTTTGACTGAAGGTTACACAGGTTATGTTATACACATTTTGCAGCTTCATTCTTGTTTGTTTCTTTTACTTCAACAGCTGATAATGTTCCAAGTAAACACAAAATGCCCTTTTCGACCGTTCAAGCTGTTGCTTTTTGCTTGCCTAGAGTAATTTTACTTGCTGCATCTCAAGTGTGGCTAATTGTTGAGCCTAATAACGCGGATTTTGACTCAAACACACAAGTAGTCTATGTTTGATTACCACGGGAAAGGAAAATTCAGTCGCAGGGGCCCAAAACAAGCCAGTGGCTGATGAAGACAAATGTGCAAACACATGTTGGCAGAATTGCTTTTTGGTTGAGCGTGATCGGCTACGCTCAGGAGGGCGGAACCAGGAGTTGTGATTTATAGTTTTGTGCTGTCCCTGGACCACCACTGTCTGCTGCCTCCCACTACTGTAATTACCACGTGTGTCTATTAGAATAGTCCTGCTGCCCACAATGCATTGCCTCAGCCGAGAGGAGAGGACAGGAGAGGAGAGGAGAGGAGAGGAGAGGAGAGGAGTGTTATCACCTCACAGAGATAGTCTTGTTATTCAAACAGTGTTCTCTAAAAAAGCATAATACAGAAAAGCAAAAGCATGATACAGAGGAGGAGTGGAGAGTAAAAAGACACTGCAGATGATGAGATAAAGGTCAAAAAGAACCGTGCTGAAAGGTTGAGGGGTGTATTTAAAGTGGGAGAAAGGACAGAAAAAGGTCTCTTCCTACAGTAGGTCATGTATGACTTTATTTGGATGCTACAAACCACATAAAAAAATTGGCTACAACATACAGTATTTAAACAATTGTTTCCACTAAAAGCTGTTCAGCCTCTTGGTATTCTGTAACACTACAGACCTGCTCTTAATTAAATTTAGTTAATATTCTAAACAACATCAGGATTGTTGTAACATGCCATTTATGCAGCTTCCCCTGCAGATTTTAACAACATATTCAATCTTGTTTTACGCTACATGTCCTCCTACATTGTTTCTCCATCCCTCCCAAGTGTTCCCAAGCCTGCTGGTCTGGATTCAGTTTGCTTTGCCTTGGGCCTTATAGCATCTCCTAGTGGGCAAACTGCCCGCTCTTTTCAGTCTCATGAAAATGAATGCTTTGAATAATGTGATTCAGTCAATACCTTCAGGTACCTTGACAAATAAGAGAACTTGACATCTTCTGAGCTTGTTTATAAGGTGGATTTCTCTGCAGTGTTTCCATTATGGATAATTTTCCTTTGCTGTTTTATAGTCAGGGTGTGTGCACAGTCCACACACTTGTGTATGTCTGCATAAATTACAGTTTTGATAATAAACCATTTTACATAAGGTAACTGGATTTCTTTCTTATTTCAAATGAATGATTTTTTGCTTCATCTACCTAAAAAGGGACCAAATCACCTTTTCTTCTCCATGAGAGCTCTGAACCTGTAATGAGACCTGGCACTGAGCTCTGGTCAGTGTCATTTATGCTGTAATTGGCCTAAGGGTGTAAAGGGCAGCCATGCATCAGAGGAGACAGAGAACTAAGTGGCTTACAATGACAGGACTGAGAGAACGAAATACAGTTAGAGGGCTCGCACAAACTGAGGAGAGTTTATGAGCATTTATGACACAACATGCATTATGGCTATAAACAAATATGGTGATTATTACACAAATGAATAAATGCATGTATGATTTAATTCAGTTAATTGAATATGAGTTCATTTTCACTGAAACACACTTTCAGCATATTTCTCTTAAATTCCGTATTTTTTCTAAAAAATGTGAATGCAAATAAAAAAGTGTTTTCTTTATTTAAAAATCTCCCAGCAATTAAATATATTATATTTTCAGCCAAGACTCTACATTGTCTGAAAGCACAATGCCTCACAGTTTTAAATCTAACCAATCTAACAAATTCAAAATATAGCCTCACTAAAATTTTCATTTTACCATATTTGTGCCTGTAATTGACGGTTTTATAGCATCTTTCAAAAAAAGAGCAGAATAATCACTTCCATCAAAACGGTTAACGAACAGTGATTTTATGGGCAACAACACAAACCTGGTTTCCAGATATAACAGCATAACCCTTCACCTGCTCAGCACATATAGACCATTTGGTGAACCACTTAAAAACAAAATCTCTAATAATGCCAGTATTATAATATATAACATAATATTTCAAATTGCTCCACACCCTGTTTTCTGATATTTCCTATAAATTGTGAATATTATCTGGCCAAGGACGGTCTGTGCTTGTGTCCCACATGAGTAGCTTCTTACATAGTCTCCCATCATTCATATTCATTAATTTATTCCACTGTTTACTCATACAGGCAACCCAACATACTTCCACCCCATTTCCTCTTTTACAAGTGTGGGTGAAGCAAATATATCTACAACCAGCAAATATGTCATAGACCTAAACTGAAACCATTCACATCCATTGTAAATCTGAAATCCTAATACCCCACATCTACATATTATATACAAAATAAACAAGTTACTGGCAGTTGTTTTAAATGGTTGAATCAAGGGTCACATGAATGATTGGGGTTACATAGAGGATGGGGTTGTGCTGTTCACACTGATATCATAGCTCATTAGAGAAATAACCATGGTTTCAATTGATCTCTGTGACCACAAGCTCAAGAGGTTCAGGGTGAATTTGTGAGCCATTGATTTCTATGGCTTATTAAAGGTATGAGTATCTTACTATACAGAGAGATGTGGAAGCAAGATTACCAGGAAATAGAGGTATTGATTGGGTCAAGAAGTTTGGGCTTACATTTCAAATTTCACCTGGGAGACAGGATTTGGCAGTGCTGACTGAAAGATACGGGAAGATATTTTGATGAGTCAAAAATTCCTTGGTCATGTCTTAAAAAAAATACAGAACAGAATGTTATGTTATAATAAATGTTACTTATAATCATACTAAACTGTATTATTATGTATTATTGTTATTATTATTACCCAAGTACTGACATGTAGGCAGCATTTTAAAATTGTACCTACTGCATAACACAAACATCTGGACCACTTGCAGCCTCAGTGATCCCCCTCTTTTCCACTTTTAACACATTCATTGTCACATCCATAAACTCATAATACTTATAATGCGAAAAGCATAAAATTAAAAAAAGAAAAATATATATATTTAATTCCAGGCTTTTTAAGGGCCATCTCCATACTGGGTCCTTGTGTAGTTAGCTCCACTATTCCCCTCCCCACATACACAGCTGTATGTAACACGGCATCGTATGTTATTATTTGATCATATGTAAAATATTATTCTGTAAAGTAACTTAAGAGGAGTAAAAATACCATTTTTAATTCTGAAATGTAATTGAGTAGGAAAAAAAAACTAAATTCCAGTCCTCAAGTACAAGAACGTGAGTGCCTCAAAACCTGAGTTCATTCACTCAAATACATGAGCGAAAGTACTTAGTTACATCCCACCACCATCATTATCATTATGGTATTTCATTTTGTCCAGTAGGTGTCAGTGTCGCTGCATGTTACGTCTTTCTTCGTGTGACGACACCCGGAAGAAGGAAGCGTCAAATTGATTTGGACGATTTACCTTCTAAAAACAGCTAGCTATTGTAGCTATATGCTGGATGCATGGCAAAAACATAAACGTCAGCTGCTTATACAACGTGAGTAAGCTGTATAACTGTATATCTACTTCCACTTGATCAAAAGGGTCTTTTTTAGCGTCGGTGTTTTGCGCGGTGCAGTTATTCGTTCGGCTGATATATTGCTAGATGTTAACCAGACTGCTGTGTTTTCGACAGAGATTTGCTGGTAATCCTGCGCACGTCGTGCAAATCGACTTCCCTGAGAGAAAATGTCGTCTGGTCGGGAAGGATCCTGGACCTTCAGTGCGGCCGCAGTAGTGACCGTGTTTCTGCTGGATGCTGTTGTTTTTGCAGAGGCGAAGGTAAAAACCTGCAGCTCCACATCTGCTGGATACATGCAGTGACTGGTCGGCAGGATCTTTAAAACATTCATTTAAAATATTAAAAAGCCTTAAAATTAATTTATAAAGGACTGGAATATTGTTATAGCTTGCCTTAGGCAGTAATCTTGGCTGTAAAATGTTTTGGTGTGTGATTCTAGCAAACACACTAAAAACTGGAAAAAAATTTTGTAAAATTCATATGCGGACCTTAAATTAATCAGTTACTAAAAATCTTTGATCAGTTCATACATACGGTTGTTCATTAATCCATCTTCTGATTGTCCTGGATGTTTGTAATGATTAATGAATCAATCAATTATTAACTATTCAGCAGAAATTATTGTTACACACCACTGGCAGAAATGTGGTATAAATGCCAGTAAATTAACACACTTGGTAAATAACTATAGGTCATATCAACCCCACTAGTTTTTAGTTTTTATTTTTATTATATCTTTCATACTTTTCAGGGAATGAGCATGAAGCAGTGTCTCCCACAGTTTTGTAAGCAGGCAAGACAAAAAATAATGCACCAGCACTTTTCTGAGTTCCCAGAGAAAAGTCCAGTTTACATCAGGTTCTGTAAATAATAACGCTTGGAAAAAACCTGTGAAGCATGTTGAATGAAATTTATTTGACTTTGGCGTGTGCTTCTCTTGTGTGCTGTCTCCTCTAATGTAAAATAGTGTCTATTCATGTTTATGTCCTTTAAACTGGAATAACTGGAACTTTTATGTCAAATTTTTTGTACGGTTTTGTTAATAAGTGAAACAAAGGGCTACAGACATCAGAGAAAATAGATAACTGAGATATAATGTCAGATAAGCATTTTGCTAAGTTCGTGGCCACTTTTTCTCAATTTTCTTGCAGAGCTTTGAGGACGTTCGCTGCAAGTGCATCTGCCCTCCATACAGAAACATCACTGGCCACATATATAACCGAAATGTCTCCCAGAAGGATTGGTAAGAGAAACCCTCTCTTTAGACGTACAGTCACAACTCCCATAATGTTTTTGTCATATAGAACCACAGAATTTGTTCAGACCCCGTCACTTCTTTTTTTTTTTTTTAAATCATTTAAATTCATTTTTATCCCACATCAATCTACATTCAATACCCTATAACGACAAAGTGAAAACAGAATTTTAGAAAATTTTACAGATTTATTAAAAAGGAAAAATTTACATGAAATTTAGCTTAGGTGTCCTATTTCATTTTATCATCTTTGAGATGTTTCTACACCTTGATTGTAGTCCACCGGTGGTAAATTCATCTTATAGGTCATGATTTGAAAATGCCCACACCTGTCTATATAAGGTCCCACAGATGAGAATGCATATCAAAGCAAAAACCAAGCCATGAGGTCAAAGGAAGAGTCTGCAGAGCTCAGAGACCGGGTTTTGTTGAGGTACAGATCTGTGGAAGGCAACCAAAAAACTGCTGCATTGAAGGTTCCCAAGAGCTTAGTGGCACCCATAATTCTATAATGGACGAACCAGGACTCCCCTAGAACTGGTTGCCTGGCCAAAGCGAGCAATCGGGGGGGGAGGGCCTCGGTAAAAGAGAGGCGACTAAGAAGCCGATTGTCACTCTGGCTGAGCCTCAGAGATCCTGTGTGGAGCTGAACTGTTTGGCCTCATGTCTAAGCCTCATGCCTGAAGGGAATCAGGCACCACTCATCACCTGCCCAATACAAACATGAAACATGGTGGTGGCAGCATCATGGTGTTGGGGGTGGATTTCAGCGGCAGGGACAGGGAGACTGAACGAAGCTAAGTACAGAGATACCAGAGTAGTAAAAACTTGGTCCAGAACACTAACGACTTCAGACTGGGTCGAAGGTTCACCATCCAACTCTCTCTCTGGAGAGACCTGAAAATGGCTGTCCACTGATGGTCCCCATCCAACCGGACAGAATTTGAGAGGATCTGCAGAGAAGAATGGCAGAAAATCCCCAAACCCAGATGTGCTAAGCTTGATGTGTTTTACCCAAGAACACTCAAGGCTGTACTTGCTGCCAAAGGTGCTTCAACTAAGTACTGAGTAAAGAGTCTGAATACTTATGTCAATGTGATTTTTCATTTTTCACAAGGAAATAAAAAATGTTGTCATTATAGGATGTTACGTGTAGACTGATGAGGGAAAACATGTATTTTAAAAAATGTTAGCTTAAGGCTTTAAGCTAACACAGTTGTGATGTGTTTTACAGTAACTGCCTCCATGTAGTGGAGCCCATGCCGGTGCCTGGCCATGATGTTGAGGCTTACTGCCTGTTGTGTGAGTGCAAGTACGAGGAACGAAGCAGCAACACCATCAAGGTATTATAGATCATTTTCTCTTTAACATAGTCGGGTTTTTTTCTTCGTCTTACTGTGATGTATGTCGCAAAACATGTCATGTCAAAACACTAAATTTGGAAATGCAGTTGGGAAGAATAGACAGAGAACTGACCGCTTCTACTGGTATGCATCAGAAATGGAAAAGCTGATGTTTATATCAACATTTTAATATTTGCTAATATCTAAAACTTGTCCTCTCAAGAAATATTTAAGAAATTTTCCTACACCCAATCATCAGCATGGCTGTCACAATAAGTCCTGCAAGTCCTACAAACAGGAAGAAATGTTGTTACAGTAGATGTTGATGCCAACATGGCAGCTTCACAGTATGTAAGTATTTCTAAATGTTTTCCCTCCTCTCTGTCCCAGGTAACCATCATTATTTACCTGTCTGTCGTGGGCGCACTGCTGCTCTACATGCTGTTTCTGCTACTGGTCGATCCTCTTATCCGCAAACATGACCCCTACACCCAGCCGCTGCACAATGAGGAGGACTCTGAGGTAACCACTCAGACAAATAACACATATATGCGCAAACACAACAGTCACCTGTATTTCACTTCAGTCAAATGTGAAGTCCTTGATTTCATTTAATTCCTGTTTTTTTTGTGTGTGTGCGTGTGTGTCCAGGAGATGCGCCCGCAGGTGGACAGCAGCCAGGCGAGAGGAAACACGGTGCTGGAGCGCGTCGAGGGAGCACAGCAGCGCTGGAAAAAACAGGTCCAGGAGCAACGCAAGACTGTTTTTGACCGCCACAAGATGCTTAGTTAAACGCTACGTCTAACCTCAGAAACAGGTTTAGAGTAGGTGACTTCAGCAGGCACAGCGCTACTCCACTGGCACCAGCTGCACTATTACTAACCTTAGCATTTGATGTGCACTCCGCCCTCTGAATTAGTATTTCCTTACTAAGACACACACTCATCTAACAAGCAGATCTTTTTATTTATAATACATAACACTTCAGGCTAAGTTGCATTGTGAAAAAACTCCATGTTTGTGCACTTCTTCATGACTACTAGATTCGTAATGTCTTGATAAAGTAGGAATCTTTTTTTTTTTTTTAGCCAGACTGTGAATAGCCTTGAAGCTTTTATGCGATACCTTTTTGTTGTTCGCTACTTGCTAATATGGCATGATATTAAATGTTTTTCTTGGATCATAATTTCTGACGTTACCTCAGGACAGGTAAGCTTCATGTTTGTAAATTATAAGTTTAGCTAATGGGGGTAGACAGAGTACCCCGTCTCTGCTGTTGCCAAGCATTGCACATTTCATAGTTTAGCACTAATGATCATTTATTCATGAATAACCCCTGGGCATATTTAGTGTCATTTGCACTAATAATGTAAATAAAGGACTGTACATTTTGGGCTTGGTAATTTTAAAGCCTTGACATTGCGACCCCCAATATGTGCCTTTTTCTGTTTCTCTCGTTGTGTGAGTGAACGTGTTACACCAAACTCCACTGCAAAAGTTGGCTCTTAAATGATGGCACTTCACATCTTGCAAAACATAACAGATGAATACATTTTGGCAGATATATCGTCCACTAAGTAGAAGTTTCGTTTTTTTTGTTTGTTTGTTTTTGTTGCTTTTTAATCATTGAACTTGAATTTAACAGTGAACCTGATTCGAAAAAAATGGTTGATCAGTGACAAAAGGCCACATTTACGTCCTCATATTTTGCAGTAGGGTTTGATGAAACATACTTTCCCATGCACAGAGAGAAATGGAGAACGGGGCATTTAACAGAGCTTTAAAGCCATCCTCACATGAATCAAATCTCTGCCGCTGGAGAATATCCTAAATCAGTAAAGCTGCTGATAATGCGGTTATGTGTGGCAGAATCAGGATGCCTCATGGCTTTGAAAGGCCCTGGTGTGCATCATTATGTGTCAGTGAATTCCCCTTCACAGTCTGAAGCCTGCTGTTGGGGGAATTTTTAATATGACAAAGAAAAGGTACGCTGACTCACACGAACTCATGCACAATGTGAACTGCTGAAGATTATTTGTCTGTAATGCTTTGTTTGATCACTGAAGTGTTTTTGATTGACTGATTTTAAGTATAATTTCATATCAGTGTTTTGTATTTATATTCCTCTCCAGCCAAACTGGAGTATTCCACTGCTTGTGTCTCTACATTCGGCTTGATGTGAAATAAAAAAAGAATACTCTGGTTGAGTGCAAGATTTTTGGTCATTCCTCTGGATGTTTGGGAGTATTCTTTTGGGTGCTGCAGATTTTTTTCCCTTTGTGAGTCACCAGTACTGTTTATTGGCACTAGAGGACGACAGAGGACACAATATGTGGGCCGTCTGCTTCCTCTCTGCCGAGAGAAATCCTGCTTTATCATCAAATGAATCCTCACATTTGTTGTGGTTTTCAGCTGTTCAGCTTGTTAGTTTAAAAGGTTGTAAGTAGTTTTAGGCATCATTATTATTTTATTCCCAAACCCACATGGAGCACCATCCAGACTAATTTCCATAGGGCTGGGGGATAATTTATTGACTTTGATTTAAATTGTGTCATGATGATATATTTTGTGCTACCGTTTATAAAAAAAAAAAAAAAAAAAAATATATATATATATATATATATATATAAGGATATAAGTAAAAAATACTTGCACTAATATCATGTTTTTGATTTCAACCTTAAATTCCTTGCACGAAGGATTTAAATGGAGAAACCCGCGGACATGTAAACACTGTGGGGAAAGTTTGGGATTCTGAGGCACATCATCTCAAGTAGTCTCTTAATCGTTTCTTGCTCTTGGTGTGTTGCTTTCATCCAACACTTTTTCAGAGTCTAAACACTGTGCTCCACCTGCACAATGTCACACTGCAGGCAGAAACATCCACCAGTCTTTTCCCCTCCTCTCTACTCACTGTTTTTTGGGGTTTTTTTTTCACAGATTAGGGTTGAGCATCAGTGTCTATCAACAGAGCAGCTCAGTATGTTTTGAAAGCAAGGGCAGGTTCATGGGGCTGCTGGGGATATTCTGCTACTGCAAGACCCCCTCCCCCCCCCCCAAAACTGTCTCTCCCCGCCTTTGTGCTCTCATCTGCCACTGCCCCAACCCCCCTTGATCCCATCTACTCCCTTCTTCCACCTTCTAACCCCCCCACACCCCCCACCCCACCCTCTTAACCATCCCCAAGCATGGCCTGTCAGTGGTTCAGAGTCTAAATTTAAACTACAGCAGGGCCAACTGCTCCTACAGCCACTCTGGGCTCCTGTTATTTTTCCCTGCCTAAGCGGGGGGGATTTTTCTGTCAGAGGCCCTCAGCCAGGAGGAGAGGCCTGTGGCTCTGTGTGAGGGAGAAGGGCTCAGAGGGAGAAGAGAAGAGGGGGAGAGAGGTCGGTGGAGGAGTGCTCACAGGATTGGCAGGTCAGGAACCCAGGGGCCTTCACAACAGGGAGTTATAGTGTGCCGCAGTTTGGGACTATACAGTGACAGGACTCATTTCTCGTGGACTGGGAGCTCTTCTCAGGTAGAGGCACCAAGATGGCGGCCAACGGCGAGGCGGCCAAGCCGGTCATCATGAATGAAGAGGAGCTGAAGAGGAAGCAAAGGGAGAAGCTGAAGAAGCTACAGGCCACGGGGGGTAACCCTCGACCCGCGAGATCCCTCTTCTTCTTCACCCTCAAGAACCCCTTCCGCAAGGCCTGCATCAATATCGTAGAGTGGAAGTATCCTTTATACACACACACACACACACACTGACGTCTACAGTATACATACACAACACACAGACAACTGTTGTAGTAGACACCGGCTTAAACATATGCGGTTTAAACATTACATGCTTATCAAGTCTTGCTTAAAGAAAGGTAATTAAAGGTAATTTTCACTTGTGAACACACAGTATTTAAGAGCCTCAGGGTATTACACAGTTATTACAGCATGTAGTGCTGTGGTTAAGAACACTGACAGCTAGAGTATACAGAAATTATGTGTCTGCATGGCAGTGAATTATCAGCCATGTAGTCCACCTGCGATGAGTCTGGCAAAGCCAAGTCTCTTTCAAATCTGTGTTAAGGCAATCCCTGAAGTGTTAAGACTTTTGTTATGTATCTGGCCGCCCTGTGTCAAAGTCAAGTTTGTAGCCCTCGTATTTTCACCTGGAGAGCTTCTCTGCTTATCTATTTATATCAGACTTATGAGAATAATTAATGAAGCTGTCTCCTTAGCGTCCTGACTGGCTGACATTCTGCTTTTAATGTGGAAATAGTGGCTCTACAATGCCGGCCGCACTCTGTTAGTTCTGACACTTTAACACAAGGCAGGCTGCTGAGTGATGTTATGGCCCCTATAGGGGATTTCCTGCTTTTAGCCTGATGGCCATTCCTGGATAATAGATGTTTTCCATCCAAAATAGAATGAGTTGATCACATCTATTCCAGTGACAATATCCTTATGTTAACATTTTAAATATATTATATGGACTCATGGAGTTTAACAACGAATGTCTATTTCAAAACATCATTATGGTTTAAATGGCTATGATTTTTCTGAACATGTATGTATTGAACTGTATCTCCATATGCTCAACCGGGTCATGAGTTTTTTTACTGCAGCAGTTTAATCACATTGGCATGTGATCCTGTAACACAGGACAGGTGCTGTAATTAGATCAAAATGACAGAAATTGAATTAAACTCCTCAAGTACTACTTACAGTACTTTCAAAAATTACTGCTCACAGGCGTGAGAATCAACAAATACCTCATAGAATAACCAAAGAGTTTTATTCCTGATGAGTAGACTGAGTTTAAATGGTTTGGTCATATTCTTGGGCTCTGCAGCTGTCCCGCGGCATCACAGAGAGACATGATGCTGACCTGGCAGGGGAATTCTCTGAGAGAGCCCCCTATGGATGGGAATGAAGCAGCACAGCAGACAAGATTACATTAACTGTGACCGCTTTACTGGTTACCCGATGGGTCAGTTTAGGGATGATGTTTCACGCAGCGTTTAGAGGCCAACACTTCAGTGTTAGTAGTGCTGCAGCGTTGTTTGTCATATTTTGTTACGTTACGCCGCAGAAAGTACAGAACGAGTCACACAGATAAAGAAATGGACCATTTATTTTCTAAAAATGTTTCTTACATCTCCATTATCGCTCACATATTATCACCACGAGTTGTTCCATGTAAAATGTATCCGTTTTGTAGTATTTCCTTCTGGTGGTAACTGGGATTTTACCAGTCCACTTCATGTATTGTATTGTCACATATTGTCATGATCCTGAGCTTCTCCATTCAGAACCTTTGAGATCATCATTCTATTGACCATCTTTGCAAACTGTGTTGCTCTGGCTGTGTTCCTGCCCATGCCTGAAGAAGACAGTAACAACACAAACTTGAGCTTGGTGAGTATGAGTATGATCCTTACAGCCTTTTCTTTGATGTAAGTCTCAGGACTCTAAGAGGAAAGTTGTCTCTGATTTCTGAGGGATCCAGTATTTTGCCATGACCAGATGATAACTGCGCAGCTGTGCTCAACAATTTAATGTGTTTGAGTGCTTTAGTCAGGTTGCTGTTCCAGCTGGTCATTGGTCTGAGAGCCAAGTTCCATTTAAATGCCTCCAGACACAACTCAGTTCTTTATTTGGAGTCCCATGTGTATCTGCACAGCAATATGTCATCAAACAAATGTGCTATTGGTTTCTCTTTCAACTCTAATCAGTTTATCCCTCTCTGATCAAATGGATAAAAGCTACATAATACAAAGATGTGCAGTAATGTCTCATAATGCCAGTGTTTGTTTTGAGACACACATGCAGTACACAATCCTTTAAAACTGAGCTCATTATATCTGGGTTGATGGCTCACATGACATTTTATTTAAGTATTCTGCCAGTAAAATTGAAGTAGCTTAAACAAAGGTTTCATGACTCCTCACACTCTAGATGACTCCATTGTGTGAACTAGCTGGTGGAAGGTTTGACACCTGGAAGCTGCAGGTGTGTGTCCAGGCGTTATTATGTTTGAGGCTCATAGGTGTGTGTTTATACTGTGTGGATAATGCATTACGTGTCGGAAGGTGAACAACCGGTGGAACCTATCTGTGAGCAAAAGATAAATGTGTGCTCCACAGTGTATTACATGTCTTGCCAGTGTCTCGATATTTGACGTCGTATCGACACAGGTGTTGTGTGTATTGGGGAGGCTTGTTGTGTGAGTCTTGATGTGTGGATCACTATCTCTGAGAGACCTCGCATCCAGTGCAAATGTCAACATATAGCACCTGTAGCCAGCCATCACGTATTAAAATAATAATAAACTCCACACAACGCTGGGTTGAAGCTTGTTGGTACGCAACCAACTGACCTACACCCCGGCCAAATTCATCAAGTCATCAGGTATCTGAACCTAAAACTGACCCCATCTTTTTTCTTTGCTCTGGCCTGCTTGCCAAATCCCTCTTACCTCTCAGTGTGCCGATGTAAGAAGAGCTAGTCAACCCCCCCCCCCTTCTCTGTTAGAAGTAGGTCGGCACAGATGGCGTCACCCCACTGATGCAGGTGGATACAGGAGAGGCCGCAAATGTTACCGCACTCTGTACTGTGCTCCTAAGATATGATGGTTTGTAACAACGCAGAAGCACAGCTCTACTTGTTGCTCCGCTTGATATCATTTGAATTACAAAATTTCTTATGTTTATAAATGTGTTATTGTTAATGTATGCAGGGTTGGCCTTGGAGGTTCTTATTGATCAGGGGCTCCGGGGCTGCTTCCGGTTGGTTCAGCCGAACATAATTGACCCGATTTGTGTAAAAGGATCAAAGGGAAATAGACAGCATATCATATAAAATGTATTGTTTACCTCAAATTAACTCTCCTGATTTCCTTTTAAACTCTATACTGTCCTCATGTTATCCCTTCCTCTCCTACAACATTTGTATTTACATCAACAATGAAGCAGAAAAGTAAAAAAAAAAAAAAAAATGTATCTAATAATGATAATTTAATTGCTTTTTTAAGCGAATGTGTTGTGCGCTGGTAGACAAATAATTCTACTCCGACATGTAGAGGACATGTTAAAGCGCCAGAGGGAAACCTCGCTCGCTTCTGTGTCCGTCTGCTGTGTGTCCTCGAAAGTATCAACACTGACGAAAAAGACACAGAAACAGGCCAGATCTGCAAACAGATGCTTTTATTCAATTAGCCTGACATTTATCTGTTTACCCCCACTGAAAGCGTTTAATTTTCTACAAACTGTTGGCTTTGTGTTACACCCTCTCCTCCTCAGAGCTCTGACTTGATAAATTGTTGCTAAAATTGTTTCATTCACCACTGACTCATGGTCCACCCATCTGTTTAAACCTTCTGGGGTCATGTTTAATTTAGCTAAAAGGCTACCAAAGCTATTGAGTTCATCTAGCACCAGCAACATCTATTGCTATTCTCCTCAGCAGGTGCTTAAAGGCCAAAGTTGTCATTAACTCCAATCATTGCATATTTTACTGGAGAATTGAACCTGCAGGCTGTGAAATGTAATTTCCTGGTTTGTGTTTGTCTTTTGCAGGAGAGTCTGGAGTACATCTTCCTAATAATCTTCACGTTAGAGTGCTTTCTGAAGATAGTGGCGTATGGGCTTGTTTTCCATGAAGGCGCCTATTTACGGAACTGTTGGAACATATTGGACTTTGTCATCGTCTTCATGGGGTAAAATGAGCTGTGTGCTGCAGGTGGATATCTCCACTGCCAAAGGCCACTGCTTTTCTTGATCACTGTAACTGCCTTTGACAAAGCTGAAAATGTAATATCTGGTCAAAATTGGAATATTGAATACTGTCGACGTAGACATGCTCAGTTTAGTTCTCAAAAAAAACTTAATATAAGTCATCAAAGCTACAGTTTTGTGGGAGTAGGTGCTTACATCATCTTTTTTTTCCTACAGCCTTGTCACCTTTGTTATGGATACGGTCCATAAGATATCTGGTGTGCCAATAGAGAAGGGTGGGGGGTTTGACATGAAGGCACTGAGAGCCTTCAGAGTGCTACGACCCCTTCGCCTCGTCTCTGGAGTCCCCAGTAAGAGCCACACGTACTGCAGAAAGACCCTGTTGCCGTGTTATACTGTTCAATCCATTTGAAGGAACTGTATATCTGTATTCTGTAACAGACTCTATTGAGATTCTTTTATACAGTATTGTGATGTTCTGATTTTACCCCCCACCTTCAGGCCTGCAGGTGGTGATGAACTCCATCCTCAAGGCCATGCTGCCTCTGCTGCACATCGCCCTGCTGGTCTTCTTACTGGTCACCATCTACGCCATCATGGGACTGGAGCTCTTCAAGTGCAAAATGCATAAGACCTGCTATTACACTGACACAAGTATGTGTGAAAGGAACAATCAGGCAGAGTTTCAGTTGTGCTTCTGTGTTATGTTATGTTATATTTTTCTCTGTTCTTTGGCCCACAGATATCTATGCTACAGCAGAGGGCGAGCTGCCTGCTCCCTGTGCTCAGGCTGGTAACGGACGCCGTTGCATCATCAACGGCTCTGAGTGTCGGCCAGGCTGGGAAGGTCCCAACAATGGCATTACCCACTTCGATAACATCGGCTTTGCCATGCTGACTGTGTATCAGTGTATCACCATGGAGGGGTGGACCAAAGTGCTCTACTGGGTCAGTGACCGCTGGAACATTGTCTCTCTTCTTTCTCATTCTCACTGTCGGGGGAATTTGTGTTCTAACCACAAGCACCTCAACACTTCAGGTGTTTATTGTCCAAAGCATGCCCTAACAGAGTAAGCTGTTTGTGGCTGACGCAGAGTTGTCTTTCAGATTAATGATGCCATGGGAAATGAGTGGCCCTGGCTCTACTTTGTTCCCCTCATTCTGCTGGGCTCCTTCTTTGTGCTCAATCTGGTCCTGGGTGTGCTCAGTGGGTAAGACTACTTTTATCTGTGGTTATTTCTACTTTCTTCATCTCTGCTTCTCAACACAAATAAGCTATAAACCATCACATTTCTTCTTTTGCTTTCAGAGAGTTTACCAAAGAGAGAGAGAAGGCAAGGTCACGTGGAGAGTTTCAGAAGTTGCGAGAGCGTCAGCAGCTGGACGAAGACCTCCATGGCTACATGGAGTGGATCACTCACGCTGAAGTCCTGGATGCCGACCGAGAGGGCAAAGGTAAGTGGCGCAGACCGCCTCGGCACTCATCCCATGTAGAGATACTGTTGAATTCCAACTGTTATTCTCTTGTCAGGATTGCTGCCTTTGACCAGTGGAGATTCTGACACAGACAGCCTGTATGACCTGGAAGGCAAGAGTCAAATCGTCTTCTACTAGTGAGTCTGCTTTTTTGTAAATCTGTAAACGTGCACCTGCAATAGCCACAGCAGCTTCGTACAGTAAACTAGAGTTTTTTTGTTTTTGCGTGTGTGTGTGTGTGTGTGTGTGTGTGTGTGTGTGTGTGTGTGTTTAGCCGTCTGGCCCGTCGCTGGAATCGCTTCTTCAGGATGAAGTGCCTGGTTTATGTGAAAACCAAAAGCTTTTACTGGGCTGTGATGTTCCTCGTTCTCCTCAACACCTTGACCATAGCAACAGAGCATCACCACCAGCCTGACTGGCTCACTTCCCTACAAGGTTGGTGATTAATATATATTTATGTGAATATTTATTCACACATATTCTTTCCATCCCAGCTTCATCCATCCGTCTCTCTCCTCCTCTTATCTCAACAGATGTTGCCAGTCGTGTACTGCTGGTGCTGTTTGTCATTGAGATGTTTGTGAAGATGTATGCTCTCGGTCCTAGAGCATATTTCATGTCTCTGTTTAACCGCTTTGACTTCTTTGTGGTGCTATGCGGTATCCTGGAGATGATCATGCTGTCTGCGGGAGCCGTGGCTCCTCTGGGTTTCTCTGTACTCAGGTGTATTCGGCTGCTGAGGATCCTCAAAGTCACAAAGTAAGCCCAGTCCCCTCAAATGATTATGTTGCATCAAATTTAAAACAGTTTTAGTGTTATTCATTGTCATTTAACACCTCTTATCTCAACTGCTTTGCAGGTACTGGACCTCTCTAAGTAATCTTGTGGCCTCCCTCCTCAACTCTGTCCGCTCCATCGCCTCCCTGCTCCTCCTTCTCTTCCTCTTCATCGTCATCTTCTCGCTCCTCGGCATGCAGGTTTTTGGGGGGAAATTTAACTTTCCCGACCACAGACCCAGACGCAGTAACTTTGACAACTTCCCTCAGGCCCTCATCAGTGTATTTCAGGTGAGGCTATCACTGATTCTGCACATTTTATAAAACTCTGCTCTGATTTTGTTAAGCCTAGCTTGACTGATTTTTATGATTCATAGTTTGCAATGAAAAATCATTGTCTGCTTTTGAACTGTTGACTGTCTCAGATCCTAACAGGAGAGGACTGGACCAGCATCATGTATAACGGCATTATGGCTCATGGAGGGCCTGATTTCCCCGGCATCCTAGTCGCCATCTACTTTATCATCCTCTTTGTCTGTGGAAACTGTATCCTTCACATGCACTCACAATTTCCTGTGACATTTAGAAATTGAATACATAACAATAATGCTAACAAAAATCCCAAGATTTTGTTTTCCTGAGCTCAGTGCAATTAGATATCCTCCTCAATGTCTTCTTGGCCATCGCCGTCGACAACCTGGCAGAGGCGGAGAGTCTGACTTCAGCTCAGAAAGAAAAGGCAGAAGAGAAGTTGAGAAGGAAGCTGCTAAGGTGAATAAAATAAGATAAAACCTGGGTGAGATGATTTATTATGTCTACTCATAGCTCAACTTTATTCCATTCCTTTCCCTGCTTGCCCTCCAGGTCCAAAATGCCTGACAAGACTGATGAGGAGAGGGAGAGGATAGCTAAGAAACTGGCAGAGCAGAGGGCCAAGATGGAGGGAATTCCCACCACAGCCAAGGTTAGTGTTGTCTCTGGTGTCATATCACATGTTTACTCTTTAGACTGATAATAAAAAGCTATACAGTAAGAAGTAAGAATATATACATATGCATTTATATATACATATGCATGTTTGTTTCCAGCTTAAAGTTGATGAGTTTGAGTCCAATGTCAATGAAGTGAAAGATCCGTTCCCACCTGCCGACTTTCCAGGTAATACAAACTTTTATTGCATCTTGAACCCTTTTTCTCAGCGATGCAGTTGTAGCAGAAGGAGTTCACTGATTGCGGGAATTCGTATTCATTACACTGGCTGTTTACCAGTGCTGCTGTCTTGGCTATGTTACAGTATAAGTATAGTAACCCCTCATTATTATTAGACTCAGCCAATTCCCTGAGCGGAGTTTAAAGCAGTCTAAAGTCAGGCTATTTTCACACTACTCTGGTGACTACCATATAAAGCCTACTACGTGATTCAGTAGAGGCAGTATAACAAGTATAGATTTCCTTCTTTTTTTTTTAAAAAAACAATCTTTGTTTTTCTCTCTTTCTTCTCTGTGACACTGTAACATGAATACCATGAATAAGCAGATGTGCCATTGCTTTCTTCCACATGCTAGGTGATGACGAGGAGGAAGAGCCTGAAATCCCGATCAGCCCTCGGCCCAGACCAATGGCCGACCTGCAGCTGAAGGAAGAAGCAGTTCCATTGCCTGAAGCCAGCTCCTTCTTCATCTTTGGCCCTCAGAACAAGTCAGAATCTGACTGTCCTCGTCCATAATAGCAACCTGAAAATATATGTAATATTATGATAAATGGTATGTGTGTGTCTGTGTGTGTTTACATTTGGCTACTTACTGGTATCCAGGTTCCGAAAGCTGTGCTACAAGATCATCAATGCTTCGTCCTTCACCAACTTAATCCTCCTGTTCATCCTGCTCTCCTCCATCTCCCTGGCAGCTGAGGACCCCATCGATCCCAAGTCCTACAGAAACCAGGTGACAATCAGGTCTAGCACCGCACGATGTACAGTAAGATGAGGCAAAATCTGAAAACAACCCTGCTGTCTGTGTCCTTCCTCCAGATCCTGGCCTATGCTGACATTGTCTTTACAACTGTGTTCACCATTGAGATTGTACTAAAGGTAAATTCAACTGGAAGTTGTGTGCATGAATTTATTATATGAATTTCCATTAGGAGATAAATAAAGTATCTATCTATCTATCTATCTATCTATCTATCTATCTATCTATCTATCTATCTATCTATCTATCTATCTATCTATCTATCTATCTATCTATCTGTCTGTCTGTCTGTCTGTCTGTCTGTCTGTCTATTTGTCTGTCTATCTGTGTATTTAGTATACTGTATGTCTAATTTGGGTAGTCAAGAAACCAAATAACAGGTAATGGTCATTTTTCAATATTTTACGTGTTGTTTTTGGCAATTTTGTGCCAAAAATCACACAAAAAAAAAACCATCTCAGCCTCCTTCCCCATTCAATGTTGCTCTTGGCAGAGAAATAATTGTCTGAAACCACATTAAGAATATCACAGTCTACTAAAATATTGCAAGCCTTGCATGTTTCTACAATAATAGCAGCTAGTTGCCCTGCTGAATTTCAAACACTAAATTCAATGATCTGAATGTCAGTACTGGTGGGAAGCAAGTTCATTTTTGATATTTAATGCAGGACATTTTTTCTTCTGTTTGTGTTTCTTCTGTGATGTATCTGACCGGCAGATGACAGTGTATGGAGCGTTTATGCACAAAGGCTCCTTCTGCCGTAACTCCTTCAACATCCTGGATCTGATTGTGGTCGGAGTCTCCCTGCTTTCTATGGGAATGGAGTGAGTTGGGATTGCTACATTAGATATGGAATAATCCCATCGTTATTTTCTTAACCTACATTATACTTTTTAGTATTCCCATACATGCATATCAAGACTGCTTTTTGCCCTGTCTTATATTCAGATCCAGTGCCATCTCTGTGGTGAAGATTCTCAGGGTGTTGAGGGTGCTGAGGCCTCTTAGGGCCATCAACAGAGCGAAAGGGTTAAAGGTGCAACACATTCATAGATAATTCCACTGGGGAAATGTCTATGTTTATGTGGAAGAAGTATTCTGATCCTTTAATTGAATATTACGTATATAACAATGAGAAAATACATTACAAGTGAAAGTCCTGCATTCAGAATCTCACTCAAGTACAAGTCCAAAATTATTATCAGCAAAATGAGTTTAAAGTACAAAAGGTTTAAGAACTTGTTCTACAAAGAAATGGCCCATGCCATTGATATATTATTTCATCATTATTATATATATTATTTTATAGTATATAGTATATATAGTATGGTCAAGTATACCAGTAGGTCAAGTATACCTACTTTAGATGCAGTCAGGTGGATCCTAACCTAGATAAATAGGACAGGTCATGAGATATTGGAAATATGTGAAATATTGGATACTTTTACATCTTTGGACCTCAAAATATTAGGTAAACGAAACCTTCTGATGAGTTTAACAATACAATACATAGACATCTGAAATGTGACAAGGGGCTCCAAATATATGCACTGCTTTTTCGTAAAGGGTCACAAGCCAAAAAGATTAGGAAACACTAGTTTTATCTCTAACGATGCTTTATATTTTGTAGGCTCACCAAATGTTTTTTAATGTAAAATCCTCAGCTGTAGTGCAGTGTAGTAAAACAAGTAAGTATTTGTCTGAAATGTTGCATAGAGTGGAAGTATAAAGTAGCAGAACTAACTGAGTAATTGTATTTGTTTACCCACCACGGATATGTTTCCACAAACCTGCACCCTACTGGACTCAGTATGAAGTGGTCATTGCTTTGTCTTTGTTTGCAGCATGTGGTCCAGTGTGTGTTCGTGGCCATCAAAACCATCGGCAACATCGTCCTGGTCACCATGCTGCTGAATTTCATGTTTGCCTGTATAGGAGTGCAACTCTTTAAGGTGGGTTTTGACACCACACGTAGTATGATATTGTTAAAGTTGTATTTCCAGACTAATGAACTGTAAGTACAGAGGCCTCGCTGCGTGTGTATTAAAAGAGTCGCTAATTCTTTTCCCTCGCAGGGTAAATTCTACAGCTGCACAGACGTGTCCAAACTGACTGGGGAGGAATGCCAGTAGGTCAAGCATCTTTCGGATATGAATCATTTATCAAAACCCTAAAGCTATTTCAGACTGACCATTCACTGTGTCTGCTCTCAGGGGATCCTTCCTGAAGCACATGGAGAATTCCCTACAAAACACCGTGGTGGCCAAGAGAGAATGGCTCAACAGTGACTTCAACTTTGACAATGTGCTCTATGGCATGCTGGCTCTCTTCACTGTTTCCACATTTGAGGGCTGGCCAAAGTAAGCACAGCATAAATTTTGATTTGACAAATTGTGTCTTCAACGGGATTGTTTTGATTGAGTTAGAAGACAGAATATTGTATTACGTGGATATTGAGCTGAAGGTAATTCCATTGTCTGGAGCCAGGGATTGTAAAAGAAGCAATATATTCTTTTCAATCCAATGAATTATAAATTTCATCTACACAGATTACCCTTATTGTATCTCTGATCTTTGATCTTTGCCCAACTCCTTCCCCTCCTCTCTAAACATCATTCCGTGTGCCCCCAGACTCTTATACAGAGCCATCGATTCAGATGAAGAGGACATGGGTCCTGTCTTCAACAACCGTGTGGACGTGTCCATCTTCTTCATCATCTACATCATCCTCATTGCGTTCTTCATGATGAACATCTTTGTGGGCTTTGTCATCGTCACTTTCCAGGAGCAGGGCGAGCAGGAGTATCAGGACTGTGAGCTGGACAAGAACCAGGTACCTGAGAGAAGAAGCTGTGGACAGTGAGAGAGTATAGATATAGAGTGGCTAATTACTTTCTTTCCTCCCTTCAGCGTCAGTGTGTGCAGTACGCCCTGAAGGCTCGTCCTCTGAGATGCTACATCCCCAAAAACCCCTACCAGTACAGGGTCTGGTACATTGTCACCTCCTCCTACTTTGAGTACCTCATGTTCTTCCTCATTATGCTCAACACCTTGTGTCTGGGGATGCAGGTATGTAAATCAAGGTCATAGTGCAATCTAAAAGCACTGATCGTATTGAGGCTGCAGACAAACAATATTCAGTGTCAGTGTGTACTCAGTATCTTTAGATGTGGGTGTAAGCATTTTTTTATGCAAGATGACAAGTGTTCAGTGTTTTTTTACAGCATTTAATTAATGAAAATGTGAAAGTTTGACGCAGTATTTAAAATATGGGACTCTGCAGCTTTCCAGCAAATCCCAGTCTAATTAATTTTGAGAGGAATCAGGAGCAGATTAGTAAAGAGTTTCTTTGTCAGTTAATTTACAAAACCTTAATGTGCATGCAAACGATGATTTGGATTTTTCATATGACTAAGGTCGAAGAGGACTGCACGATGCAACACTCTGAGTAAATGAGTTTTTAACATTTCTTTATTTAAGATTCATCACAGGCCTGATTTATTTATATTTAAAGGCTAATCCTTACTTGCGTCGGTTTTTGGCCATTATTTCTATGGGTTATGATGACACGGTACACACTAAGTTAATTGTGACTTAATAAGCTGATGATGGCCAAAGCTATGGCCCAAATAAGACCCAAGTAATACATGGGACTAATCAATTAAAGGCACAGAAACATATTTTCTCAATCAGCTTCTTACTTTGAGGGATGGGATCCCGCATGACGTTAGAACCATTGTGGTTATTTTACATGAAAGATTTCTGTATTTCTTTTTTTTTTCTGTCCGTGCTTTTCTCACTGGTTTAAAGTGGGCGGGGCTCAGTTGGAAAAATATGATGTCACAAATATCTATGTACCAATCAGAATTTAGCAACATCTTAAGCAGAATCTGATAACAGAGTGACATGAATACCAAATCTGTTCACACAGATCTGATGAAGCAGATGAGCTGAGGTTATGAGTGTTAAACACTGAATAAATAAAACCTAAATATGTTTTTTTTTAACTTCAATGTTGCTTGTTTTGTTGTGAATATTTAATGTTATAGAGTGTATTAGTCAGTGTATTAGCTAATGTCAGCCAGTGATATGTAATAATCGTCACTAAAACTAAAGTCTGTAATAATACTATGTCAAGCTAATAGCTGCTGCATGTTGAGATTCATTTTTTTGCTTTTGCTTTTGAACAGCACTGTAACCAGTCGGACCATGTGACCAAGCTGTCAGACATGCTGAACTTGATCTTCACCGTGCTCTTCACCGTGGAGATGATTCTCAAGCTCATGGCCTTCAAAGCGAGGGTAAACACTCGAACGTCTCTTGTTCAAATGGTTACCCACTCAGTCTGGTGGTCCCACTGTCTCATCGGTGCTTTACCTCTCTGTACAGGGCTACTTTGGAGACCCCTGGAACGTCTTTGATTTCATTATCGTCATTGGCAGCGTTGTTGATGTCATCTTGAGTGAAGTCGATGTGAGTACGGATAACAACAGCGCAGCACTTTTTAATCCACTCTAATGAATTCCACAGATATCAGATTCTCACTGCAGGCTCTGTGTATATGAAAATCCCTTGTGTTGTTGTAATGAGACATTCCCATGAATGTATTTATTCAATGCTCTGACCCAGAAGCATATAATCGTGGCCCAAAAGCTGATTGGTGCCAGCAGAACTAGCTCACAGGACATGGTCAGTACTGTTGTTGGCCATTTTTACCTCACCCCCTCCACTCTCACCCTCTTCAGTGCCTTATGCAGCCTCAGATGCACTGCCATTTCCATCACAAAACCACCAAAACTTTCCATTGTTCCCACACTTATTCATTATAATGTGTTCAGTGATCTGATGTTTTATATGTCACATTTGCGCACGTAAAAAAGAGCACAGTATCAATGAAGGGTTTTAGTGTTACGGTGTGTGATAATGCCACACAAACACTGTGTTTCCTCTGGCTAGTCACAGTTTTCTCTTGTCATTGTTGCACTGCATCATACTCATCTTTTTCAAACACAATTCAGTTTTCCCCAACCAAAATGTATTTGATGTCTTCTCTTCCTCTTATTCCTCATCTGCTTTCTCCTCATTTCTTTCTTATCCCCATCAACCCCTCCATCCTCCCCCATGCACCTCACTCCTCATCTGTCTATCCTCCACAGACCGCCCTGGCCTCCAGTGGAGGACTGTACTGTCTTCATGGCTGTGCTGTAAATATCTGATCTGCACTGCACTGCACTGCTGCATGAGCCTTGCTGTGTGAGCACTCCACCGTGTTCTCCACTAAACTGTAGTGCTACTGTACTGAACCGTGTGCAGCTCAAACTACTGGCGAAACATCTGCGTTTCTACTGCTTGTCTCATCTTACACAGCAAATGTAAATTAAGACCTCAAGCTATTTGCTATATTGTGTTACAGTATTGCTCATGCTGTCTACACAAACAGGGCTACATCTCAACACTATATATAATCACAGCAAGTATTAACGGTGGCTGAAATGACTGAAAGCTGTTAATATTTTTGACAGAATAGCGTGTGTATTTGTTTATTTCGCATGAGTTACAAGCTACAGCTTCTTCTTCTAGTTTTCAGCAACTAAGACCCGGAGGCTTTGTAACTCATCACAGGTGGAAATATCGTCTCTAATATTAACCCTATTTTGAGATTGTACATCATTCCTTAATAATGTTTAACAGTTGATAAATGCTATGTCTGCTATGTGCCTCTCATTAATAATATTATAACTTCTATCATATATCACTACAGTATGTAATCTCTCTATCTACTCTGTGCAGGAGACAAATCCTATGCAAGCAATTGCGGTAAGTCTAAACGCTCCTAAATATTTAAACTCTATTATTATGCAATATTTAAACTTTTTTTTCTGTTGTTTTTAGATTTTTCTGTTTCCTCAAATGCTCTGTTTCCCCTTTGTCCACAGGCCTCTGAAAATGCCTCCGTTTCCATCACGTTCTTCCGACTCTTCCGTGTCATGCGTCTGGTCAAACTGCTGAACCGTTCGGAGGGCATCCGTAACCTGCTGTGGACGTTCATCAAGTCCTTCCAGGTCGGTCACACTGGTCATCATCATCATCTTCATCTTTCTTTCCATTCTCCACCTGTAACACACTTTTAATAACCTGACTGTTTGCTTTGTGTCTACAGGCTCTCCCTCATGTAGCCCTGCTCATCGTGATGCTCTTCTTTATCTACGCTGTCATCGGGATGCAGGTACAGTCTTCAGTATTTATTTTCTGGATGGAAAGAAGTTAAAAACATCTGTAGATTTCTAACTGGGACTGTGACAACCTTTCAGATCTTTGGAAAGGTAGCCTTAGTGGACGGCACTCAAATCAACCGCAACAACAACTTCCAGACATTCCCTCAGGCTGTTCTGATGTTATTCCGGTGAGTCTGTGGGCCGGGACGCGGTTCAAAGCTCATTGTTTGCAGGATTAAAGAGCTCATTGTATTTGGTGTGCATTCATGCATCCAGATGTGCTACTGGTGAGGCGTGGCAGGAGGTCATGATGGCTTCGATGTACGGAAAGAAGTGTGACCCCAAGTCTGACTTCCTGCCAGGAGAGGAGCACACCTGTGGGTCCAACTTCGCTGTCTTCTACTTCCTCAGCTTCTACTGTCTCTGCGCCTTCCTGGTGAGAAGCAGCCATAAAGTGCTAACAGTTACCTTTGAGCCGGTGTCATATTTTAGCCATTATCATATGATGAGAAAGAAAGTCTGTTCTCTCTTCCCAGAAATGTTGAACCAGTATAAAATATAAATGTGTTTTATTCCTTCCTACTTCAGATCCTCAACCTGTTTGTAGCTGTCATCATGGACAACTTTGACTACCTGACCCGGGATTGGTCTCTCCTCGGCCCCCATCATCTGGATGAGTTTAAGAAGATCTGGGCTGAATATGACCCTGAAGCCACGTAAGCCTGAACTCCAATTAACATCCAGAATCCCGCTCTCATTTTTTTTTTTTGATATGTTCAGTTAACCCCTGTGATTAGGTGAGGAGGAGGCGTGTGCCACTTCAGAGTATAACATGTCTCATGGGTCTAACAGGGGGAGAATTAAACATCTGGATGTGGTGACGCTGCTGCGACGCATCCAGCCTCCGCTGGGCTTCGGCAAGTTCTGTCCTCATCGTGCTGCGTGTAAGGTACATACAATCATAAACAGGGTCGAAAACCAAATGGCTCTCTGCATATACCGTCAGATAGTTTGGTAATAGTAGTAATCAGTAGTAATCTGATAGTAAGAGTTTGGCAGGAGTTCATGACTGTTGAATAATATTAACAATATAATACAATTTGCAGATGACAGACATTGTAGTAAAGGAACATACAAAGACACAATACACAAAGGAGACAGACCATAATATATTGAATATCCCATATAAAACTTAGTATATGTGTGTAACTCATACGTAGTATCTCCCACCTATCAAGGCCCTCCCTGCTTCTCCTCTTCTCCATCCCCAAGCCTTCCTCCCCTCTCCTAAAATAATATTAATACATAATGATGATGAGGATGATAATGATGAATACATTAAATTAAGTCCAAAATAATAAAAGGAGAAAATACCATAAAAGTCTCTAAACTTGAAGTGTTCTGTTGTTCTCTCGGTTTCCCGCCTTCAGCGTTTGGTTGGTATGAACATGCCTCTCAACAGCGACGGCACCGTCACCTTCAATGCCACCCTGTTCTCTCTGGTCAGGACTGCTCTCAAGATCAAAACAGAAGGTACAATGCATCAGTGCCTGTGATATACAGTTCAGATACAATATATGATTTTCCTCCAACTTGATGTGCAAACTATAATTGCATGTAATTGTTCTGAATAGGTAACTTTGAGCAGGCCAATGAGGAGCTGAGAGCCATTATAAAGAAAATCTGGAAACGCACCAGTATGAAACTGCTAGACCAGGTCATCCCCCCGATAGGAGGTGAGTCTAAATAAATATAATTAGCTACATTTCACCTTTACAAAGTCATCCGGTATCTCTCACACTGATTGCACTCTGCACTTGTCTGATTGTAGATGATGAGGTGACCGTGGGGAAATTCTACGCCACCTTCCTGCTTCAGGACCATTTACGCAAATTCTTGAAGACTCAGGAGGAGTACTACGGCTACCGGCCCTCGAAGAAAAACGCCTCAGGCCCGGAGATCCAGGTAAGCAGTCAGTACGGGGTCAACATCATATTGTTAATGTAACATCTAAAATGTTAGACAGGAAATTACTGCATAATAAGTGACCGGTTTCTGATCACTCTCAAATACTCAGAGAGATGATAGCGAGTAACATGCTATGAAAAAAGGTTAATGCATATGGTCTGGTGATGAATGAATGAAATATTGTATCAGCAAGTTTTTATGCACTTCACTGTTACCGATGCACTTATCTTACCGTGCAGCCCTGCTTATATTTCACCTCTTCCTGTTCTTACACCAGCACTCAACTTCATCTTTTCTCTTCTTCCTATCCTGGGAAGTACAGTGCTATGTGCCCCACTCTTCACTTCTCCACATCTATCCATTTTTCTAGGCGGGTCTGAGGAGTATAGAGGAAGAGGCCGCTCCAGAGATGCACAGGGCCATTTCAGGAGACCTGCAGACTGAGGACGAGATGGACAGAGCGATGGAGGAGGCTGGAGAAGAGAGAATTTACCAGGTGAAAAGCATTTTCTGTAATGAAGTGCAGTGCTTTCTTTATGGGGAAGACGTTTAGTCATGATCAGCTACATTTTTGATTGATAACAAGATCTTATATGCGTGAAGAAAGTTCAAAAGTGCTGCATTGTCCTGATTCTGCCTTATGATGATATAGATGGGAGTGAGTTCTCTATTTGATTAACCCTTTGCACTAATATGGGATTACACCTGCATGTGCTTGGTTTTTACACAGCGTACTCACGGCCTGTTCGGCGACCGGGTGGACTCGTTCTCCGCTGAGCCCGCCAACGCTCAGTCCTCACATATGACCAACCAGCGGCCCCTCAAGTTCTCTGAGAGCCAGCCCGAGTCCCCGCCCAACTCCGCCACCTTGTTGCCCACTACCGAATTTTTCCCCACAACCACACCGAAGAGCAACACTAACAACAACGCCTTCGCAGAGTGAGCACCATACACACTCCCATCTACCATGACGACACATGCTCAGGGTGAATACATCTGATGGCCGGTCATTTTTGTTGTCTTTCAGATTTTCATATGAAAGAGAAGGGAGTCCTGAAGAGTTTTACAATCCTAGTGAGGACGCAGAGCCAGGTATGTCCAGCGGTCTGCTAAAGAAACTGGGTTCCAGTGAAGAACCCGCAGGCCCTTCACAGGCCACAAGATGCTCGGAAATTGCCCACAGAATTCTGAAAATTATACACGAATAGTCTTTACATACCAGGAGGGACGTTTGTTTTTCTCAATCTGCACCTGTTCCTGTCTTACAAGAAAAACACAAAGACACACAAATTAAAGACATGCATGCCTCTCCCTGTATCCCCACATTCACTTAAATACACATGTAGACAAGCTCACATATACACACACCATCTATATATAGTAGTTAGCTTGGTATTTTATTTTAGGGCTGCTATAGCTATTTTAAAGTATTTTCAGATAATGAAAAATCTTCACTTGATTATAACACATTTTCTAATGTTGTAGAGCCAGTGCCTGTGTTATATGCCTGCTGTGATATTTGTGGGATTAAGAAATATCTTTTGCCTTGTGCTATAAATTGAACATGGGCCAAAATGTCACATTCAAGTTCAGCAAATAGTGTTCGGATAAAATCTGGCAAATGAGTAAAATGCACGTAGATTTAAGAGACGGGAGATAATGCCTTCAAATTACTTGTTTGTCCAACCATGAGTCTAAAAGCCAAAGATAATCAGTTTACTGTCATGAAACAAAGGGAAGAGGCAGATCTTCAAAACCGAGAACCTAGTTGTTTAATTAACTCATTTTCTGTCAATTGAGAAATCTTTTCAGCTGCAGGTTTCTCTAGATAACTTTTCATTAAAATACGTTTATTTTTCCTTTTTCACCTTGTTAAGACAACAGGCGCTGGAGCTTCACAGTGAAAACAGGCAAAACGCAGGTAATATTTTATTGAAGGGTGACTCATCCAGTGTACATGGTGACGAGCAGCTCATGTAGACAGTATATGAACGCATACCTCTTCTTTGCAGTTCCCTTATGATCCTAACTATGGTGACAGCCAGAGCCAGAGCTCCAACACTGCAGCTGATCAGCTCGTTCAGGAGGTAAGAGAGGAAGCATCTCTGACTGCCGTCCTCTTTTGTCAAATAATAACTGCTGACCACCTATTAGCAGCTAATGTCTCGATCCACTGTCACATCTGGCATCGGTAGGTGATAAGAAACATAACCTTCTTTTCAGCACTGGCCTTGACACAAACTGAGGCTCGTCATGGATTGAGCATTTAAAAAGTAAAGGCAGTTAAGGTCAAGGTTGAACTTCTTTGGAAGCCAGTACATTTTCATGAGTGCAAGAGCAGAAACGTCACACACCTACTTGACAAATCACTGTAAAAAAGAATCCTTAAGGTTTTTCTGTCAGGATTTCATAGTCTAATGAGAGTAAGTGCCACAAGCTGTAGCTTCTATAACTCTTCAGTCTGTTGAATTTTTTGTTCCATTACTTTTTCTTTTATTTTACTGTTGGGAGTTTTTGTCATCTCTTCTTTCTCATTTGTTTCTATTATCAGAAATCAGATTTGTTCAAATCTATAAACCAAAGCTGAGCTGTGAAGTGTAATAGAAATACTATTATATCTGAATCATATTTCAGGGTGGATTTTTCCTGAAAGTGTCTTTGAGAAAGACACTAACTGCTCCAGGGCATTTGTTACTTAGCTGAGTCTATGTTCCTTCCTCTGCAGGGTTCAATAAAATATCAAATCATTGTTAACACGTCATGTCATCCATTAAAATGCTGCATGACAATATGAAACTAGAAAATTCCACAGAAATTTTGAGTGTCACGGGGGCTACTGCCGGGATGAGTACATGATTTATTTCCAGTGTTCAAAAGTCACCCTGATCATATTCTGGTTTTGAGAAATGTCTTGATATAAAAGACTCTGATATAAAACAATGTCACATCCCTCCATCATGTATTATGTGGGAAATATCTCATATTCTGTCTTGTTTTTTTTAATAAAACAAGAGGCAACATGTCTTCAAACTGGCATTTAAAGGGTTAAAATCCTGAAAACTAATAATCATTTGGTAGGTTTGAGCAGAACTGAAGTGGTTTAAGAGATTTATGCAAAAAAAGCAGAAAAGAATATTGATATATGATAATTTTATAGCATTTTCTTTGTGTGTCCAGAGGGTACAAAATGTGTTACCAGTGTATAATAGACCTGTAACAGTAACTGACATTAGATTTTAAAAATATGTAAAAAAAGACACTTTCTTGCAGAAATCCATACCTTCAGCTGTAACACAGCCAAAATGATCAGCAAATCAAAAAAGAAAAGTAAAGAAAATGTCCTAAAAAGGACAGAGGGACCCCTGAGGGTTAATAAATCCCATGACGTTTTTTGAAATTTTTATGCTCTACTAGAATATGATTTTTTTGGCATTTTTATGCCTTATTATACTATGATGTTTTTTTTTAATTTTATGCCATACAATACTATGACGTTTTTTGAAATTTTTATGCTCTACTATAATATGTATTTTTTTGGCATTTTTATGCCTTAGTATACTATGACGTTTTTTGCCATTTTTATGCTCTACTATAATATGTATTTTTTTTTTGGCATTTTTATGCCTTACTATACTGTGACGTTTTGTGCCTGATTATACTATGACGTTTTTTTGTCATTTTTATGCCTTAGTATACTATGACATTTTTTGAAATTTTATGCCATACTATACTAAGACGTTTTTTTCCATTTTAATGCCTTAGTATACTATGACATTTTTTTTTAATTTTATGCCATCCTATACTATGTATTTTTTTGGCATTTTTATACCTTACTATACTGTGACGTTTTGTGCCTGACTATACTATGACGTTTTTTGCCATTTTTATGCCGTATTATACTATGACGTTTTTTGCCATTTTTTTGCCATACTATACTATGTATTTTTTTGGCATTTTTTATGCCTTACTATACTATGACGTTTTTTGAAATTTTATGCCTTATTATACTATGACATTTTTTGAAATTTTATGCCATACTATACTATGACGTTTTTTGCCATTTTTATGCTCTACTATAATACTATGATATACTGTGACGTTTTGTGCCTGACTATACTATGACGTTTTTTGCCATTTTTAAGCCTTATTATACTATGACGTTTTTTGAAATTTTATGCCTTATTATACTATGACATTTTTTGAAATTTTATGCCATACTATACTATGAC
>NW_019525321.1:0-836 GCF_002814215.2 Seriola lalandi dorsalis
AGTAATTTACTATAATACACTGGACATTAGTGCAAGTCAGGTGGAGATGAAAAAACTTGAAATATCAGATTAATGTGATATATAACATGCAGTGTAGGGCCCAAAGTACAAGCTGTTTCTTTGTAAGAGATCACAAACTAACACGGTTGTAAATCACTGGTTTAATCTCGTATCGTGTATTGTGGTGTACTGTACTTAAATATCAGTAACTGCAGCTGTCACATGAATGAAGTGGAGTAAAAACTGCAGTATTTCTCTGTGATTTGCAGTGTGGTAGAGGTATAAAGTACCGTACTTTAGTAAATACTCACTTTCCATTTCTGTCAGTGATGCACTTTCTTGCTCTGAGATTAAGGATCTACATGACATGAGGTCTCACTTGAGTTGTAGTTGTATTTTTGACATAAATATTTAAATGTAGTTTTTAACCATACATCTATATATAGTATATGGGTTATACCTGAACGCTCGTGGCTGCTGCCTGTTTCTCTGACAGGACAGTCATTATTACTGCTACTTACAGCAAGGGTCCTGAACCAGGATTTACCAACATTTATACTGGAGCTGTGAGGTGGCTTATTCCTCAAGACTGAGGCAGCAAGATTATTTAATGTAGGCATATTAAAGTTAATGTGGCTTAATGTGGAATCTGTCCTCACCTCCACCATGATTATATTTTACTGCCCACACACCTTTGTTTCTTTACTCTAAAAGTTTTCAGGTAAATGGCCAGTGAAGAGAATCTAGTCACGTGACAGTATGTGAATAACTTCTGGGAGAGACGCTGCAAAGAGCAAAACTAATGACTGACCGGAAGTCCGACCCGGGAAATAACT
>NW_019525321.1:6240-6745 GCF_002814215.2 Seriola lalandi dorsalis
AACTTTAAAATAAAAACAAAGGTGAATCTCAAAGTTGTCAGCTCAGACTCTTCACTTCACATAATAAAAACCCGTTCAGGTTCAGGTTCAGGTTCTTATCAGAGACCATCAGAATAAAAACAGTTGAGGTTCTGGTTCTGGTTCTGGTTCTGGTTCTGGTTCCTTCAGCTCTCGTGGTTTAGATGAGTTTGTAGTGAGGATCCGCAGCAGAGAGTCAAACAGGAAGTTTGACGACTGTGATAATTAATCTGAACTGGACCTCCACGTGTTCAGTGTGTTTCGACTGAACGAATCCTGAAGCCTGAATTAAGTTTATAACATTTATTACATTAATGAAACTGATTCAATAACATCTGAAATAAAGAGAATCTGATGAAAATATTCTTTTGTTTGTTTTTATTTTTACATTGTATTTAATTATCTGAGTGTAAACAACCAGTTAATGTGTTTGTTTAATTTACAACAGTTTGTGTTTATATTAAGATATATTATATATCCCCCCCCC
>NW_019525322.1:0-3203 GCF_002814215.2 Seriola lalandi dorsalis
AGGCATAAAAAGTCATAAAAACATCATAGTATAGTAAGGCATAAACGGTCATAGTATAGTAAGGCATAAAAAGTCATAAAAATGTCATAGTATAGTAAGGCATAAAAAGTCATAAAAATGTCATAGTATTGTAAAGCAAAAAATTGTCATAGGATAGTAAGGCATAAAAAGTCATAAAAAAGTCATAGTATAGTAAGGCGTAAAAAGTCATAAAAATGTCATAGTATAGTAAGGCATAAAATCTCATAGTACAGTAAGGCATAAAAAGTCATAAAAACATCATATTATAGTAAGGCAAGAAATGTTATAGTATAGTAAGATATAAAAAGTTATGAAACTGTCATAGTATAGTAAGGCATGAAAAGTCATAAAAACATCATAGTATAGTAAGGCAAAAAATGTCATAGTATAGTAAGGCAAAAAATGCCATAGTATAGTAAGGCATAAAAAGTCATAAAAACATCATAGTATAGTAAGGCATAAAAAGTCATAAAAACATCATAGTATAGTAAGGCATAAACGGTCATAGTATAGTAAGGCATAAAAAGTCATAAAAACATCATAGTATAGTAAGGCATAAACGGTCATAGTATAGTAAGGCATAAAAAGTCATAAAAATGACATAGTATAGTAAGGCAAAAAATTGACATAGTATAGTAAGGCATAAAAAGTCATAAAAACATCATAGTATAGTAAGGCATAAAAAGTCATAAAAACATCATAGTATAGTAAGGCATAAACGGTCATAGTATAGTAAGGCATAAAAAGTCATAAAAATGACATAGTATAGTAAGGCAAAAAATTGACATAGTATATTAAGGCATAAAAAGTCATAAAAACATCATAGTATAGTAAGGCATAAAAAGTCATAAAAACATCATAGTATAGTAAGGCATAAACGGTCATAGTATAGTAAGGCATAAAAAGTCATAAAAATGTCATAGTATAGTAAGGCATAAAAGGTCATAGTATAGTAAGACACAAAAAAGTCATAAAAACATCATAGTATAGTAAGGCATAAAAAGTCATAAAAACATCATAGTATAGTAAGGCATAAAAACATGTCATAGTATAGTAAGGCATAAAAAGTCATAAAAATGTCATAGTATTGTAAGGCAAAAAATTGTCATAGGATAGTAAGGCATAAAAAGTCATAAAAATGTCATAGTATAGTAAGGCAAAAAATTAGTTAGTTTTCTTATGTCATCATCTCTTTGGCTACATCAAAACAATTAATTCCACAAATGGACTGGTACTTGATAACACAAACATTTTTCTGACCTGCCCAGTGCGCATTAGTTTACTACTGAGTTACATCAGTTGTGCACTGAAGTATCCAGGCTTCTTCCCTTCATCTTCTTTTGACGGTCTCATATAACTCAATTCAAATGTTATTTCTGGAAATATATTCATCTTTGCAAAGTTTTTTACAATCTAAGATAGATAACGATCGTTAATGTAACACTGATTAATGGTGAAAAGAACACCTGTAAAGAGGAGTGATGTATGTAGTTTAAAATCCCACTGCTGTTTGGCATTCATGGAGTGACTCTTGGCCAAACGTACTGTGCACAGCACTGCAGCCTACTTTATTTGTGGAATTATGGTTTTTGGAGATTCACTTGATCTCACAGAAAACATACCTACATAAAATATAAAGATACTTCAAATTAAAACCCCAAAACAGACATATTTTGAAACACAAAATTTAAATCAACTCTGAAAAAGATCATGACTTCACACCTTTTTTCTTTTGCCAGCATGGTTACGCAAAATCATTTACTATGAACTATAAGATCATTCACTAGGATTTTTTTTTTCAGTGGTGTCTGGTGTATGTTTGACAATGGCCGTCTCAGCGCATTTTCTAGTTTTATATATCACTTTTTATGATGGACTCCTGAGCACACATGGACTTTACCACGTCGCCCTCTAGTGGCTGATTTGTGTAAATACACGTTGAGATTACATATAGCTTCAAGTTCACTTTAAATAGCCAGGCGTGTAAATTTCCCTCTGTTGGACACAGTTTTGGAAGATTTAATCTGAAATGTGACAGTCTCACGAAAAGACGAGTAGGGAATAAAGTTAAAAGACAGGTGTTTTAGCTGCTGTGAGACAGTGAGGCACAAATATCAACAGCGTATTTTCCCTGTCTGAAGAAAGTTGTTGGTCGCCCGCTGCCATGTGATCCTTCAGCCGAACCCCAGCCAGAATGTCAACCGTCATTTGTACCCTGCTTTTCGGTAAGCGACACCCCCCTTCCTCCCCTCAGTGCCGTCAAACTGAACCACAACACGTCGACTCTTCTTTCCACGGTGGTCTTTCCCTCCTCTTAAATTCAGCCGGAGTTGTTTGCAGAGTTATCCGGTGAACAGGGAGTTATAGCGGGGAGCACCATGCGCTCCTTAGCGGGACTAGTTGCCGTCGTGGCGACGGCAAGTGTCTACCTCTACCTGCTGTCGACTCATCTTCCCCCGGGACCGAAGCAGCTCCAGGCGGGCTCCGAGGGGGAGGACGAGGGAGTCCATGAGTTCAGGTAAGGAAAGAGACTGTAACTATAAATACCGACACCAGACTCGAAAATAGTTTTATTCTTGGATCAAGAAATGAAAATATTGTAAACACAATGATTTATTCTTGATGTAATTCGGTTGGGGATTACACACGTTTGTTTTAAGGTTACATACAAAACATATACAAGGTTTGGAGAAAACAACAACAATAAAAATAATCTCACAAAGTTACTTTTACACACACACACGCGCACACACGCACGCACGCACGCACGCACGTTTCTTGTCACACATGATAGTAAACTGGTTTTTAGACTGTTGATAGGATAAATCAAGACATTTGAATACGTCACCTTGGGTACACCTGTTGGAATTGGGTTGGATATTTTTGTTCTCACATTTTTTGGATACAAAGAAAAAAAAAACAATTCATTGAGAAAAATAATTGCCAGGTTAATCGATAAAGAAAATAATTGTTTGCTGCAGCCGAAATAATTAGTTTACTATCACACATGACAAAGACAAACAGCAAACCCCCACATTTCAGAAGCAGGAAGCAACACCTTTGGCATTTTTAACTCGAAAAATGAAACATTTAAAATACTTGGTGACTAATTTTCCTTGGATTAATCAGTTAATCAGCTCTCCTGACCTCCTATAATGAATCAATGTCTACTTATGACTTGT
>NW_019525322.1:3223-20579 GCF_002814215.2 Seriola lalandi dorsalis
ACACAAACACACACCGCGCGCACACACACACACACACACACACACACACACACACACACACAGGTAATATTCAACTGACACAAGAGCCACAGTAATTACATGAATTAGGTCTTTATTTTAAGGAGAGCTGGGCATTATGCATTCATATTAGATATGTTTAAGTTTTTGAATAGTGCAGATACAGTGATTAGTTGATCAGTCAATTAGTTGATGGACAGAAAATTATTTGTCAGATAATTAATTTAACAGTTCCCGTTTCTCAGATGTGAAGAGTTGATGTTTTTCTTGTCACACATGATAGTAAACTGGTTTTTAGACTGTTGATAGGATAAATCAAGACATTTGAACACGTCACCTTGGGTACACCTGTTGGAATTGGGTTGGATATTTTTGTTCTCACATTTTTTGGATACAAAGAAAAAAAAACAATTCATTGAGAAAAATAATTGGCAGATTAATCAATTAAAGAAAATAATTGTTTGCTGCAGACCAAATAATTTGTTTACTATCACACATGACAAAGACAAACAGCAAACCCCCACATTTCAGAAGCAGGAAGCAACACCTTTGGCATTTTTAACTCGAAAAATGAAACATTTAAAATACTTGGTGACTAATTTTCCTTGGATTAATCAGTTAATCAGCTCTCCTGACCTCCTATAATGAATCAATGTCTACTTATGACTTGTGATCACAGGCTGTGCCCTTAATGTAAACTTGTTGTGTGCAGTTCAAACACAGTCAGTTTACTCCAGGTTGTTTCTTCTGACACATTATTAGCCCTGGAGGATGTGAAACATCTATTTTTAGGACCCCCTGGGGCTTCCCCATCATTCAGACTGGAAACTACTGGACTAGTGTCCCATCAGCAGTGTTGATCACCTTTTTCCTTCCCAGTGCATTCTGGGATATGCTCTGTGAGGATGAATAGAAGTAAAGGCAGCGAATGAAGGATTGATTTCTTTACATCACTTTCTTTTGCCATCAGAGTTTTGGAGCCTCTTTAAATACCAGTCGAGTCTGTTGTACTTATGTTTTACCTGATAAATGATATTATTGATATGTTCAATTTATTTCAGCATTTTTACACTAGTAGTCTGTAGGTCTCTCATACTAATATCATATATTTGAATTAAATAAAAAAGACTCCACTTCTCTATTCATACTCTCATAGTCACATATGATAATAATAATAATAATGATAATAATAATTAATAATTATGTCAGTACAGTAGTTAAATATAAAATGTGTTTGAAATTCAGTTCTCTTATTTCTCTCTCTCTCCTATAAACTCAGTACACTTTGGACTGATCACATTACTCCTCAGAATGTGTGTGTGCGTGTCTTGGTGTGTTCAAGTGCTTTTATGTATTAGTGTGTGTGTGTGTGTGTGTGTGTGTGTGTGTGCGTGTGTGTATTTTGAAATGTGCCGGACAGTAAAGTGTGAGGTTGTCTAGGGATGATAGAATAACGCCGACCCAAGACACTTTGAGGCCAAGACCCATCTGCGTGTCTGTGTGTGTGCGTGTACGTATATGTGTGATATTATTCATACTGTTATTTATCAAGTCATTTAACCACAGTGTGGGTGCACCACCCAATGAAAGACATTTGTTGACGTCCAGTTTGCTCAGTCTCATGTGTTAGTTGTGTCTCGATTACTGAGCTGAGACCATGAACCTGCGATAAAAAACAAAGCAACAAAGGAGGGAATTTAAACAACAGCTAAAATGTTAACTTACATTTAAAAAGTACACAATGCAGGGTTTACAGTTTTTACTATTGCTAATTAACATTTCTCTACACAGATTTCAGTGTGTCACAGAAATGAATCAGAAATGCTGCAATAGGCTTCAATGGTATATTTATATTTTTCTATTTTCAACTGCACAAAATGAAACTAAAGTCATTCTAGTAACATATTAGAAAACGATAATTATACCTACTATACTATACCTTCTGTAAGTTCTCATCCACATCAACTCTAATGTGCTCTCCTCAATACACTGGGAAAGAATGTCTTTGCAGCCCGGTTCATCTGTGGCGAGCGGCTTCTGCAGAAATGTGCAGACGTCCAGCGTTCATCATGTCGAAGTAAGTCAGGCAACATCCTGCAATGAGCTGTAAACCGGTGTTAAGACAATGTGGAAAAGACACATCATTCACGTTGTAGATTCAGCCTCACCTTTCCTCTTCCTCACCTGGCACAAGAGGTCATCGGGTCAGGAGTTTATGCAACTTTATTTTACTTTTTTTTTAATAAGTAGATGTAGCAGAATGTATCGAATGTCTAATGTACAGTCATTTTATTTGGGACATTTGGTGGCGGTTGAGTCAGTGTGAGAAGAGAGTAGAAAGTAGTTTCTAATTGTAATATACTATAATATCACAAAGCAAAGATGATATCACGGGATATTTTAAAATTTGGATAAAAATACAGAGGAGTCTGTCACTTTTAACTTTAGGCCAGACAGATGGTTACATTCGGTTAGATGACATCAGTGATCTAACAGCAGAGTGAAGATTTATAATTATCATATTAGCCCAGTAACCTGTTTAGTGCGATGCACCGGGAGTGTTGGTGTATGTGCAGGTCAAAATGCTAATCTGTCTTCCTCTGTGATAAAATTCAATTCAATTTTATTTGTCGTAACAAACATTATCTCAAGGCACTTTGCAGAATCATAGAGAGAAACCCAACACAATGAGCAAGCACTTGGCGACAGTGGAGAGGAAAAGTCTGTTAGTAAAATAAGATAAAAAAATTAATTGCCAGCTATTTAAATTTAATGAATGAGTATTTGCTGGTTTTAGTTCCTCAAATGTTTTTTCTTTTGGGTTTTGGACTGTTGGATGGAACAAATATTGAATTTTTGAATTTTTTATTTATTTATTATTTTTTACATTTTATAATCTTAATGATTAATTGAAAATATAATTGACAGATTAATCAAAAATAAAAAAAAAGGTTAATTGCAGTCTTATTTATTTAAAAAAACAGGACATTAAATATAATATGAGCTTCATATCAGTGTTTCATTGTGATAAAGTGGAGCATCACTTAGGCTGCCCTTGTGTGTGTGTGCGTATGTGTGTGTGTGTGTGCGTGTGTGCATGTGTGTGTGTGCATGTGCATGTGCGTGCACAGGAACAGAAAGCTTCTCATGGGGTTTTGCGTAAGCGATATAGAAAGTGCCTACGATGACACATTTTCCTCCTTAAATACTGCACATACATTCATGCAGTTTCACGTATCTGAGCGCTTACGCATCATCAACCTGCTGACCAGTGACAGGACAGGATATATCTCCTCCGACCAGTAGGAACGAGGAATGTTGAGTGTCAGAGCAGGTGGCGGAGGGAGCCGACATCTTGAGTTTCGAGGGGGGGGGTCCTCCTACCCACTGCTCAAGTCTACAGGCAACGGCGCTATTTCTGTCCCTCAATCAAATGTATCCTGTTACACACACACACACACACACACACACACACTCACACACACACACACACTTTGACATTACTTTCCAGCAAAGAAATAGTCACTATGAAAACTGTCCGTGGTGAGGTCGGGGACATGTCACAGTATCTGGGACGTGATGAAGGGCATTCTGGGAAATGTAGGAAATCAGTAACTGAAGAAGGAGATGAATCGGGTGGTAGGAAAGAAGACAGAACAGATAAGGGCATTATACAGAATATCTAATAGATATTGTACATCACAGATGAACGTGTCTCTGGAGGATTGATCTGTTATTTCCAGCTGTGTTCTGTTTTGTGTTTCCCTCCAGCCTGAAGTTCCCGTCGGACCTGGATGAGCTGCGGGAGCTCGCTGAGATGCTCAAGTTCTATAAAAGAGAAAATCACGGCTACGTTCTGCTGCTGTTCTGCAGCGCCTACCTGTACAAACAGTCTTTCGCCATACCTGGCTCCTCCTTCCTGGTGAGGGTGAACACACATGGAGGGATGACAAACAGAGCATCTCTGTCCTAACAAGCCATTTTGCTTTCTATTGATTTGAGTTTTTATCATCTAATTTCAGAATATTCATTCCAAGAATTATCCAGATGAATTTCTTAAAATTGATCCATCTGTTCGTGCTCCCCTCCCTCCTTCAGAACATGTTAGCCGGTGCGATATTCGGGCCCTGGGAGGGTCTGGTTCTGGCCTGCCTGCTCACCACTTCAGGCTCCACGTTCTGCTTCCTGCTCTCCTCTGTGTTTGGAAAGCAGCATGTGGTTCAGCTCTTCCCTGAGAAGGTGGCCCTGCTGCAGAGGAAGGTAAACCCGTCTGTTCAGCACCTGAGATCGCAGCAGTGGTTTAACTTTAGAGTAGGAGGCATAAGAAGTTTTAAGTAACGTGAGAAGTGAAGGTAAAAAAAGTGAAATTACAACTCGGCAGAACATAAATCATTTTTCACTGCTCAGACAAACAAGAGAAGAAAAGAAATGGTGCTGTACAGTAAATGCTATAAAGCCCTTTGAGCCAAAGCTGTGGTTGTAGATGTTGGTACATGTAGGTAAAACTGACATGGCAGCAAAAGGAAAAAAAAAATATTACGATTAAAATAATTAAATATTTTACTTTCCTTTTTTCAATCACCTTCTTATGTGTGTTTTTCCATTTTCCTGCTTTCTCTTTTTCCGTTTTCTCTCTCCATCTCTTTGTCCTTTCCTCTTTTCTGTCAGGTGGAGGAAAATCGTAGCAGTTTATTCTTCTTCCTACTTTTCCTTCGTTTCTTCCCTATGACTCCTAACTGGTTCCTTAACATCACCTGTCCCGTCCTCAACATCCCTTTACCTATTTTCTTCTTCTCTGTGTTCATAGGTGAGACAACACACACCTTAAAAAAAACAAAAACAAACACACAACACAAAGATCTGAAAATGTCAATCACTCAGCTGCTGCTCTCGCCTCCCAGGTTTGATTCCCTACAACTTCATCTGTGTCCGCACGGGCTCCATACTCTCAGAGATCTCCTCTCTGGACGACATCTTCTCCTGGAGCACGCTGGCCCAGCTCCTGGCCATCGCCCTGGCGGCTCTCGTCCCCGGAGCGCTGATCAAACGCTACAGCAAAGGTCACCTCAAGGTGGACGGCATGGACAGCAACGGCACCAGTCAGGCCGAAATCAAGCGGGACCGGAAGAGACGGTGATTCTGGGATGACATAAACACAACTTTGTGCCAGAAGAAGTAAGGTGGGAAAAAACTCTCCGCCGTGTGACCTTTTGTTCGCTCCAGCCTCGGGATTTTTGTAAGGTCACACCAGATGCTCATCATACGTATAATGGTAATAGTATGATCTGTTCTGAAAGTGTAGAAGTGTCTTCAGGTCGTGTTACATCAGACTTGAAGGTTACACTTTCCAAAAGATCTCTCACTGCTGATACACAGCAAACTTTTTTAGGGGAGATCGGCCCTAAATATCCTTTTATTTATAAAAAGAAAAAAAGTCTTAAAAGCTTAAAAGCTCTTGAGAGAGCTCAATGGTTCATTTCATGGGGAAAGATTTGTGTTACAGTGATAAAGAAGCAGCTTTAAAATGAATGAAATCACCTTAATTATCTTGATATAAGATCATTATTATATTGGAATTTATCCAGATATTGTATAAATGTAATACTCTCTCACTGACACGATCACTGTGATCTCAGTGAAACTGTTGACTGCTGTCACACTGGAAGTCCATGGCCGACCAAAGGTTTGCCTGTCACCAATAACCCAGTGTCACAGTGACGCTTAAGATTGTTGCCGTGCCTTAAAGCTCCGTGTGGTGGCGTTCATTGTAAAACATGTTTGCCATTGCAGTTGTTGTTGTTGTTGTTGACTCCTACAGGATACGTCAAACCAAATAACACACAGCTGCCCCCAAAGTGTTTTTTGTTATGCTCATAATGATCAGTCTGGATATCCCCACAGACCTTTGTCACTTTATGTCCCTTTTTTTTCTTCTTTGTTGATTTTACACTCTGCTGTGGATTATGAGACCAGACAATTAACCAGCTAGACAATAATAATCTCCTGCCCTCCGCTGTCATTTACAGTCACGTTTGTCCCCTCTCCTCTGTGTGTCTAAGCCCCTCCCCACACAGAGCGGAGGAGAGACAGCCTGTTACTTTAAGTGCAATAAAAGCTTTCCAACAAGTGTCATGAATCCCCCTGAAACCAACGACGGACCCCAAACGTCTGGAAGTCAAAGCCAAAATGTTTTTAAACGCACGCAATGTGGCGAGAGTGACGAGGAGCTTGTGCCGGCCGGAGCAAAGAGAAGCCGACAGCAAGACACACACACACACACACACACACACACACACACACACACACACAGTAACTCAGTTTGCAGCCAAACTTCATTGGAAAAATTTGTTCTTTGTTTTTGTTTTTTTTAGGACACTTTGAATTCAAGATTGAGTCTCTGTCTTTTCCCAAAGCACTTACTTTGGTGTCTTACTGTAGCTGTGGCTGCATTCACTGATGTTTTACAGTTTTACAGCAGCTCTGTGCCGATCGGCTGTGATCACCTCATGATGTTTCTATAACGCAGGGAAAAGTGACTAAAGTCAGACTCCTGGGAAATCAAAGGAGCTAATGCAACTGATTCCACAGCCTCAGTCAGTCGCCTGTCTCGACATAGACTCCTGTGAGTAGTCCAGTAGTCTGAATTTTGGGACTTTCTGTGCATCAAAGTTTCAACAAAGAAAAGACATGAATGACGTTGAATGATTGGTACTTTCTCTTGCATATTGAAGGTCACTGAACTGTGCTCAAATGGAAACGATCAGCAAAGCTTTTTGTATCCTCTTATAATCAGAGTTTTGTACATTAAACTTGTATCTAACATCACATTTTCCTAATGATTTGTACCAGTGGTTCCTCTTGAACCTTCAAGTGAGTCTGCACTGCATTCAGTTTGGATCTTAGGATGAAAAGAAATTCTCCAGTCTGCTCGTGGGAGACAAAATCTGCGAAACAACAACATGCGAAAACTGTGTAAAAATATAATGAAGTCGGTGATGTCCATCGTTCAGTTGCAGGTGATTGACTGACATGTGAGACCTGGAATTTTTTTGGATGCAAACAGTTTATTTGTGCCTTTACGGTCACACAGTCATTGACTCGGATTGACAGCAACACACTTGATTCAAAAACATCCACAGTTACAACACACAGTTAATCCTCACATTAAAACCTCTCGTGTTTTCTCTCAATACTTCCCAACACACACATCCCACAGGAACATTTTTCGTCATGCACACAAACACACATAAACAAACACACACCTTCACACTGGCTGAGGCAGGCACTCTATCGCAAAAACTCATCTCTAACCACTCAGTAAACACAAGGACCTGATGTGAATTGCATGAACTTAAATGTAGTTGTCAGTTGGCAGAAGACACAAAGATGGTGCATGTAAAATACAGTGTATGCACATGCAGAGGAAGAACAAGGATCCAGCAGAACGTTATGCTCTAGATGAAAGGTCAGGGGTCACACAATGATTAGGATTTTTGCTCACAGAACAATGAATACTTGAGTTTCTTGGAAATCTGACAACGCAACAAAAATATCTTCATTAAAGCATCAGACTGACATTAGTGTGATCTTTGTCTCTGCTCTCCTACAACCCTGCCAACACATTGTAAACTTCATAGTATCACAAATCAACAGCAACTTAACAGAAGAGAAATAGTTGTAGTGTAAACAGTTCAGTAGTGGTTTTGTGTATAATATGCAGTAAGCTACGTTCAGGTTCATAGAGACACCGTAGATAAAGGGCTCATCTTCTTGAGGTTTCAGAAACTTAATCTCACATCCTGCAGGTTCAACTTAGTGGCAACGAAACAACTTGAGTTCTTCAGGTTCGGCCTCGGCTGAATCCTCAGATCAAGCTTGTGCCACATTTGGCTGAAAAGGCATCTGTGCTAATTCTCCACCCTGCCTGAATGAATCCATTTACATGACCACAATCGCTCCCAAACAAATGTTTCACATCGACAGCGACGACACAATTAAATAACGCAAAGATAAAACTCATCTTTTGCAGCATCATCAGAAGACAAACATCCAGTGAGTTGCATAATTTAAAAACGTGATGAATGTTGTTATTCAGTCAGTGCAAGAGTTTCAGTGCCGAGCAGAAGTCTGTGCTGCTCTCAGTCATGCAAGTAGTCAGAGTAGACCAGTGGTTAAAAGACACAGCGTGCAAAATATCAAATACTGAAGTAACAGGCAGGTTCAGGATGATTTCCTATCTGAGAGAAAACATGGCAACATATAACAGAGCGAGCAGGTGAGAGCAGCCTGGCAGCTCATTGGCTAAGAGCAGACCTTCAGTACCATCAGTTTACTGGTCTGCTCTTGTTGTTTTCTCACCACTGGCACAAAAAATAACACAATATATGAGGATGACAGGCTGGTGAATGGCAACTTGTCCTTTTTAAAAAAACAAAACAAAACAAAACCAAAAACAACTTATTTCACACTCTGAAAATATTCATTGGCTCCCAGAAATCTAGATAAAAAAATGACTTTTCTGTCACTTCTTTGACAGCGATTTGATCCTGGTCACATCTCAGGGCAACTCAAATCAAAATGCAATAATCAAAGCCAGCTGAGTTCAGAGCAGCAAAAAAACTGAAACAAAAGAGAGTTAGAAAGGCTTGGTCCAGAGCCAGGAGGGGTGAAGTACTGGCAGGGAGTGCTTGTTTCGCCTTCTTTCAGTTTCCTTGTCTCATGTTATATTTGTGCTATGTGTCTTTTCAGCTGTAAATTTATGAAGGGGACTTCCAAGTCTTTCAGTAGTCAGAGCTAGAAATGTTCATTATTCGACCACAGGGTGAAGCCTGAGGGGACAAGCAAGCAGCAACCACCACGAGGAGCTTAAGACAACTGCCAATCAAGGCAAACATGCTATGAAATGTACCAGTTAATATCATCTTTACGGAGCAAATGAATCACAATTGCCACCATCACACACATTATACTATCACAAGGAAAGTTCTTCAGAGAAGATGTGGGTCTGTCTCATTTCCAAAGCCAGTATTTATGCTTTGCCACTCATCCATGGTAGTTGCTGCTTCGTACCCCCAAGCCCGTTTTTTCCTCCACCTCTCCGTCATTCCCTGTTTCATCTTTCTCCTCTTCTTCTCCATCTGATTTCCACTCACTTCCTGTCACACGTTCTGGCACCATCCCTCCCCTCTCTCCTGTGGGAAGTGGTACAGCAGCGTAACTTCGTCCCTGAAGCTGTGCCGACCTGTCAAATGATCCAACACTCCTCCCTGCTGAAGTCGAACGCCGTACAACTCGGCCTCGGTTCTCCCAGCACACAGACCCCGCTCAACCAGCCAGTCCACCAAGTCACTGCCCCGAAACGCACTTTCAAGATGGGATGGGAACGAAGCAGGACCATGCTGGTGTAGGTGTTGAGGATCAACTGGGTCATGAGCTTGGTTGGACCGGTGCTGGGAAATCTGCTCCTCTGGGATATCAGAGTTGGAAATATGAGCTTGGTGTTCAGTCTCGGGGTCCAGCTGTGGTCGGGGTGGAAGAGAACATTGGCTACAGGGTTCAGATGGATCGTGGGTTTGGTGAATCTGGTGCAGATTCTGTGGCTCCTGGTTTAGTTGCTCCTGAAGATCCTGATGCATGTGTAGGTACTGGGGCTGAGGGGAGGGGGTATGTCTCAAGACCCCACTCTCCTCCTCTAGTCCTCCTCCTCCTCCACCAAACCTGTCATTATCAGAGGAAGGATTCACCTGTCGAAGCGCTCACACTCTCCCCTGAGCCACTAGGGGGCGATGGAGAGGAAAGGAAAAGTGGAAAGGAGCAGGCAAAGGAAGGAAGGGAGGTAATAAAGGAAATATGAAGGGAAGAAAGGAAAGGATAAGGATTAATGAAGGGGAAAGGATAGTGGAAAGAAATGTATGTGTTAGAAGCAAAGCAAAGAAAAGCACCCAAGGATCATAAAAATCCAGCAAACATGTTTTAGTGTAGCTGGTAGTTTTTTTCATAGAGTTTTCAAGTGGCTAAATTTAAAATTCAACATCTAAAATATTTTAAGATTTCACAATGTAAACAAGGGGAAACAGCCTAAAAAGTTTTGCTATTTTATCTCTTTTGTCCTTAACAGACATTTCCAATAGCTGTGTGGCAACAGCAGAAGTCACGGCTACTGCTTCTTATTACTCTGCATCATCTGCAGAATTAAACATATACTGCAAACTGTGGTTAAAAGGTACAACAGAGTATAAATGTCTAAAGGCTTAACTTACTGACTTAACTAACTGTTTGATGGATAGAAAAAAACAGATCAGCAGATACAGCAGATAAAACACAAAAGGGATGCAAAGAAAAATCTAAGCACTTCAGATCCAAAGCAACAGAAATAAAGCCAGAGTTTACTTTCCACAGAACTGTACATATTGACATGTTCCTACAAAAGAGGAGACACAAGGTTCTGTATGACACACACACACAAAAGCAAACAAAAACCAGCACTCATACCTGCGTGTGTGTACTATGTCTTGTACACACTGATCTTTGTGGTAGCGGACAAACTGGGTGCAGGTGAGTCTGACCTCCTCTGGTACACTTGAGGGACTCAGATCCTCACTGTCCCTGCCGTGCCACAGGCCGAGCAACCTAACACAGACACACACACACACACAGACACACACACACACACACACACAGACTGTTCTAGTGCCGTGTCTCTGATTTGATCATTTATCAAAGGAATCTAAAAACCATGACGAACGAGTTGCTGAAGACTCTGCTCACCTTTTCTTGAAAGGCAAGATGATGAGGTGTCTGTCCAGACCAAAGATCCCAAAGGACAGGAAACCCTGAGACGGAGAGAAAAGGAGGTGAAATTCATAACAGCTCATTCAATGTACACACATACTTTACCCAGTCAGTACCTGTCCATAGTTTGCCACGGCACAGAAGAACTGTAGTTCGAGGTAAAGTCTTCCTGGATCTTTGTTAAACAACCACCACAGACAGCTGGACAGGTTCTACACAGAGACAGATTCACCAATCAGACAACAGAACATTTATCCGTACAGCAGCATGTATCCGGTATCTGATCGTGTTTTATGTACACACAAGTTTCCCCTACTGAGGACTTTATCCTCACCGCTAGCAGGCTGACACTGAGCAGCAGACAGAGCAGGACGTGTCTGACCGTCTGTTTATCATCGGTGGGTTGGAGCCCAGGTGGCGGCAGGTTTAGCGGTTGCTCTGAGGAGGAAGAACTCTGGTGCTGCCCGTCACACAGCGCCCCACTGTCGCCTGGAGAGGAAAAGACACATTACTGGTGTAATATTCCAGAGTGATTGTGGATTATTTGCTCACTTTTGGATATTTCTTTTAATTTTTTCATGTTACATAACTGCATAACTTTCATCACACTGACAATATTTGATGCTTTTCTATTTTAACTATTCTAACAACTGAAAACAGTGTGTCTCCCACTTTTGTAATGGTCTTACATGCCAGGTTGTGACAAAATAAAAGTGTAAAATTCAAGCTTTTACAGTGAAGTTGAGGGTGCCAGTTTCAAGTTATGAATTAAATTCTTAATTCTCTATTTTATTGTACAATTTATTGTTAGGATCTTTCTTTGTTATCTTTCATTTTGTAGAAGAAAACATGAACTTCTCTGTTTCATTTCCTTAATAACAGCATTAATGTGAAACAGAGCATAGAAGTCAACTCTATTCTACCAGGTTTTTGGACGTAAATCAGATTTGAAATTTTGGCCAAGCTAATTTAAAAATATTTTTCACATCAGTTCCTGCAAATAAAATGTACAACTTATATTCAATGGATATAAAATAAAATGATAACTTTTTAATTTGTTACCTGTGCTGTTTGTGTGCTCCCTTTGTGTGCTGGCTATCATGTCAGGTATGGTCTGGACAGGAGAGAAACTGTGGAGGTCTGACAACAGAAACAGTGGAAATATTTACTGTAGATCATCTGGTCAGTAGAGATTGGTTAAAGTTATAGAGTCATTTCAACGGTGCTTATATTTGTCCATTAAAGCTCTGTAATCATTTTAACACATTCAGATCACATCTACATTTTTGTTTCATTTAGGCAAATGTTAACCAACAGACAGAGGACTGCTTTCAGTCCAAATCAGAATAAACTAAAAGGTTTTAGCGAAGAACCCAGATACCTGAATTGATGCTGCAGGCAGGTGAATTTGCAGTGGGTGTCTGTTGTTGTGGTTGTTGTGGATCCTCCAAGCCACCAGGGGTCCTCAGCTCATCGTTGATGCCTGTTACTGCAGCTCTGCTCAGGGCCTGGTAGCCGCTCTGCTCCCTGTCTCCCTGGCTGAGACCCATCAGAGATATTGCACCAAGCACCAGACTGACTGCAAGCACCACTGCTGTGCTGATTATCTAGAGTGGAACAGAGCATTACAAATACTGCATTATTTTGAGTTCTGGGATTTATAAGAAATTCTTTGTTGAAAGTAAAAGTAGAAGTTAAAAGACAGACTTGAGCACAGCAGTAGTAAATAAACAGTACAGAATAAAAAACAGAGCACTATGTGGAGCTGCAGCAGGTGTGTTTCTAACCTGAGCTCTGCCATAGAAGAAGGCAGAGTCCATGGTTTCAGTCCTCTCTCCTGATATGAGAAGACTTCCGACCATGAGGAAGGGCACCCTACACACACACGCACGCACGCACACACACACACACACACACACACACACACACAATTTTCAAACCAGGCAAATTCCAAACATTTTTCGTTGTCTATGTAATTCACTTCCCTATTGTGTATGTGTTGTAGGGACCGTCCCTGTCCTCTATTCATTCCAAAATAAAAGCCTTTGAGCATTACATGCTCATCCATTTATCCTGCATATGAGAAAAACATGTCAAGAAAGCCTGAATGACAGCGCTGTAATTATCTGAGACCCTAGTTAACTGTGTCAAAAGTACACTTTAGTTTTACAATATACGTTATTATGATCTACAACGTAAATATGTTGATTTGAAACACTTTGACGCACCCCCAACCCAGAATCATGAACACTCCTGGTCGGAGTCTCAGCAGATCATCTCTGTTAGTCAGAGCCAGACACAGAGGGATTAAGCCTGAAAAACAGAACAAAACAACAGGTACATGAAAGCACCAGTGAGTACATACTTAACAGCTAATTTCAGTGCTGAGTCAAATGTAGTCTAATTACAAATATGCACACTTACCTGTCCAAATGTAGGTGCTGTACAGAGACCCATAGAGCAGTGTGAAGGTGAGAATTTTGCCGAGCAGATTATCCTCTTGTTTCACAAGGAAGTTCCACAGGATCATACTGACACACACCAAGAACTAGAGCAGAGAACAGTTCAGGAGGTTAAGGTAGAACAGGGAAGTGAATGTGAGCAGCCAATGTGCTCAGCTGACATCTCCTGATCTATTAACAGAGAAAAGAGAAAGACAATAACCTCAAAATATCATGATATAAAAGGTTAGGTTAACTGGCAAATGTAAACTGCCTGTTAGTGTGAGTGTGAGTGGTTTTCTGTTTCTATGTGTCACCTATGACTCTCAAAGATAAGTGGGTATAGTTAATGGATGGATGGGTGACTGTTGATGCACATGGTTTAGAGCACTTTACACAAATCAGCTGTTGGATGGAGACTGACCTGAGCCAGGAAAAGGTTTAAGGCAAAGAGGTGAGGAAGTCTGTTAAATTTCCTGCTGAGCAACATCACAGCGATGGTCCACACCTGAGAAGACACAGGCATATGATCACACTTATGACACTCATTCACATTATTTTCCATGCATCCTTTCACTTTGTGTGGAAATTCTTCCAGAACCACAAGGACTAAATAGAGTCTTTTAGTTGTCCTTCCTGTCAGCTTGACTGAACCACTGGAGGACACTGAAACATTGGTTTTGATACGAGATATGTCAGTAAACACACTCACCAGTGCTAGAAGACTGACAATGCTGATGTTGAAGCTAACGTTTTCAAGCTCCGTCACCAGCGGGGTCGGGTCCATTAGCGGGATTGTTAATAACCAGGCCGACACGTACATGATCGGTGCAGACAGAAACGTACTGATAACCATCCCTGATGTTACCTTGAGAGAAAGATAGAGAGAGCTTTATAGTTTATGGGCTTTGTTGGCATGCGACCTGAGCAGGAGACAGGAGGCAGGATTACAGCATCATCAGTACTTACCACCTCTAACTCCACGTTGTAGTGTGCAGCATAGATGGCCACGCTAGGTGCGGTGGGGAAGACTCCATATAGGAAAGCAAAGTTGGACAAACTGGTGTGGTTGGCACTCGTGCTGTTGACTCCTACGTCAAGAATATCCACCATGTCTTTACAGACCAGGGGCATCACCAGGCTGGAAAGAGGAGGTAGAGACAGGTGAAGCAGTTCTAGATGAAGAAGATCAGGCTGGGAACCACCGTCCAAATACTGATACACTTTGTCTAAAACCCCAGATTCTATTATCATTACACTGTCTAACATGGTTTTGGATGCACCAGCCACTTTGGCTTGTGGACACTGAATTACGACATTATTCTTCTGCAGTTAATGGTGGAATTGCACTGGACTGCATTATTTTATTATAATAATCTATCCCTAAATAGAGAAACGCAAACATTAGTAAGGCCACTTATATCACATATACACATACAAGCACCATCCCAGTCCCACTTACTACTTACAGCTTGGCTGTGATGAGAAGTATCAAGGCAACTCCAGTGTCTCTGGTTAGTTTTCTAAGTTGGCCGACCTGCCACAGAAACAGAGATGATGTTATTTATGTTAATATCCTCCATGTTTACACCAGCTTCAAAACAGTTGAAAACTAAGTTAAGTGGAGTAAACTAAACTTAAATAAAAATCTAAATTATCTTACATGAAGCTGCAGTAAGACTTAATTAAACTCACCATAGAGAGACCAAGGTAAAACAAGGCTGCGCCTCCAAAGGAGTTGGCCAGGCCGTCTATGAACTCCGACAACACAGCGGGGATACGCTGGCCCAAGGCAAAATGGGAGACAATTCCCACTATCACCATAAACACTATTGGGTTCTTCAACACCTGCAGGGGTGACAAGTGTTAATGCCATTCAAGCCTCAATGAGAGTAATCATTTGTGACTTTAGAAACTCCAAGAGGTGGTATCAAAAAGACATTGTTTTAGAAAGCTAAAAATGCAAAAATTGAGGCTTTAAATTGAACTTAACGTTTGTCAAACGGGGTGTCAATTAAAAAAAAGTTGAGTCCTCAGTTCTTACTTACACCCTGTCAGAGGGTTGGGATTATTATGCATGCTCTGGTTTGTAATTCACCATAAAAATCTACAACTAGTGCACACAATACCTGTAAGACTACAACTCCCAGGATGCCAAGAGTGCTGTGCTGAACATGGCTGGCCTGCCTCCACTTCTGCACCTCACAAAGAGCGAAGCCAATGGGATTGAGGAGCATGAGGGAGACCGGGGCAACTAGATAGATGTACTGGAGGTATTCTGGATATGTGCTCCGATACAAAGCATCAACTAGAAAATTAGAGACGGAAAGAGAGATGCATACTGTTTGTGTCTGAAACAGTGTTTTTCATCACTGACAATCTGTATGAGTAGTTTGTCAGTGTTAGTGTTTTGTGTCTGCCTCACCTATGGGGTATCCCAAGGCAAAGTCATTGCTCTGCGTAGCAAAGATTGCATACAGACCCGCCTTGCTGTACCTGCTGTCTGGACTGGCCACCATCAGTGTCAACACACATACGAGCACAAACACTGTCACCTACACACAGGATGGGAGCAATAAAGTCAGGCTGTGTTTGTTAGGTTCTCTATCACAGTACCATTTCACATCACTCCTCAATGACTTCCAAAGAGAATTTACCAAAATCTCACTCTTTGTCTGGAATTCTCTCAAACCAACATGATATAAAATAGAAAGTAAACACACATATTGTAAAAGTGTGAACACTAACGTAGGTACACGAAACTCAACCAACCTTAGCAACCAGGACGCTCCAGAGAAACGCCCAGATGACGTCTCCAAAGTCCAGCAACACCATGTTTTTAAAGAGCAGAGCTGGAAGAGCAAACTTAGACACAAAGTTCCCCAAACCCTTCGCCTGGCTCTCTGTGATGATATCTGCCCTGTGCGTGCGAATGGAAGAAATAACCATGAACGCATAAAAAGCAACAGAGGTTGATCACTAGCCACTTTCATATTTTGAATGGGTATCTCTAAAATTTCCACATACGGCACAAACCAAACATGCTGGCTGTATACCTGCAAAATGACAAGACTATAAAGACACACTGGGGCAAAAAACACCTTCAGAGGCAGGAAACTATATTTGTATATATATTAATAACCTACCTGCCGGCTATGTAGCCACACAATATGATACCAAAGCACTCAAGGAGAGCTGGGAACAGTTTGTCGATGGACATGTGGGCCCCAGCAGCGGAGCCCACAATGGTATTATGGGATATGTTCTTCCCATGGATCAGCACATAGTTGTTCGGGGTCTCCATGGTGACGATGGGCTGGGGAATGTCAGCTCTCTGGAGAAAAGCAAGACTGGAAAAATCACACAAATCAGTGGCAGGCAGGGGTGACTGTAAACAGGCATGATAGGAATACACTGCGCAGAGAATAAAGAGTGAGTAACTGTGCAAATTTCAATGTCTTAAACTAAAAGAAACCAAGACGAAGGGGGCTTTTGTCAGGGTGCCCAGAATCGCTAACTCCGCCTCTGCGCGTGACCCTACCGTTAGCCAAGTTACCACGAGTCAACACGCTTCATTCAATGACAGGAGATTTCTACAATCTAACTGACACTGTAGCAAAGTGATGTTAATGCTCTGTAACGTTAAACGACGTAAGAAACTATGTGCTTTGTATGGCAGCACCATTGTGACTGTCAGCTGACCGTTAGCGTTAGCCAGGTGCATGCTAAAAACATCAAGGAAAACACGGCGTTAGTGAAATCGCAGGACGCGATAATGTACATCTGCCATACCTGAAATGAATTAATGATTTTAAACGACTCGACCAGAAATTATATCGCTTACCTCTGTTACTTATAAGACCATCCCTGCTTGGACATATAGGAGACTCATATGTCTTGCTAGGTGAGCCAGCCAGTGTTTTCGCCGTTTGGGTGAGCGGCTCCTGAGTCTGACAGCTGCCCAGAGTGGCAACGCCCTGAAAAATGACTGACAGGCGATTCAGCCAATCATCACCAAGACACACTTCAAACTCTAACTGTGATTGGATAATGATTATTGCCCTGTGGCGCTGCATTCATGTAATAAGGAGATGATTAAATCTTTG